>NC_136962.1:6565772-6733272 GCF_032717465.1 Coenobita brevimanus | reverse complement strand
AAAACGCGATTATTCTGGACCGTCTCACTGCACACACATCGGTATGAGTGTAAACAAAACATGAGCAATAGATCATCAAAAATAATACTGAACCTTTATCTAGCATTAGTAAGGCCACATTTAGACTACGCAGTACAATTTTGGTGTCCATACTATAGAATGGATATTAATTCGTTAGAAAATGTACAGAGAAGAATGACAAAAATTATACATGACGTCCGGAACCTGTCATATGAAGACAGACTGAAAAGGCTAAGTCTGCATTCGCTAGAGAGGAGTAGAGTAAGGGGAGACTTAATTGAGGTGTTTAAGTGGATGAAGGGTATAAATAAGGGAGATATTAGCAAGGTACTTAAAGTGAGCATACAGGATAGAACTGGAAATAATGGTTTGAAACTAGAAAAATTCCGTTTCAATAAGGAAATAGGTAGAAATTGGTTTGGTAATAGAGTAGTAGACGAATGGAATAAGCTACCTAGTAAAGTAGTTGCTGCCTCTTCCATTGAGAGTTTCAAGCATAGGCTAGATAAGCATATGACAAATAAGGGGTGGGTATAGAAAAAAGAAAATCTTATAACCAATACTAATTCATAATTTTTCCTTTTCAGGTTACACTATGATAGTCTCTATTCTCCTTTCACACTTTCCTGTAAAATGTCCACGTCAGTGTGGTGCTCTTTCTGACTTTTTCCTGCCGGCTTCGGCTGGAGGGTTTGGAGGGCGGGGAAGAGCCTTCTTCTTTGCTATCCTTATCTCATTCTAGTAGTTCAGTTACTCTTCTAGGAGCTGCCTAGCATGGGCCAACCGGCCTACTGCAGTTATCCTCTCTTCTTATGTTCTTATGTTCGAAAGCGTTAACAATGTAATGTATTTCATCATCAAAATTAATCTGCAGAGGTAATTTTTAAACATATTTTTCACTAAACATAATAAACTGAAATTAATTTATGGATCCATTCGCCAAGTAAACGAATTTCGTAACAAACAAAACGAACGAGTGATTTTGTGGTAAAAGTTTCAAAATCACGCGTTCGTTTCAGCCTTTTGCTTTATAAAATTCATCAATATAATTACTCATTTTAGCATCATTTGGCATATGCATCAAAAAATTAATTGTAATTTAGTTTATTTAGTGACCAATGTGTTTAAAAATTACCTCTGTGAATAATTTTGTTAGCGAAAAAGAAAAATAATTAACTTCCTAACGCTTTCGAACGTCCCGCAGGTTTATTTACATTCCCGTCTCGGTGTGTGTGGTGGGGTGGTCCAGAATTATCGCGTTTTTCGTTAATTATTCGGTAGGTATGGAGGCTGATAGATTCTTCGTGACTAGGATGAACCTGTGCAATAGATGTTACAGACTGGGGCCGCTAGGGTGAGTATTTGGTGAGATATTTCGAATTTAAATGTCGTCACTCCCGGCATTTGTCACAGGCTTTAACTGAATCCCTGTCCGCTGCAAGGCTTTTATATGTTAACACACACACACACACACACACACACACACACACACACACACACACACACGCAGGCAGACCACATACTTTATTATTGTTATATGTTGTAGCTCTCTCTCTCTCTCTTACAAATTGCGTTAACAGTATTGAATTATGATTACATTCTCACTACTGCTCGAGGTAAGACAATGATTGACAGGAGACAGCTACTCTCTCTCTCTCTCTCTCTCTCTCTCTCTCTCTCTCTCTCTCTCTCTCTCAACATATATATTCTTTTAATTTTCATCTCAGTACTCAACACCACACAAGTGTCCCAAACACCTCATCCTCAGCGATTTATTTCCCATCTTCCATCTTCACTAACCCCTCAAATAACCCCCTCTCTCGCCCCCCCCCCAGGCCCCACGGGGTTCTCAGAGCTGGAGACGCAAGCAGTGAGGGATTATATCAATGAATTACAAAGTACAAGGAATTTGACAGCTTTCTTCACCATCCACTCATACCTTCCGCTGTGGCTGTATGCTTATGGCTGGAGTGGAGAGTCGGTGCCGGAGGAGCCTGAAGTGGTACGTACACAGAATTACGTACATGGATATACACGTACATACATGTATAATATATACACATACACACTGCCTCCAACAATACCTTAGTGGACACACACACACACACACAGACACACACACACACACAGAGGGATTCAATCCAGCCGGACGTGTGACACCGGCGCTCCGTACCAAATCATCACGGCCAGTGGCATTGGCTAAATAGTATCTTTGTATGAGTCAAGCTCAGTACCAGGTTAGACTAAATGATTGTTCATTATTAAAAGGAAAAAAATAATAAGTTTAAACAAGACTTGTATAAACAGGAAATAGAACCAAGACGAAAGAATACGCTGAGTCATCTCTGAGGTTTGTTTAGACTACAACAACACGGAGATTGTAAGTACATCCTTTGCACTTTAAGTATTGCAAAATGGATACATACTTCAGTAAAACAAATTTGGAAAAGAAAAGGGATAAAGGTAAAAAGCAAAATGATGATTTCTACCAAGAACTGGTTGAAGTAGAGACCCACAATAGACTGGTTGAACGTGTAAACAAACTAGAAATGGCTTTCAAAAATGAAATTGATGAAATAAAGAAGCAGATGCACTTGCAAAAGGAAGAAATAGAAAAACTAGGAAGGGAGGCCAATAAGAAAGACACAACCATCAGTGAACTAACAATGGAATTGAGTACACTTAGGAAGAAAATGAGTGAAATGGCAAGTACAGTAGTCAATCACGAGAGTGTTATGGAAGAGTTCAAAAATGACACAGAGACAATTAGGCAAGTTAGCAGTCTTATTGATCAGAGCAGTGATATTGAGAAGATAACACAAGTGAATGAAGCTGTGCAAAGCTACAAAAATGATGTAGAAACTACGTATGCTGAAATGGTGAAAGTAAAGAAAGACTTAGAAAAAAGGGTGGAGGAAAAAAGCATTAAAAAGGAGGTGAAAAGAATAATCCAAAACAATCCAAAGTTAGTCAGAGATTCAGTAGAGATAAACAAATCAATAGTAATCACAGGTATAGAAGAGGAAGAAGTTAAAAACAAGATCACAAGAGACAAAAAGGAGATGGCAAATGTAATGAGCTTACTGAAAGAAGTATCAGAGGAAATCTGTAGTAAAGACATAGAGGAACACAAAAGGTTAGGGAAATACGAGAAAAGCAAGACAAGACCTCTAAAGGTGACTTTCCAGAGTGTAAGCACTGTGGAAGAGATACTGAAAAATGCAAAGAATCTTAAGGAAAAAGAGGAGTTCAAAAATGTATGGATAAAAAGATGCCTAACACAAGAGGAACTGGAATTACTGAAAAAGAAAAGGGAGGAAGCAAAAACAAAAAATGAGGGAAGATCAGAAGAGGAGAAGAAGAAATTTTTTTACAAAGTAATAGGATTGCAGGTACGAAAGTGGTACAACAAACAGGATGGAAGAAAAAGGAGGAAGGTAGTAGAACCATGTCATGACAAGTGTATAAACAAGATGATAAAGTTGATGTACTCAAATGTGGATGGAATGGTATCTAAATTACTAGAGATGAATGATTGTCAGAGAAAATGAACCACAAATAAGATGCCTAACTGAAACAAAATTAATACCAAGGATATCAAATGACATACTAAACTTAGAGGAATACAATATATGGAGAAGAGACAGAAATTTAAAAAAAGGAGGAGGAATTATAATACTAACTAAGAAAAATCTAAAAGTCAAGGAAATAAAACTAGATATACCATCACAAGTAGAACTGATTGCAGTAGAGATCGACACATCTGAAGGTAAAGTAATTGTAGTCAATTTGTACATGCCACCCAGATCAAACACATGGGAAAGAGACGAATATGAGGACCTGGCAGAGAGTACAATTCAGAGTGTAAGATCATTGCTACATAAAATGGAAGAGAAATCGGAAAGAATTATACTAACTGGGGACTTCAATACAAATATAAATTGGAATACTCTAGATATAAATAGCCAAGAAAGCTGTTGGGACCAAAAGCTCCTGGATCTCGTACAAGAGTTTTTCTTAACGCAACATGTGAGGAAAACCACCAGAAAAAGAGGACTTGATGTACCTTCAGTGCTAGATCTAATATTTACAAGGCAAGAAAATGATATTGACAGTTTAATATATCACCCTCCACTCGGCAAAAGCGATCATGCAGTACTAAATTATAACTTCAGGATAGCATATGACTTAGTAAACAGCAATGATAGTTACAAAAAGAGCCTAAACTATAAAAAGGGAAATTATCAAGACCTAAAGAAGTATTTCTTAGAAGTTGATTGGGAAAATGAGCTTAGAGGACAAGATTTAAATGCTGTATATAAAATTTTTTGTGAATTTTATGAAATAGGAGTCCAGAAGTACATCCCACAGCACAAAGAAGTAGATAAGAAAATACAGAAATGGTTCAATACAGAATGTAAAAAATCAAAAGAAAGAAGAGATTTGTTGTGGAATAGATACAGAAGACACAATAGTGAAAGGGCATATAATAATTACAAACAGGCAAGAAACAACTATACAAGAATAAGGAGGGAAGCCCAAAAATAGTTTGAGGAGGATATAATAAATAAAAGTAGTGATCAACCAAACCTGTTTTACAGCTATATCAGAAGCAAAACTAAAGTAAAAGATATAATACAATCCATTACGGACGAGGGAATCACTTATACACAAGAGAAAGATATTTGTGAAGCACTAAATAAGAATTTCCAATTAGTTTTTACAGAAGAAAAAAATTTTGAGAGGGACTATGTGGAACACGCATGTCCACACATTCTACCAGATATACAAATAGCAGAAAAAGTAATACAGGAGGAGTTAAGTAGATTAGACAGAGGAAAAGCAAGTGGTCCTGATGAAATTTCATGTTGGGTATTACGAGAATGTGCAAAGGAGTTAAGTAAACCATTATTTTTAATTTTCAAGAAATCCTTGAGTCAAGGTAAACTACCTGATATTTGGAAAAAAGCAAATATTGTCCCCTTTTTCAAGAAAGGAAATAGACAAAATCCACTCAACTACCGACCAGTATCACTGACCAGTGTTGTAAGCAAGGTACTAGAAAAACTTATAAGAAAAGCTTGGGTCAATCATCTAGAAGAACACAGTATGATAACAGAAAGACAGTTTGGTTTCAGAAAAGGAAAATCATGTGTTACTAATCTGTTGAGCTACTATGACAGAGTAACAAACACAATACAGGAAAGGGAAGGATGGGTGGACAGTATCTATTTAGATTTCAAGAAAGCTTTTGACACAGTACCACACCAAAGACTTTTATGGAAACTGTACCATCAAGGAGGAATTCGAGGCAAACTGTTTTGTTGGATGCAAGACTTTCTCATAAAAAGGGAAATGACGACAGGACTAAGAGGAAACTACTCATCATTGAAAGAAGTGACTAGTGGAGTACCACAGGGTTCAGTGCTGGCACCAATCATGTTTTTAGTGTATATAAATGATATAAACAGTAACACTGGAAATGAGAGCTATCTGAATATGTTTGCAGATGATGCAAAAATACAAAGGAGAATTACTAACACAGACTCTTGTAAAGAGCCACAAGAAGAATTAAATAAACTTCATGAATGGAGTAGTACATGGCAAATGGAATTCAATGTGGACAAGTGTCATGTAATCAAGTTTGGTAAAAGTGGAAAAAGACCTGATTGGGATTATAAGTTAGGAAATAAAACCCTATACACATCAGAAAGAAAGACCTAGGTGTGATTATCAATAACAGACTACCTCCGGCTGACCACATCAGCGAGAAGGTACGGAATGTGTATACATTGCTTGCAAATATGAGAATAGCATTCACATACATAAATGAAGACATGCTAAGAAGGATAATAACATCATTCATTAGACCAACCCTGGAATATGCATCAGTAGTCTGGAGTCCTCATCTCAAAAAGCACATAGACAAGATTGAAAACGTTCAAAGGGCCGCTACAAGATGGATACCAAGCTTAAGGGACCTTAGCTACGAAGAAAGACTAAATAAACTGAATCTACCAACACTACAGGAGAGAAGGAAAAGAGGTGACATGATAATGCTATATAAATGCATATCAGGAAAGGAGAAAATAGACATAAATGATTACTTAACATATGGAGAAGCATCAGCAAGAGGACACTGCAAAAAACTGCATAAGAAGAGAGGTGATAAAGACGTAAGGAAATTCAGTTTCCCAAACAGAGCAATTGATCAGTGGAATGCACTACCGAATGAAATGGTGTGTGCCAAAACAATTAACAAATTTAAGGATATGTACGATAAATATGGTTTAAGACACGGGACAGTACGAGCTTGACTCATTCCTGTAAAGATACAATTAGGTAAGAACACACACACACACACACACACACACATACGTACATACATACATACATACACACTACATTATTACTGGTCACTTTATTTACCTCATAATTCGGCCAGGAAGATATCAGCTCCCAAACGGTTGAGATTTGGACTCATGTTGGTGCTTTGTTGATAGATAAATAGATAGACAGATAGATAGATAGAGCAACAGTGGTCCATTATTTAACATTCTGAGCTTGCACGTGTAGGGAAAAGATTTGTATATATTAAAATTATGTGAGAGGGAGAGGGAGGCCGAGGATGAGATGGAGCAATGGAGCGGAGAGGTATATGAGAGAGGGGGGGGCCGTGTGGTGTGAGCTGGGAGCAGGGCAGTGGAATGGCGTTGGACAGGGCGACATGGAGGCGATTTGTTTGTGGCCACCCCTTACGGGATTTAGGCGTCTGGCAATAGATGGATGGAAAATGATGTGTGTTATTGGCTCTCGTGCTGTCGATAGGCGATGAATGAAGGCTCCTGTGTGTATATTTGATTTTCCTTCTTTTTTTCAGAGTCGTGTTGCTCAGATTGGAGTTAACGCGACTGAGTCAGTACACAACACACAGTATAGGGTTGGTTCCTTCTACAACCTTGTACGTAAGTAGTGGTAGTAGTAGTAGTAGTAGTGGTAGTAGTAGTGGTAGTGGTGGTGGTGGTGGTGGTGGTAGTAGTGGTAGTGGTAGTGGTGGTGGTGGTGGTAGTAGTAGTAAAAAAATAATATGGATAATAATAATAATAATAATAATAATTATAATAAAAGTAGGAGCATCGTTGTAGATCTTAGTACTAACATAATGATAACAATAATAGAAATGATAATAATAATAATAATAATAATAATAATAATAATAATACGGTAATAATAATAATAATAATAATAATAATAATATTATTATTATTATTATTATTATCTGTCTATCTCTCTATCTATCTATATCAGTAAATCTATCCATCAATCAATCTATGCCCAGTTTTCTACTTTTGTCTATCTATCCATCAATCCATCTTGTTCTCGTGTCAACATCTTTTTCCATATGAAGTTGTAGTATCACACATTTTACATAATAATATTTAATGCTGTTTAGTCATAATTAACAGTGTGTAATGAAGAAACGGAACCTAAAGGTGAATGTAGGGAAGAGTAAAGTGATGGTCTTTGAGAGAGGTGAAGTCAGTGAATGTATAGCGAGGTTGGATGGTGAGGAATTGGAAAATGTGAGTACGTTTAAGTATTTGGGTAGTGTGATGAGTAAGGATGGAGGTTTGGAGGGTGAAGTGCTTGAAAGGGTACAGCAGGGAAGAAAGGTTGCTGGTTCCTTGAAAGCAGTGATAAGAAACAGGGAAGTGAGCATGGAAGTAAAAAAGTTACTACATGACAGTATTGTGATACCAACTCTAACGTACGGAAGTGAAGCTTGGACGTTGTTGGAAGGACACAAGTCAAGAATGAGAGCAGTGGAAATGAGTTATTTAAGAGGAGCTTGTGGAGTCACGTGGAGAGACAGGCTGACGAATGAGGATATAAAGGAGCGTTGTGGTGTTGATGTGGATGTGATAGGGAGCGTTGTGAGGAACACACTGAGGTGGTTTGGCCATGTGGAGAGGATGGAGGGTGAAAGACTGACGAAGAGAGTGTATGTGAGTGAGGTGGAGGGTGGAAGAGGGAGGGGGAGACCGAGGATGAGATGGAGGGATGGGGTGGAGAGGTATATGAGAGAGGGGTGTGTGAGTTGGGAGCAGGGTGGTGAAATGGCGGGGGACAGGGCGACTTGGAGGCGATTTGTTTGTGGCCACCCCAAACGGGATTGAGGCGTCTGGCAATAGATAGATAGATAGATAGTAATGAAGTGTGAATGATGAACAACCAAATATCATTTCGCTGTTAGCTGTGGTATAGAAGAAGGTGGATGGCAGACCACAAGGGCCACCCTGTTTCAATTATAAAATGAAGGTTAGGAGAAGTGAAAAGATATCTGAATAGTGCGTAAGTGTAAAGTCCTGGGGAACCATTTATTATGTTGGTATATGTGAATGTACTTAATACCATTTTATAGAGGTGTATAATGTGCTAGTAGAGTTGTCATTTATCTCTACTTTTTGCATAAGCCCAGAGTATATGTAATGCTCGGCACCTCACTTTTTAGCTGACCTCAGCACCGCGCCCTAGTCTGCTCGGTGACTGTACAGCGTCAGAGGCCGTTTTACAGTTTTAAAGGGAGGTGGTGTCGCTCCTACATATCTCTCGGGTCGCAGTTATATTATTCTGTACCCAATAAAGAGAGATTTAATCTGCTCATTTCTGTCACCTTACGCTACCACTTAATAACAGACCAGCTTCCACCTTCTCGTGGCAGAGGACTTGGTGGGAAGTGTCGGGCAGTGACGGCGAGTAGCTGACGTGTACTACAGACAGTGTCGTCGATCCAACACGGTGGTCTAGTTATACAATACAGCAGAACACTTAATATGCAGTCAACTGCTCTCCATAACGGCTACATTAAATTGGTGGCCAGCAGTGTGACGATACATTTTATTGGTGCTAGCGGTGGCACGATTTAGTGCTAGCCGTGTACCGATACATTAAATTGGTGGCAGCGGTGGGATACGATACGTGCTAAAGGGATTTATGCTGTGAACCAGTAACCCTTGCAATCGCTCGTTCCTGAAGGTGAAACAGAAAATCTTACTCAACTGTTGTAAGGGGACTAATTACCAGTGAGTTAAGTGGAGCAGATAAACTGGAGTGGTAAATATTAATTCCTCCCATTATTCTGCCAGTGCGAGATTCCTATCTTAAGCACAAACTGGCAGTTATCTCGCCCTGTGGTGTGCGAGATATCTCCATCTTCAAACACAAACTGGCAAGAATCTCGCTCTCGTGTGCGAGAGGCGAGATAAGGAGAGTTCAAGCCAGTGCGGTGAGGAGTGGGTCAACTAGCGAGCGACTTCTAGCAACTGGCGCGGACGGCCGAGGCCAGTCGAGGGGAGCGGGCGTGGGCTGTGTGTGCGTGTTGTGGCGTCCTGCGAGGCGTGATGCAGAGCGAACCAGTCGCTTGCTAACTCCCACAGCGAGCGGGCTGTCGTGTATGGTTGGAGGAGTCTGGTGGAGTGTGGAACGTGGAATGTGGAACATCATCCTGGACTTTCACATCTAGGTAGCGTCCATGCATAGTAATCCACACACACACACACTTGAATCAACACACGTTAGTTAGTTGATGAGTGGAAATAAAGGTTTCTCAGAATTCCCTTGAAATAAATATACTTTCTGTGTATTGTATATGTGTTCCATTCTCTGTCACTTACCATAACTATCCTTTTTTATGTCAGTTTATCTTCCTGTAACTGGGAGGGGAATATTACTGACAAGGTTAGATGGATACAGTGAAGTGGGGACGTAGAATTAGGGAAATAGGGATTAGCCAATCCCACTAGACTCAGAATTTTATGAGTGGGTTGATACATCAAATAAAAGTGCTCAGACATATTAAATGAGTGAAGGACATATTGAGGATCAAGGTGATGAGGATATTTCTGAAGGACAGGATGAGGATTTGAACGTTTGCATTTGCGTCCTGGTCATACTTATTCAACAGTCCCAGAACAATCAGTTAGATCCAAAATGGCCACTAGTCTTGCTAGAGGGTAATCCTAGTGAGGAGACTGTGGAAGTTGAGACTACAACAGTACCTTTGGTCACTCAGGATATGCAAAATCCAGTCATTAGTGATAGTACTACAACCTCTCACATACCTGTGTATACTTCAGATGTTTTTAGTACACCACAGGGTTTTGGACAGAATTTATTTTCTGTTCCTTATTCAAATGCATGGGGTATAAACACAGATGATATTGGCATGCAAACCCAGAATCTTAATCAATGGGGCATGAATACTAATACTGGCATGCAATCCCAGAATCCTAATCAATGGGGCATGAATACTAATATTGGCATGCAAACCCAGAATCTTAATCAATGGGGCATGAATACTAATATTGGCATGCAATCCCAGGGCCCTTATCCAAATACCTGGGGCATGACTAACAATATGGGCGTGCAAAGTCAGACTAACCCTCCTCCTTTGTGGCAGATACCTGTACCTAATCTGGCTACTGATATAGTACAGCAGCATCCTAACTGTACTGAAAGTCAGGCTTTGGCGAAGGCAGGCATATGCTATGCAGAAGCTAGCAAAGCCTTGCAAACTTCGGGCTGGAGAGATACAGCTACTAGCTCTCCACAGCAAAGGACCAAGGCTGTTAAGCCAGAGGTGAAAAGATGGTATGTCATACATGGGCATTGTCCTCATGAAACGGACTGTTGCCCCTTTGTCATTGAAAAGAGGAAGAAACTAGGGAACCCAGCTAGTTCGGGGGAAGCTCAGGGCCGCGTGCAAAAGTAATTAAAATAGTACAATCCACCGATGCGTGTGTGGCAGCTATTACTAAGGTGGACTTACTATCTATTCCTTGGATCATAGGGAAAGGCCAAGTGTCCCTGATCGTAGATACAGGGTCATGTACAAACATTATTTCTAGTAAAGCGCTGGAAAGACTTAAAAGTGAAATGCCTCTAACAAACTGGACATTATCACCACCTGATGTAATGTTGACAGGTGTGACAGGGAGTAGAATGAAGATTGTAAGCAGGTGCCGTTGACATTGAGGGCAGATAAACGATCTCCTGTGTTACGTGCTACGTTTTGTGGTTGAGGATTTTCCTCTGCCAGCTGATGGGCTGTTAGGCTTTGAGACCGTAGGCCTTAATCCCTCAGCAACACGAACTGGAACTGGCATCCAATCAGGAGCCGTCCAACCAGTTGTGACCCCGACAAGTGAAGCGTCAAGGGAGTCCCCGGATGCACACGAAGCGGAGGGTATGGACTGGAAGAAAGTCAGGGCTATGAGTGGTAATCACCGCTTACCCAGTCGAACTGTCTGTAAAATTCCTGTCCGAGTACCTGACGTGTCGATGGGAACTGATGTAGCATGCTTAACTGAGACTGTAAAACATAAGGCATTGTCGCTGGAATCGACTCTGACTAACGTTGGCCAAGACCAGAAGACGCCCCTCTTCATCGTAAATATGAGTGGTGGCGCAGTTAAGCTCAGAGATGGTTGTTATATAGGCGACTTGATGTGCTATGGTGCCCCCATAAAGGAAGTCGACGACGTGCCGGTGATCTCTCCTGTAGTTACATCTCAAGCAAGGACTCAGTCGGAACCCGTACGTCTGGCTAAGGAAAAACAGCTGGAGCAATACGTGAAGGTCACGGATAATGTAGACCAAAATACGACTCCTAGCCCTCCTTAGAGAATTTTCCGACGTAGTAGCACTTCCAGAAGAAGCGCTGGGTAGGACGGATAGGGTGAAGCATCATATTGGTTTGTGCCCTGGTACAAATCCAATTTATGTGCCTGCATACCGTCTACCGCACAGCCAAAGGAAAGCAGTGGATGAGGAAGTTGAAAGGATGCTTCGTGATGAAGTTATCCAGCCTTCCACCTCGCCTTGGAATGCACCACTCTTTCTAGTGCCTAAGAAGGACGGTGGTGTGAGACCTGTTGTGGATTTTCGGCAAGTGAACAAACAGTACCGGATCGTTACCCGATTCCGCATCTGCGAAGGTAAGGGAAATACTGTGTTTACTTGTCTGGATCTAGCGTCAGGGTATTGGCAGGTGGAGCTGACCGAAGAGTCGCGTCCCATTACTGCTTTTAGCACTCACCGTGGGCACTTTGAATTTCTCCGGATGCCTTTTGGACTGAGTAATGCTCCTTTAACATTTCAGCGGATGATAAACCAATTGTTTGGCGAAATGTTAGGGCAAGACGTCTTAGCGTATCTAGATGACCTAATCATCGTGAGTAACAATGTTAACAGTCATTTTAACAGTTAAAACGAGTGATGGATACCTTGAGATCCGCAGGTCTGAAGCTGTCAAAGTGTGTTTCTGAAATCCAGTATTAGATTTTTAGGACACCTAATTGATGGTAATGGCATCAAGACTGTGCCGGACAAGGTAAGGCCAATTAAATTTTCCTACACCACAGAACAAGGATCAGATAGATCGTTCCTAGGCCTCACTGGCTTTTATAGGAGTTTTGTCCACAGGTATGCCATCATAGCATCACCTTTAACAACGCTACTTTAGAAGGACGCTGCATGGAAATGGGGACCCTCGGAAGAGAAAAGCTTCAACGAGCTCAAACAAGCCATGTCAGAAACACCCGTATTAGCGTTTCCTAATTATACTCATCCTTTCTATCTGTGCACGGACGCCTCAGGTCTGGGTCTGGGAGCGGTGTTACAGCAGAAGGATGAGCAAGGAAAGACACATACCATAGCATATGCTAGTAGGGCATTAAGACCCCCAGAGAAGAACTATTCGACGACACATTTGGAGACATTAGCAGTCGTGTGGGCGTTAGGACATTTCCGGGATATTATCTTTGGCTACCGGATAATTGTTTTAACTGACCATGCACCCATACGCGACTTGTTTAAAGGAAAAAAACTTGCACGGTAAGGTTGCGCGTTGGTTTGGCAAAGTAATGGAGTTTGATCCAGAGGTCAGATATTTACCAGGCCGTCAAAATGTTGTAGCCGACGCGTTGAGTAGAAACATTGCTGCTACCATAGCCGAGGATGTTGCTTTTGCTGAGTATTCCTCAGACACGGTAAAAGCGGAACAACGTAATGATGTGATGTGGTCTCAAGTCATCTATATGACTCACTTCCATCTTCAACAGGGTCTTTTGTATAAGCAACCCCCAGGGAAGGACACTGCATATCAGTTGGTTGTTCCTGCTACCTTACAGCAAGCCGTGCTATATTTAGTTCATGAAGTACCTCAAGCGGGTCATCCCGGTCGCGATAGATGCATACGTGAGGCGAGAAAGAAATACTATTGGCCGACCATGAGGAAGGACATAGAAGCCCACGTCAGTCAATGTGTCAAATGCGTGGAAATACGAGGAACGACGGGACTTCCGACTCCCATCTTAGAGTATCCTCTACCGGAAAAACCCTGGGATACAGTCTCCATTGATCTCTTAGCGTTGCCGAGAAGTCGTCAAGGTTCAAGTTATGTACTGGTGGCAGTGGACCATTTCTCACGATTCACTGTTTTAGCACCTTTACAGACGAAAATTTCAGAGGAGGTGGCACACGCTTTTGTGACTTCAGTGATTTGTCCATACTCTACACCTAAGGTATTGCTCAGTGATAATGGCAGTAATCTGTCGTATGTATGGAGTAAAGCAAGTTTTTGTAACGCCTTACAGTCCTAAGAGCAATGGCCTGGTGGAGAGAACAAACAGGAAGATACTGGAAGTCTTGAGACCAGTTATAACCTCAAATCAGGAGGATAACTGGGAAGACTGGTTACCACATGTAGCAGCGACCATCAACTCCTCAGAAAATTCATCAACTGGGAAGTCTCCTCATTATATCCTTTATTGGAGAAGAGAAAGTGTTACCCTACGATTTGTTGGCTGGACCTCCTACTCCAGTATACAACGAAGAAGACTACGCAAAGGTACAGTTGTTGAAATTCCAACGTATACACAGTGAAGTACGGAAAAAATTAAAAGCCTTAAGAGCGGAGATGATGGCGAAACAACACATAGGTAGTCAAGAAAAGACGTTACAGGCAGGCCAGAAGGTCATAATCCACAACCCTGAGAGAATTTCCAAGCTCAGACCTAAGTTCCGCGGACCATATACCGTTGTGGAACGAGTACATGGAAATACTTATAGAATAAAGATGAAGCTAATGGAACTCAGGAGGCAGTACATACTGATAGGATCAAACTAGTAAGTCAAGAGCTAGGCCTATCGTCTGATGTGTTGTGCCCTCTGTCTTCGTCGCAGTCTATGTCGTCATCCGTACCTGTCCCTAACCAAGAGTATCGCAGCAAGCTACGAACCCACAACAAGAGTGATTAAGGGAGTATCTACTCTTGCAGAAAAAAAAAAATGTGGCTGTGGCTCAAACTCCTCGTGCGTTGCTTGGGGTGGACCTATGGAAAGACATCGGACATGGACACGACTGCGTTAATGCCAGGAGCACTGAAGAGCCCACTTGGAGAAGTCGTGGTAGTGGAAGATGCAGTATGCGTCTACTATCCAATGGAAGGCTATCTCCAAACGCCAGATATTGTCAAGGAGGTCTCCAAGGGCTTGTCGAATCTCAGACAGCAACTATTGGAAGTGGGAAAGATGTTTAATCAAAACCCACGATTGACGAACTCTGACACTGAAGCTTTGTTGAGCTTCAGACTAGGCATATAGACAGGCTCACCGACAGGCTCACTAACTTGCATGTAGCTTTACCTAACGTACACTCTGATCTTTCCAAGCATGTCCATGCACGTACTAAGAGAGGACTTGTGGATTTTCTAACTCTTTGGTACGGCATTAGATAAGGATGTAGTGCAATTGGGTAGCCAGATGCATGACTTGACACTGGCCGCTAAAGCCAATAATAGATTAATCATGCATGTGTATAAACAGTTAGATGAGTTCACTAACAAAGCTAACGAGATAATTAGGACTACAAACCATCTAGTAGAGCTTGTGAACAACATCCAAATTAACCTACCAACCCTAGCTAACTTGGTGTTATTCGCTGAGTACTTACATGCTCTCGACGAGTCAACCACTGCTTTGGAGAAGCATGCAGCCAATATGGTGGACGGCTTAATCGATGCAAGTTTGAACAGGGTTAATGCTTTATTGCTGCCTACTAATATATTAACAAATGCACTTGATATAGCAATGAGGAAGCATGGACTTATGCCACTCTTTGATCTGAGTCAACTGGAATATTATTACCCATTGTTAGAGGCCCAGTTGACCCATGAAGGCATCCTGATTTTGGTACCTATGAGGAATGCTGTAACATACCAGGCATGGCGATTCATTTCCTTCCCTTTTGCTACTGCTAATAGCACACTTGTTGTTATTGAAGAGGGTCCAGAGGTGCTAGTTATCTCAGATGACAAGAAATATGTAGCAGAAACGACTGTGGATGAATTTGAGAAGTGTAAGGCCTCATTTCTTGATCTCCATGTATGTCTTGCTTTCCATTTTGTCTTCGTACCATTAAAGGTACAGGAGTGTAAGAGGGCCTTGTCGGACACAAATACTTCCTCTGCTCTGCAATGTTGCACCTTCCAACCCATTCAGTTGAAGTCAGTTTTCCATGCTCATATTCATGCGAAACAGTACTTTTACTTTCCTGAGACAGAGGATGTAACTGTGATTTGTGCCTCACAGAATCAATTCCTTACAGTAAAGGGGTACTATATTGCACCTGATTTTTGTGAGTTACACAGTAAAGAGATAGCAGTTCTGCCTAGCAAGCATCATCTAGCTTTGACAGTGAACTTCTCATCCCAGTTACGACCCTTTTACCTTCATTCAATGTTACTTCCTTGAATGTGAACAGGCTGTCTCATGTATTAAAGGAGCTTACCTTCCTCTCCCACCTGAACAGGACTGATTTAGAGCCTTATGTACTGTCCTATCTTCCTTCATACCTTTCTCCTTCCTAGTTTGGTCCTGGCGTTGGTCTTCTACTTATTGTGGTCTTGTCCTGTGTTTGTGGTTTAGGCTACTATTAAGGCGCCAATTAAGGAACCCACTGATACCACGTGTCCGTACTCGAGGATTGCAAGTGGATGTTCCTGAATAGTTAGCTACCCTACACTCTGGTTAGGCTACACGGTAGTTAGGACAACAATGTCGACGAGGACGTCAATGGTGTGGCCGAGCGATGTTCTGGTGTCAACATCTTTTTCCATATGAAGTTGTAGTATCACACATTTTACATAATAATATTTAAAGCTGTTTAGTCATAATTAACAGTGTGTAATGAAGTGTGAATGATGAACAACCAAATATCATTTCGCTGTTAGCTGTGGTATAGGAAGAAGGTGGATGGCAGACCACAAGGGCCACCCTGTTTCAATTATAAAATGAAGGTTAGGAGAAGTGAAAAGATATCTGAATAGTGCGTAAGTGTAAAGTCCTGGGGAACCATTTATTATGTTGGTATATGTGAATGTACTTAATACCATTTTATAGAGGTGTATAATGTGCTAGTAGAGTTGTCATTTATCTCTACTTTTTGCATAAGCCCAGAGTATATGTAATGCTCGGCACCTCACTTTTTAGCTGACCTCAGCACCGCGCCCTAGTCTGCTCGGTGACTGTACAGCGTCAGAGGCCGTTTTACAGTTTTAAAGGGAGGTGGTGTCGCTCCTACATATCTCTCGGGTCGCAGTTATATTATTCTGTACCCAATAAAGAGAGATTTAATCTGCTCATTTCTGTCACCTTACGCTACCACTTAATAACAGACCAGCTTCCACCTTCTCGTGGCAGAGGACTTGGTGGGAAGTGTCGGGCAGTGACGGCGAGTAGCTGACGTGTACTACAGACAGTGTCGTCGATCCAACGCGGTGGTCTAGTTATACTATACAGCAGAACACTTAATATGCAGTCAACTGCTTTCCATAACGGCTACATTAAATTGGTGGCCAGCAGTGCGACGATACATTTTATTGGTGCTAGCGGTGGCACGATTTAGTGCTAGCCGTGTACCGATACAATCTATCTATCTGTCTGTCTATCTAACTATCAATCTATCAATCTATCTATCCATCCATCAATCCATCTATCTGTCTATCTATCTATCTATCCATCTGTCTGTTTATCTAGCCATCAGTCTATCTATCAGTCCGTATCTACCAGTAAATCTATCCATCCATCTATCATTCTATCTATACCCATTTCTGTATGTGTCTGTCTGTCTGTATATCTATCTATCAAACCATCTGTCTATCTGTCTATCAGTTAATCTATCCATCAATCACCTATACCCAGATTTCTACACATCTCTGTCTATTCATCAGTCCATCAATCCGTCTATCTACCCATCCATCTATCTGTCTATCTATCTATCCATCTATCTACCAGTAAATATATCAATCCGTCAATCTATCTATCAGCCCACTTCTTCACGTGTCTTTATCTATCTTTATGTATCTATCTCTCTATCTGTCTATCTGCCAGTAAATATATCTATCCGTCAATCTGTCTGTCAGGCCACTTCTTCACGTGTCTTTATCTATCTTTATCTATCTATATCTGTCTGCCAGTAAATATATCTATCCGTCAATCTATCTGTCAGGCCACTTCTTCACATGTCTTTCTGTTTATTAATATGTATGTATCTATCTATCTATCAGAGCCAGTGTTCGGCCTGTCGATAGATTGGAGTTACTCGTACAGCAGAGGCGTAATCTATTCCTACATTCTGGTGCTACGGGATAAGGACGAATATGGCTTCCTCTCGCCCTACACCCAAATCGTCCCTACTGGGGAAGAAACCTGGGCAGGCCTGATCGCCGCTGTTATGGCCATTTAGAGAGAGAGAGAGAGGGGGGGGGAGGGGGGGACACTGGTAAGATAAGAATACTGCATAGGAGAAATGAGAGAGAGAGAGTAGATAGAATTTAGAGAGAATCCTTTCTGACAGAAATATAAATTAGAAAAGGAGAAACAGAGAGAGATAGACATGAGAAAATGCTGAGAGAGAGAGAGAGCGGGAGAGAGAGAGAGAGAGAGAGAGAGAGAGAGAGAGAGAGAGAGAGAGAGACAGGGAGAACACTAAACAATAAAAACTATATATATATTGTCAAGTCTCGCTACTAACATTCCAAGTCTTGTTAATCTCAATAAATCTAACATGTAACACTAACCTGTCACTATCCTCTAACATCATCTAAGAAATAACATCTAATATCTAACAGTATAGCATCACCTAACATCATCTAAACCATCAAACATCAGAGTCTAAGCATTTAATCTAACAAACATCAAACTAACACTGTCGCTATCATCTAACATCATCAGTAATCTAACGTCTAATACTAACATATCACTAGCACCTAACATCATCAAACTTAATCAGTAACATCTAACTACGCTATTACTACAATCTGCTCCTCTAACATCATCAGGAATCTAACATCTAACACTTACTAACCCATCACTATCATCTAACATCATCTAACATCGTCACACCTATAATTAACCTCAAAATAGATTATATGTGGGAATCAAATCTCTATACAGGTGTGCTGATTACCTCTATCTATCTACCTATTGCCAGACGCCTCAATCCCGTTTGGGGTGGCCACAAACAAATCGCCTCCAAGTCGCCCTGTCCCCCGCCATTTCACTGCCCTGCTCCCAACTCACACCCCCCTCTCTCATATACCTCTCCACCCCATCCCTCCATCTCATCCTCGGCCTCCCCCTCCCTCTTCCCCCTCCACCTCACTCACATACACTCTCTTCGTCAGTCTTTCAACCTCCATCCTCTCCACATGGCCAAACCACCTCAGTGTGTTCCTCATAACGCTTCCTATCACATCCACATCCACACCACAACGCTCCTTTATATCCTCATTCGTCAGCCTGTCTCTCCATGTGACTCCACAGGCTCCTCTTAAATAACTCATTTCCACTGCTCTCACTCTTGACTTGTGTCCTTCCAACAACGTCCAAGCTTCACTTCCATACGTTAGAGTTGGTATCACAATACTGTCATGTAGTAACTTTTTCACTTCCATGCTCACTTCCCTGTTTCTTATCACTGCTTTCAAAGAACCAGCAACCTTTCTTCCCTGCTGTACCCTTTCAAGCACTTCACCCTCCAAACCTCCATCCTTACTCATCACACTACCCAAGTACTTAAACGTACTCACATTTTCCAATTCCTCACCATCCAACCTCTCTGTACATTCACTGACTTCACCTCTCTCAAAGACCATTACTTTACTCTTCCCTACATTCACCTTTAGATTCCGTTTCTTACACACTCTCCCAAACTCATCCACCAAGCCTTGCAGCTCCCCTTCGTCTTCACTCAACAACACAGTATCATCTGCAAACAACAGTACAGGGAGTTTCCAAACACTATCCTCTCTCACCAGGGCCACTCCAACATCCACTACCCTACCTTGTACCTCTTTTATTACCCCATCCATGTACAGATTGAACAACCATGGAGACATGACACATCCCTGTTTCAAACCAACCTTCAAAGAGAAAAATTCACTTAGTTCACCAATCACACGCACTGCAGCCTTCGCACCATCGTACATACTCTTCACAGCATTCAACAACTTCCCATCTACTCCATATATTCTTAACACTTTCCACAATCCTTGTCTATCCACCCTGTCATATGCTTTCTCCAAATCCATGAAAGCCGCATACAACTTCTTTCCCTTCTCTGGAAACTTTTCCACTAAAGATCTAAGAATGAATATCTGATCTACACAACCTCTTCCCTTCCTAAAGCCTCCCTGTTCTTCTCCAACTAATTTCTCTGTTCTTTCTCTAACTCTGTCAATAAGTATCCTACCATACACTTTTCCTATTATACTAAGAAGACAAATGCCCCTATGATTACCACACACTTCTTTTTCCCCTTTTCCTTTGTACAAGGGAATAATTATACCTGACTTCCAATCCTCCGGGACTCTACCTTCCTCCCAGGCCAATCTGCACATGTTCCACATCCATTCTACTACTATCTCTCCCCCATGCTTCAGCATTTCACCACACACTCCATCAATTCCTGGGGCTATCCCCAATTTAACTTTCTTCATTGCTTCCACAACTTCTATCCTACTGATTTCTTCCTCTTTTCTCACATCCCTCCTTCTCCCAGCCACTCCCCAGCCACTTATACTCACATTACTCTCATTCTCTATGTTCAACAATTCCTTAAAGTGTTCTCTCCATCTGCTCACTTTTTCTCCCTTCTTGTCGACCATCATCCACTCACTTGATGCAGTGCTGCCTACTTCTTCCTTAGCCTTTATCATTCTTTTTCTGTGTCTGCCCTCCTCTCTTCCTATTTCTCCCATTTTTCCTGTCACTTCTTATTGCTTTTCTTTCCATTACAGGTGGCTTTACATTGAGTGGCAAGCCAAATGGTTTCCTGTAAGCCAAGAAACCATTTACAACGCTGGATGGTAACCATATAACCAAACCATACGTGCTCCCTATGTGTGAACAAGTGGGTTGGTGGAGGGTTAGTGCCTCTCCCTGTAAAACAAATAACTCAGAGTCAAATGGCTATCCCTTACGGAATTATGGCGTCTGGCAATAGATAGATAGATCAACTAGTAATATACCATTTTTATCTTTCACTCCCCGACTCACTTCTTTAACACCCTGTAACTCTCTTTGGTACCTCTTTCCAGAACATTTTCATACAGTCCCTCCACTTTACACTCAAATTTTTTCCAAATTCCTCATCCACTCTTCTTACTCTCTCCTACTAATCTTTTCACCTCCTCTTCCTCTCTACATATGATTCTCTATTTCTGTCTCTCAACTTCTTCCACATCCCTGTTTCTCATCAACTCACTGTATGCTTTCTTCTTTTGTGCTACAGCCTGTCTCACCTCTTCATTCCACCATGCTGTTCCTTGCATCCCCTTTCGTCTTCATCCCACACACCACCTCACAAGCTGCACAGATTTCTTCTGTGAATATCTTGCACACACCTTCCACATCCCTCATCTGCTCCAATCCATATTTACCCAATCACTCCTCCACCTCTCTCTTATATTCTGCCCTTTTTCCATCCTCTTGTAACTTTCCACCTTCCTTGCATGAACTACTCCCTCCTGTACTTCCCTTCTTCTATTCCTCCATTTCATTTGGACCTTGATTCTTACCACCACCAAGCGGTGGTCAGAAAGTCCACTCCTCCAACCTCTATATGCTCCTTTCTTTAAGAAAAGAACTAAATCCAACCCTTGAACTACTGCCCACCCAGTCTAACACTGGCAGTGCACAAGACTATAGGACAGTCAGCCACCAATTCAAACATAAAATTTCATAGACAACAACCAACTGTTTGACTACAACTAGCTTCACTTTAGGCCCAACAGATCTGCTGTCAACCAGCTTCTCCTGACATACAACTTCAGTAATCCCTCCACTATCTGATGTAATAGAGCCAAAGGTATGTCCGGAAAGTGGTCCCGTCCAGAAAGTGGGCCCCTGGCTCCTGGACTGGTACTTAAGGACCCTAACCCAGCCTAACTTTGAAAGCCACCTAAATAACTCCCTACCGGACATGCATAGCACCTATTTAAGACCCTATTCACACCAATAATGGACATAAAGCATGAAATAAATGAAAAGGAACCAAAGAATGAGGAATTAGAAGTGTCTGTACCTCAGCCAGGGTACTTACAGCAAGTCTGTCCTTCTCTAAGGCTTTGGCAGTGGTGAAAATGCTCATGAAGCGCACACAGTAATCCAGTGTTGTGCTGCACTTACAGTAATTTCTTGCACTGTGAGTTATAACTGTTTAACACTGCACGTTGTTAATTGCACCATGCCAGTTTCAACCACCAGTTTCAATCGCCAGTTTGCACTCCACTGTTAATCCTTTGCACTCCAATTCTAATTTCTTAACATTGCACAACACTGTAAATTCTCATGTGGTCTACTGGAGAGGTATTGTAGTTTATTCACTGTTTATTCACAAAAAACGAGCACGTGTGGCATCCACTGTAATAAACACCCACTCGCGATCGAAGTAAAGCAGTAACTGTTGGAGTGTTGGTGACGGGGAAACAGAGTTGCCAGATCGCAACGGCCACATTACCAAACTCCTCAATTTTCATTACCGGTACCAAATTTAACTTTTCATTACCAAATTGGTAAAGCTAGCATTTATTCCTCACTAATTATATATACAAGTGGAAATACAGTACATGCAATCACTCTTCTTATAATTAACAGCATGTTGATTATTTTCATGTTATGTAGGCTTGTAGATTAATCAGAAAGAGCAGACAATCCACCATCTCCATCCTGTGTATCCTCATACATGTGAAAAATCCATATGGTAATGCATTATTCTAATTCATTACCAAATGAATTTTTCATTACCAAATTGGCAAACATTTGGTAATGAAAAATATCAAATGGCAATACTGACAGGAGAGGGGGGAGGGGGGAGGAAGGAAGGGGGGAAGAGACCATGGTGTAAACAGCTGTTCGGTGCCGCGCAGCAATTTCAAATTACAGGAGGGAAAAAAAATTGGATTGGGGGAGGATTTTTTTCGTTTTTTGGCCATTTTTGGGTTCTGAAGGTCCAGGCCCACAATGTCCGGTAAATGGGGTGTCCGGAAAGTGGGCGTCCAGATAGTATAGGGATTACTGTATATCACACTACAGTATGATCATGGTGAAACCATAGACCTCATTCTGTTTAACTTCCAAGAGACTTTCTACGAGGTTTATCATCAGATACTGTTGGACAACCAGCAAACCATATGAATATCTGGAAATCTTTTTGCATGGATTAAAGCTAGTGGGAAATGGGAAACAAAATCCACCTTTATGTGGTTTCTTCCATTATGCCGGAAACAAACAACCTCAGGTACTGCTTAAGGAATGTGATGATAATAACAGGAAAAAAATTTCAGCAGGAAAAGGTCATTTACCACCCTGAAAGCAGCCAGGAAAAAACTGAAACCAAGCTTGAGGAATGTGAATTTTAATTGGTAATGTCTTTCTGCTGCTTAAAGCGTACATTCACCAAAAATCCTTCATATAGAAAGGAAATCAAAATGAACATACATGAATTAGGTATGTAACAAACATGCCACGCTCTCCTACGATTCTATTTTGACCAGTTTTTCCTATAAGCCCTCAGTTCTGAAATTTAACATTAGGCTTACCAACAGAGTAACTTACGTCTGTACGTCCCACAAAATGTATCTTGATTCTGATGCCACAACCAGATAAATGAGCCGGTCTTAATAAAGTAAAAACAAAAATGGTCAAAGTTTCTATAATCTCCCACACACAACAACTCTTAACTCACTAGATGTTTACTGTTTGTGATGTGATGTGATGTTGTTGAGGTATTGCCTTTACAAAGGCACCTCTAAACGATTTCCTTCTTTCTCTTTTCTCTTTCTTATATGTCTTTCTGTGGTCACACCTCCTCTTCTCTTACTACGTGTACGCAATAATCAGTCGCCTGAATTTCTGAGCCCCTTCACTTTCCTTTCTCTTTTTTTCCAGCATTTAAATATTATTAATTTCTTTTTTTCAATACCACTTGTTTTAAATAGGAGATTCCCAAGTATATTATTTCTTTCCTCTATATATCTGTCTATCTATCTATTGCCAGACGCCTCAATCCCGTTTGGGGTGGCCACAAACAAATCGCCTCCAAGTCGCCCTGTCCCCCGCCATTTCACTGCCCTGCTCCCAACTCACACCCCCCTCTCTCATATACCTCTCCACCCCATCCCTCCATCTCATCCTCGGCCTCCCCCTCCCTCTTCCCCCCTCCACCTCACTCACATACACTCTCTTCGTCAGTCTTTCACCCTCCATCCTCTCCACATGGCCAAACCACCTCAGTGTGTTCCTTATAACGCTTCCTATCACATCCACATCCACACCACAACGCTCCTTTATATCCTCATTCGTCAGCCTGTCTCTCCACGTGACTCCACAGGCTCCTCTTAAATAACTCATTTCCACTGGTCTCACTCTAGACTTGTGTCCTTCCAACAATGTCCAAGCTTCACTTCCGTACGTTAGAGTTGGTATCACAATACTGTCATGTAGTAACTTTTTCACTTCCATGCTCACTTCCCTGTTTCTTATCACTGCTTTCAAAGAACCAGCAACCTTTCTTCCCTGCTGTACCCTTTCAAGCACTTCACCCTCCAAACCTCCATCCTTACTCATCACACTACCCAAGTACTTAAACGTACTCACATTTTCCAATTCCTCACCATCCAACCTCGCTGTACATTCACTAACTTCACTTCTCTCAAAGACCATCACTTTACCCTTCCCTACATTCACCTTTAGATTCCGTTTCTTACACACACTCTCAAACTCATCCACCAAGCCTTGCAGCTCCCCTTCGTCTTCACTCAACAACACAGTATCATCTGCAAACAACAGTACAGGGAGTTTCCAAACACTATCCTCTTTCACCAGGGCCACTCCAACATCCACTACCCTACCTTGTACCTCTTTTATTACCCCATCCATGTACAGATTGAACAACCATGGAGACATGACACATCCCTGTTTCAAACCAACTTTCAAAGAGAAAAATTCACTTAGTTCACCATCCACACCCACTGCAGCCTTCGCACCATCGTACATACTCTTCTCAGCATTCAACAACTTCCCATCTACTCCATATATTCTTAACACTTTCCACAATCCTTGTCTATCCACCCTGTCATATGCTTTCTCCAAATCCATGAAAGCCGCATACAACTTCTTTCTCTTCTCTAGAAACTTTTCCACTAAAGATTTAAGAACGAATATCTGATCTACACAACCTCTTCCCTTCCTGAAGCCTCCCTGTTCTTCTCCAACTAATTTCTCTGTTCTTTCTCTAACTCTGTCTATAAGTATCCTACCATACATTTTTCCTATTATACTAAGAAGACAAATGCCCCTATGATTACCACACACTTCTTTTTCCCCTTTTCCTTTGTACAAGGGAATAATTATACCTGACTTCTAATCCTCCGGGACTCTACCTTCCTCCCAGGCCAATCTGCACATCTTCCACATCCATTCTACTACTATCTCTCCCCCATGCTTCAGCATTTCACCACACACGTCATCAATTCCTGGGGCTTTCCCCGATTTAACTTTCTTCATTGCTTCCACAACTTCTATCCTACTGATTTCTTCCTGTCTTCTCACCTCCCTCCTTCTCCCAGCCATTCCCCAGCCACTTATACTCGCATTACTTCTATCCTCTACGTTCAACAATTCCTTAAAGTGTTCTCTCCATCTGCTCACTTTTTCTCCCTTCTCCACTAGTAATCTACCATTTTTATCTTTCACTCCCCTGCTAACTTCACTTCCACCCTGTCTTACTCTTTTCACTTCTCTCAAGAACATTTTCTTACAGTCCCTCCACTTTACACTCAAATTCCTTCCAAATTCCTCATCCACTCTCTTCTTACTCTCTCTTACTAATCTTTTCACCTCTCTCTTCCTTTCCACATATAACTCTCTCTTCCGCCTCTCAACTTCTTTCACGCCCCTATTTCTCATCCATTCATTGTATGCTTTCTTCTTTTGTGCCACAGCCTGTTTCACCTCTTCTGTCCACCACGCTGTTCCTTGCACCCCCCTCCGTCTTCTCTTCCTTCCACACACCACATCACATGCTGCACATGTTTCTTCTGTAAATATCTTACACACACCTTCCACGTCTCCCATCTGCTCCAATTCATATTTGCCCAATCGTTCCTCCACTTCTCTCTTATACTCTGCCTTTTTCTCATCCTCTTGTAACCTTTCCACTCTCCTTGCAACTACTCCTTCCTCTCGTCTTTCCCTTCTTCTATTCTTCCATCTTACTTGCATTCTAATTCTGGCCACCACCAAGTAGTGGTCAGAAAGTCCACTCCCCCAACCTCTATACACTCTTGCATCCTTTACACATCTTCGCATCCTTTCATCCACACACACATAATCAATCATTGCCTTCCTTTCATTCAGTTCACCACCCACCCTTCTGATCACTCGCCATGTATACCTGTGGATCATTTTATGCCTGAAGAGGGTATTGGCTATCACCAACCCCCTCCCAGCACAAATGTCCACTAACGCACTCCCATTCTCATCTATCTCAGCAGGCACACCCCACTCACCAACTATTCCATCCACCTTCACATTCCCAACTTTACCATTCATATCACCAATCAAAAACACTCTCTCATTCCTTCCAAACTTTTCCATGCACACTTTCACATTTGTCCAGAACTCTCCTCTCACTCTTCTAGCACGATCTTGCGTTGGTGCATACACACACACAATCGCCCACATTTGTATTCCAACTTTCAACTTTACCCACACAATCCTTGACCCAACTGATCCATACTGTCTTATGCTCCTCTTCCATCTTTTACTCACAACTATACATACTCCTATGTATATATGGCTGTTGTAATTCTACCAGTTGTGTTCTTTCTTCCATATATCCTGTGCAGTCTAATAAAAAATGTATCAAGTCTTCTGTTTCTGCATTACACATTGGACAATTTGTCTCAGTTCCCTTGAATCTATTTCTATTTGCTAAATTTAGTGTATTAGATCTGCATTTAAACAGGATTATGGAGGCTGGTGTATTATCATATATTTCATCTACTCCACCTATTTCTTTCTTCCATTTTTTATATACTTCTAAGCTTGATTTATTTTCCATGTCTTTTCTCCACCTTTTTATGTCCTCATCATATATTTTCCTGGTTAGTTCATCTTTTGTTATATTTTTTAACCCTTCTGTAATTAGGTCAAGATCTTTTAGTGCCTTCTGACATTCCCTCATCCACTTACTCTTGCGTTCCCTCAGCTCTTCTACAATTTCCATTAATAGTGCATTATTTCTTCTCTTTAAAATGCCTTGGAGATATTGAAGCTTTGCCCTCTTTATATTCGTTTCCATTAGACATGCATGGAGTCTGTTTTGGAGCTGTCTGTTTTGCAGGATGGTCCCCTGGGAGACCCCGACCCACCCCCCGTCACCCCACCACGTTACCGACACCTCAAATAACCCGCCACCACCCCTACACCCACCAAATTTTCCCCCAAGCACACCCACTCCCCAACCACCTCCGATGCCAAACCACACACCAGCCCCTTGCCCATCACTGCCACCACAACTTCACACTCCACCACCTAGACAATCAACCCACCGCCCACACCTGCCGGTACACCACGTGGACCCACCACATCACCACCTGCCACCACCCCTATGCCCACACAATCTCCCCACATGCACACTACACGCACCAACCCCGCACCCACCACCACCCCACATACTCCAACACCGGATGTTCAACCATCCACCCATGACAAGCCACTGCACCACGTGGCCGCACCACCTCACCACCCACGCCCGTCCTCACCACCCACACAACCAGATCCGGCCGCCTCTCCCGCCCACCAGCCAGGTATGCAGCCACACCCTCACCCACATCCCCAGCATCACCACAACCACCCCCAACAAACCCCACCATACCCGACACAGCCCCCATCACACTGAGAATACACCAGGCACAATGGAAATTTCCACCAATCCAATACTCCAGGGAGAGAATTTGCACCTGCCGTAGGAACTCAAAAAAAAAAAAAAAAAAAAAAAAAAAAAACAGTCACCTCACCTGTCACCAACATTCAGCCAGAAGAACTCATCCACTCATCGCCACTGGAGATGAAAATACGATGCGTCACCTGGTCCTCTGTGTTGTTGAGTGAAGTCGAAGGGGAGCTGCAAGGCTTGGTGGATGAGTTTGGGAGAGCGTGTAAGAAACGGAATCTAAAGGTGAATGTAGGGAAGAGTAAAGTGATGGTCTTTGAGAGAGGTGAAGTCAGTGAATGTACAGCGAGGTTGGATGGTGAGGAATTGGAAAATGTGAGTACGTTTAAGTACTTGGGTAGTGTGATGAGTAAGGATGGAGGTTTGGAGGGTGAAGTGCGTGAAAGGGTACAGCAGGGAAGAAAGGTTGCTGGTTCTTTGAAAGCAGTGATAAGAAACAGGGAAGTGAGCATGGAAGTGAAAAAGTTACTACATGACAGTATTGTGATACCAACTCTAACGTACGGAAGTGAAGCTTGGACATTGTTGGAAGAGTCAAGAGTGAGAGCAGTGGAAATGAGTTATTTAAGAGGAGCCTGTGGAGTCACATGGAGAGACAGGCTGACGAATGAGGATATAAAGGAGCGTTGTGGTGTGGATGTGGATGTGATAGGAAGCGTTATGAGGAACACACTGAGGTGGTTTGGCCATGTGGAGAGGATGAAGGGTGAAAGACTGACGAAGAGAGTGTATGTGAGTGGGATGGATGGGGGAAGAGGGAGGGGGAGGCCGAGGATGAGATGGAGGGATGGGATGGAGAGGTTTATGAGAGAGGGGTGTGTGAGTTGGGAGCAGGGCAGTGAAATGGCGGGGGACAGGGCGACTTGGAGGCGATTTGTTTGTGGCCACCCCAAACGGGATTGAGGCGTCTGGCAATAGATAGATAGATAGATAGATTCTTTGTGTTGGTAACACTTCATGGTAGCAGCGAAATTACTACTACGAGTCCTCCTAGGAGGAACTTTTAGAAGCAACTCTCATCTACAACCACATTTAGTAATAATTTTAGAAGTACTCCTAGAAGTTTTTATTAATACCGGCCCTGATCTACACAACCTCTTCCCTTCCTAAAGCCTCCCTGTTCTTCTCTAACTAATTCCTCTGTTCTTTCTCTAACTCACACATCTTATATCTGCATACACATGCAGTAATACACGCATGGGCACACATGTTGTAGTCATATGATGGGTAATCTTATAATAACGGTGATAAGATGATGATGATGATGATGATGATGAGCCAAGATGATGTGTGGGATACTGAGAGGATCTTATGGGTAGTGTAAACGCACCTAAATACTTACTAAGATTATTTCATTCAGCTGAGATATATTCTGGCAGTCAGATGTTAATATGCATGTCATAATAAAAAAATATATATATATTAATATCTTGAGACTCGGTGGCAGATATAATTAAAAAGGCGCATCTTACGTAGAGGTTAATGGATGATGATGCTATAAGCGATCATTTTCGACAGGTTTTACTCTAGATAATTAAAATCGTCTGACAGTAATATGAACAGAGGCAAAGAGACGTTCTCAAAGTGAAGTGGTTAATGTAAAGATAATGATAATGTTTAAGTATATAACACATAAGTGAAAAGAGTATAGTTAAAATGAAATATACAGTAAAGCAAATGTTACCGAGCATGATTGAAATGAGTCTTCTGTCTCGAACTGGAACTCTGTGAACCCTTGAAGCTCCGAATCCCATCAGTCACCCTCTAACCGAGAAAGGCGTAGTACGCAGGTGCTGTGTGTATATTAACTCGGTGATAGGATTATAGTGTGTAAACAGCTTCCCCGTCTTCTTGAGGTACAGAAGGGTAAGCGAGGATACTGTTCATTCGTTCTTTGATAGCTACGAGTTCTCTCCGCTGCGCCAAATCGTCTGTATTAATCTGAGAAAGTAAAGATGCGCTGTGGTGTTGATGTGGATGCGCTGGAGGGTGTTGGGAGAGGTACCTTGAGATGGTTTGGCCATGTGGAATGAAGACTGAGAAATTACCTATAGTTCTTCCACCTTAACTTGGCCCAGGTTTTCGTCCCTTTGTAGCTTATTTCATGTAGCTCAGTGGCAGGAAAATATAATACAGTACTACGGTTCTACGTACGTTCTTACCATGATGCTTGTTATTTATTTATTTATTTTACGCGTCATATTCTGGTATTCGTATTGCTACAGCTCAGAACTGAAGACAGAGACAGTAATATTAGGACAAGTTAGAGTGAAAGGAGTATAAGAGAGTGTATGTGAGTTAGGTGGAGAGACGAGTAATGGGAGACCGAGAATAATGAGATGGAGGGATGCGGTGGAGAGGTATATGAACGATGTTGGTGTGAGTTGAAGGAGAGGCAGCCTGATGATGCATGACAGGGTAACATGGAGGCGGTTTGTTTGTGGTCACCCCTCCAGAGATTAGTTTTAGATATAAGAAAGAGCACCGAGATATAAATACATCCATAGTAGCGAGTCAATTGATTTTTCTTTTCTGTTGCTCTGTAAGGTCTTCTCTCAACTTAACATAATCCTGGAGTTTTTCCTTGAATATATATCTTTATTAATCTATGCTACGTTCAGTGTAGGGTCGGACCTTACAGTCGGAGGGAGAGTGATAGCCAGAATTAACTCCCATGCTGACGAGGTGCCAGTGGGAGATGGGTGTCCGTAGGAGGGATGATGCATATGAAAGTGGAGAAATATGAGGGAGAGTGAAAGGCAGAATTAACTACCACATGCTGGCAAAGTACATCTGGGAATGGGATGGGTGTGTAGGGAGTGTGATGTTTGTGAAAGTGGAAATATTGTAAAGTATTGGTTATGTTTATGCGTCAGAGTGTGTGTATGTCATTGGTAGAAGTAATATGGTGTGATTATATGTAAGTATATATTATCTTTATTGATAGACAGTGGGTGATTCTGTACTTAGGAAATAAGAGGCTTTACGAAATGTTGATATACATATTTAGACACCACGTTATGGAGATGGTTTGTGTAATATCCTACAGAGACACACAGCCACACCTCCATACACAGGCACACCTTCATACACAGCCACACACACACACACACACACACACACACACACACACACACACACACACACACACACACACACACACACAGCCTCTTCCCTTCAGTAGAGCTTCATCCATCTTAGGAGAAATCTCTAGACGCTGGCAGGAGTAGAGGAGACTGTTGACAACCCAGTTACCTGCAGTGTTCACACCTGAGCCAATTATAATCATCAGGTTGTACCAGTTAAATAATAATAATAATAATAATAATAATAATGAGAAGGTGTCATGATGTTGAATAAGTAAAGAATTTTCACTATTCTGTCAGATATTCTGGTCTCATCATTATTACTTCATGTGTTATGTTCAACCTTGGATGCTGCCAGTCATTCTTTCAAATGTGGATATCACTTTCACTGACCTTTCCGTATTCTGTATTCCGTCGTTTAAACCTCTCCCACTTACTCTATCGACATATCGAGGAGTTCAGATAACCGTTCCATAACTAAAACACTTACTCTAGGCACTGATGAATGCATGGATGAGAAAAAAGAATATTTCATAAAACTGTTCATAGCACTGGTCGGCTTAAACAGTTAACAGTATTGGAAGCATGTCAGAACAGTGACACCAGACGTTTTAGTATATTGATGATGCCAGGATAGATATATTAGGTCACTGTAACTTGGTAATAATTATGTGTCAGATTTGTAAAGTCTAATAAATACTCATAACAAAATGAATGTAGTCATTAAACTGGCAAATTTTCATGACCTATAAGCATAATATATACCGGAATGCATCGAGTAATAATTTGCGGTAAAACACTGGATTTGGAGAAAACAAATGACAGGGTGGATAGACAAGGATTGTGGAAAGCATTAAGAATACATGGAGTAGATGGGAAGTTGCTGAATGCTGTGAGGGGAATGTATATGATGGTGCTAAGGCTGCAGTGCGTGTGGATAGTGAACTGAGTGAAGTTTTCTGTTTGAAGACTGGTTTGAAACAGGGATGTGTCATGTCTCCATGGTTGTTCAATCTGTATATGGTTGGCGTTATAAAAGAGATACAAGGTAGGGCAGTGGATGCTGGAGTGGCCCTAGTGAGACAGGGCAGTGTTTCGAAACTCACTGTATTGTTGTTCGCAGATGGTACTGTGTTGTTAAGTGAAGACGAAGGGGAGCTGCAAGGCTTCGTGGATGAGTCTGGGAGAGTGTGTAAGAAACGGAATCTAAAAGTACATGTAGGGAAGAATAACGTTATGGTCTTCGAGAGAGGTGAAGTCAGTGAATGTACAGTCGCCAAACTTTCCGCCTTTTTTTTTTTTTTTTTATGTGTCCGACTCAGGGCATAGGCTTCACAGCCTGCTATCAAGGCCCAACAGTCCTCCTACATACCATACACCTCTACATGTCACCACTTCGGCGCTAACACCCACCGTCCATATTGAATACATGCTAGGGCTGTCTCATGCAGGACTGGTGTATTGGTATTAGCGGGGGTATTTTTACGACATGTCGGCGGGTCTTCTGGTAGATCAGTAAAGCCTGATTTAATGAAATTCAAATCCTTAAACTGTTCCCTGCCCCAGCCGGGATTCGAACCTGGGTCCGTCAGGACTGCAGGCCACCTCTCTACACCTAGCCGCGAGAGGTGGGTAAAGGGTGCTGGCAACAGTGTAATGTTTGTTCGTGTGTACATGCTCGACGAAAGTTCGGATCATCAGCTCTCGTCTTCCGTACTGAACCTCAGTCAGAGTTCATCCCAATATTCAGTCTACAATTTTAGTCGATAGAATTTCAAAGGAACTTCTTGAAAGTATTGGATAATACGAGTATTGAAAACAATAAGTAAAATAACCTAAAAGACCGCATCTTTACATATATTACATATTTATAAACATATTCTTTTTCATTATTACATGACAACCCATGGCTAAAAATTGTCTACTGAATATTGGGGGGAAGAACCGTCGTGTGACCGACCCTTACGCAAGAAAAATAGATACCGGTGTCTGTTCGCATTTGGCCAGTCCTGGGCCGGTCACGATTACACCTATTGAAATACCATTCTTGATCTGAGACATGATTAGATAAATGAGGTCATTAATCGTTACAGGATTACTCATTGAGCGGATATTAATTTAAGCTAAGTAGGAGAAATAAGGAACTGTTGACATCGGAGGCTGAAACTCGTTCGTTAAGGCTGCCTTGAGTCAGTTAGTCATAAGTCGACGGGCGCTAAAGCGCCTAGGTTCGTGGGATTTAAAATAATAAAATCAGTGTTACAGCCTGTAATGATAATTTCATGTTCTTTATGTTGCATTTACCAATCACGTAAGTAATATCACAGGCAATAGTACTGTAATATAAATGTCCCAACAATTCATGAATCAATAGCATTTGTGCTTAAAATGACTGGAAGCTTTTGCATACTGTGATGGAGAGGTGGTGTCTTCATCTTGCTGTAATGTGAGATAATGTTGTTCGGTGCATAATCGATGAGCCTATAAATGTGTGGCCTCACACATAAGCGGCACCGCTCACAATCAATTTTCCTTGTAATGTGTAATTCAGTCATTCGTTAGATGAATGGACTACAAAGGTGTGCTGTAATGACCATAGTCATATGAAATATGATACGGTAAGTCATTATCATAGCTGATGTAATAGCCACTTCGACAAGAGTACAATATGCATAAACTCTTTGCCTGTTGAGGTGACAGTATTTTAGCCTCCTACCTCTTCCTGGTGCACCACAGAACACATAAAAACACTTACTTGAAGTACTACCAACAAGGATGTAAGCAACCGTTACCAGTGTCTGAACATCATCCTAATGTTTATTGGTCAGTGTCATTCATGATGTGAATGACAGGTAATCTTACTTGTAACTGGACGCGATGTTATGTAAATGCATTCCTCTTCAACCTGTACTGATCAAGCGATAACCCTATGACAGCGGTATTTAGTGCATTAACATGTTATAGAAAATAAAATGTTTAGTATTGTTAAGAATGCAAATATTCAGTAGAATGCTAATGGATCTCAAAAACTAGTTCGGCAAGTATTATCACTGGCGGTATGAATAACGTAACCCCCCCCCCCCGTCCGGCGCCTACCCTGGCATTCACCATGCCAAGCTGCCCCCTTAAGCAGCTCTCCCACCGGCTCCACCAGTTGCAGGAAACTGGTTGCATGGAATTGTTGCGTGTCACAGGTTGCACGGACTAAGGCCAAATAAGCATAGTATATGTTATTGTACTATATATAAAGGTATATATTTATACCATAATATTCAGTATATATGGTACCTCCTTATAAAATTAATATAGTCTTATTTAATTGGCCTTGGTCTGCGCCACCTGTGGCACACAACAGTTTCCTGTGCGACCAGTTTCATGCAACTGGCTGAGCCGATGGGAGAGGCGCCTTACTCCTGAGACATTTTTCTCCCCACCCAACTCCGTACCCAGCCATTTATGGGATGAACTCTGACTCTGACAGAGGTTCACTACGGACGAAGAGAGTTGATGATCCGAACTTTCGTCGAGCATGTACACACGAACAAACATATACACTGTTGCCAGCACCCGTTGCCCACCTCTCGCGGCTAGGTGGCCCAGGTGGAAAGTTTGGCGACTGTACAGTGAGGTTGAATGATGAGGAAATGGAAACTCTGAGTACGTTTAAGTACTTGGGTAGCGTGATGAGTAAAGATGGAAGTTTGGAGGGTGAAGTGCTTGAAAGGGTACAATAAGGAAGAAAGGTTGCTGGTTCCTTGAGGGCAGTGATAAGGAACAAGGAAATGAGCACGGAAGTGAAAAATTTATTACATGACAGTATTGTGATACCAACTCTAACGTATGGAAGTGAAGCTTCGACGTTGTTGGAGGGACATAAGTCAAGAGCGTGAGCAGTGGAAATGAGTTGTTTGAGAGGAGCCTGTGGAGTCACATAGTGAGACAGACTGGCAAATGAGGATGTGAAGGAGCGTTGTGGTGTGGATGTGGATGTGATAGGAAACGTTAAGAGAAACACACTGAGGTGATTTGGCCATGTGGAGAGGATGGAGAGTGAGAGACTGAAGAGGTGAGTGTATGCGACTGAGGTGGAGGGGGAGAGAGGGAGGGGAAGGCCAAGGATGAGATGGAGGGATGGAGTGGAGAGGTATATGGGGAAGGGGTGTGTGAAGTGGGAGTAGGGAAGTGAAATGGCGGGGGACAGGGTGACGTGGAGGCGATATGTTTGTGGCCACCCCGTATAAGGGATTAAGGCGGCTGGCAATAGATAGATGGATAGAAAATCCTGCAGTTCACATGCTTCACAACACGCTTCACAAACCATCACTGATATTATGCACCTGTACTGATGTGTTGATTTTACCTGTATGATATCTTAATTAGGAACTCAAAATTTGGCATGCAGGCTAATAAATCTGATCCCTGCTAGTCTTACATTAGTGACCGTCAAAAACTGAGGTCTTTAATTCTCCTTTGGTCTCATAGTTTTAAGATTAAGGACTAAATTAAGACGAAGTATTGAAGGAGTCTGTATTATTTCTGTGTATTTTTTTTTATGCAAGGAAGAATGAACCCAAGGCCATTTTTCCTGGATACCTCTATGACTGGTTTCCCTCATTTATTTATACAGTTTTCTTATTTTTTTTTTATTTTCATTACCTTTTTCCTGATGTTCTCTGCGTGTTCCTCTCCGCCAAATTCCTAACAGTAAGTGCCAGCAATACAATATACTAACACTATTTCAATTTTCAGAGAGAAGGAACCAAAGGCTGAACACAAACGCAAGATAGTCAAACAAGCAAGACAACGTCAATACCATGCTGTACCTGGACACACAGCGTTAGAAAAATGGAGGTCGAAGGCAGGGGGAGATGCACACCAGAATTTTGGCAATGCAGGTGAGTGATTACAAGACACGTAGTATTTTTCCACATCATTTCATCAACTCCCCCACCTCTCTCTTTCTCTCTCTCACACACACACACACACACACACACACACACACACACACACACACACACACACACACACACACATTACATTAACCCTTCCACTACAGTGAGGAGATGGAAGGAGCACTTTGAGGATTTGTTGAATGTAGAGGGTGACAACAGTGCGAGTATAAGTGGTTGGGGAATGGCTGGGAGAAGGAGAGATGAGAGGAGGAAGGAAGAGATCAGTAGGGCGGAAATAGTGGAAGCAATGAAGAAGATCAGTACCTACAGTAAGATATTCATGGAAGAGATAGGCGCAGCGTGTGAGGTGGTTTGTGGAGTGAGGAGGAGATGCAAGGATGTGCAAGGGACAGCATGGTGGAATGATGAGGTGAAACGAGCCGTGGAACAAAAGAAGAAGGCATATAGTGAATGGTTAGCGAGGAGAGGTAGGGGAGAAGATGAGAGAGAGAAGAGAGAGAGATATGTGAGCAGGAGAAGGGAGGTGAAGAGACTGGTAGTAGTAGTAATTGATTCTGCCCCCCCCCCCCTGTTAGAGAAGGTGGGAGGGGCTGGGCCACCTCGTAGCCCAGTGCGATAATGTTCGTTTAGTAGTTACATCGGAGGGGGTTTTGACTTAACTAGGTTGATTAAAAGATGCGGGGTGTTGGATGTGGCGTTATGGATGATGGATGTGGCTATATTGCTTAGTGTTTGAACAGGTGTGGCGAGAGGGGAGGTGGGTGTTATATCGGGGTCTGGGTAAGCGGCGCCACCTCTGATGGTGGCTGTTGCTCTGCATTTAATTATGTAGTGTAACAGGGGGAAGGGGGCGTCTGTTCTGCAGTAGCTGCAGATTGCGTTTCTGATGTTATTGATTACTAGATCGCGTGATAAGTAGCCGAGGCGGAGGCGGTGTATATAGGTGAGAAGTCTGTTGGGTGTATGTGTGGGTAGCGGTATTTGTTTATATTTTGTTGCACTGGCGTACCAGATGGCGGAAGTGGAGCCTTGGTTGACATGGTATTCATGTTCTTGTTTTGTGAGAGTGGGTGTTATCGTTTTTATGTCGTGTTTTGTTTGTGTTATGGTCGGTGGTATGTGTATATCTATCTGTGGGTGCGTAAGGGCGTGTTTGGCTGCACGGTCTGCTCGTTCGTTGCCGTGTATGTTTACATGGCTGGGGATCCAGTGTATCGTGATTGTTCTGCCTGATTGTGCGATGTTGTGTGCTGTGTTGTTTATTGTGGAGATGATGTGTCTGTTGTTGCGGTTTTTATGTTTGCGTAGTGTTTGTATGGCGGAGAGAGAGTCTGTGTGTATGTTTATGTGCGTCTGTGTATTTGTTGTGTTAGCGTCTGACAGCGCCTCCGCAATGGCTACTAGTTCTGCTTGCAGGGTGGATGCTCCGTCAGAGATTCTTGCAGCGAATTCTTTTTCATTGCTGATGAATGCAGCTGCAGCTTTCGGTTGTTCTACAGAACCATCTGTATAGCAGTTTACTGTGTTTCGGTCTGTGATTGTCGCAGTTCTTTCTAGCGCTTCTTGGCGTAGTAGTTGTGGGAGTGTGGTTTTTTCCCTGTGATTTTTGGGGTGAGGAGTCTGTATGGTGGGGGGGTCCATGGGGGAGGTTCTTTATATTCTGGTATCGGGGTGTCGGGCTGTTGTGTGATTTTGTTTGTGGCGTTGTATTTCCTAATGGCCCGAATTGTGCAGTGTGTCCAGCTTTTATTTAGGAGAGTGGGGTGTCTGATCAGTTCTGCTTTGATTTGTTTTATAGGGGTAAGGTCTGAAGCACTGTGAGCTAGCTTAGCAGCTATGCATACTACTCGTGCTTGTATTCTGTTTTGTAATGATTCGATACCGCATTCCATGCGTAGGTTGACGAGACGAGTCCAAGGTGGGGCGTTTGTTATCGCACGTAGTGCATTATTCTGGATTACCTCTAACTTTTCTGTTAGTTGTGATTCTATGGTTATTAGTGCAGGGGCGGCGTAGTCTACTAGGGAACGGATAGCTTGGATGTAGAAGAGTCTTAGTACTCGATGTGTTGCTCCCATTCCTCTGCCAGCTAACGCTCTGAGTGCGTTTGTTCTTATTTTTGTTCTTTCCCTGAGGTAGCTTATTTCTTGTCTGAATCTGAGGTTGGTATCTAGCCAGACTCCTAGGTACATGTGGGTGGTGACGTAGTCGATAGGTGTGGTATCGAGGTATAGTTGTTGTTGTGGTGTGTTCATACCGAAGGGGAGTGCTTTGGTTTTGTTTATGTTTATTTTAAAGCCAAGGTTTTTGCAGGCGGAATTTAAGCGTGTCAAGGCGGTTTGGGCTTTAGTGTGATAGGGGCCCTTGTTTATGATGATTGCTAGGTCGTCTGCGTAAGTGAATAATTTGACGTTGGGGCCTAGGTCTATTTCTAGGAGGCGTTCAATTAGTGTGTTAAAGAGGGTGGGGCTGATTATACTTCCCTGAGGGGTGCCGTTGGTGTGTTTGTGGAGTGATGATGTGGTGCCGTGGAAACGCACCATCGCTTCTCTGTTTGTGAAGAAGTTTTCTATCCACTGTAGGAGCTTGCCTCCTATTCCTTTGCGGGCTAGGGCATCTAGTATTGATTCGGGGCAGGCTAATTCGAAAGCCTTCTCTAAGTCTATAAAAATAGCTAGCCCCCTCCTTCCTCTCAGTTCGGTGAGTAGTGTTGCGAGGCATTCGCTCGTTCCCCTGCCGCTGGTGTAGGCGAATATATGATCGTGGGGTGTGGGTGTGCACCACTGTAGTCGTCGTAAAATCATTCTTTCAGCTGTTTTGCTGAGACAGCTTAGTAGGGAGATGGGCCTGTATGAGCCTGGGTTTTTGGGTTTTGGCACGGGGGTGATGAGTGCCTGTTTCCAAGTTGTTAGGAGTTGTCCTGCTTCCCAGGAATGGTTAATTAGGTTCAGTATGGCGGCTTTTGCAATGGGGCCTGCGTGTCTTATCATAGAGTAAGTGACGCCATCCTTACCAGGGGCAGTGTCTTGGCTTGTTTTCAGTGCATTTTCAAGTTCGTTCATTGTGAATGGGCAGTCGGCTGGATGCTCTTTTTGCTTCTCCCTGTTAATTAGGTGTCTTCTTTCATTATGCAGTAATTCCTGGCGCCGTCTTGTGGCATCTGGGAGATGTCTTGGGGAAGTGTTGTTTGCAAAGTTTAGTGCTATTCTTTCAGCTTCTTCTTGTGGGTTGGGGTGGGATGTGGGTCTGTTGGGGGTTGATCCTGACACTGCTCTGAGTTTTTTCCATAATGCCCCAGTGCTGCTGCTTGCATTAAGGGAACTGCACCACTCTAACCACTTTTTTTCCTTGATTTTGTTCTTTTCTTCTCTTACCAGTCGGACTGTCGTTCGTAAGTGTTGCAGTCCTTCAGGGGTTCTGTTTTTCCTGTATATTTTCTTTGCTTGGTTTTGTCTGTGGTTTAGTTCCTTGACTCTATCGTTGTAAAACCACCAGTCCTTGTGGTTGAGTCTTTTGTGTGTTGTTTTAGGGATGGCAGCTAGTGCGGCGTCTTGTATGGCTGTTGTTATTTGTTTTTCATGTTCTTGGAGATCAAGTGAGTGTTGCAGTGAGGCTGTGAGTTGTTCCAGAGTATCTGTGTATAGTTGCCAGTTAGCTTTTTTTGTATTAAACCTTGGGGTGGGCCTGGTGGTTTGGGTAGAGGGGGTAAATTAGCTTTTATTGATATGGAATGGTGGTCAGACATTAGAATTGGGTGGGTGTTCCACTGGGTTAGGGGAGCCAGATTGGTTGATATGAATGCGAGGTCAAGGCGGCCTCCTTGTATATGGGTTGGGGTGTCGGCTTTATTTAGAAGGGTGACTGTGTTAGTTTCTGTTCAGGAGTTCTGCAATGTGTCTCCCTGCTTGGTTGGTGTTGCTAGGGGAGCCGAGGAGGGGGTGATGGGCGTTCATATCTCCTACTATGAGTGTTGGCTGGGTGTCTGCATTAGCAACAAGTTCTGTGAGGTCAAGGTCTGCGTTATGCTTGCGGTATACGTTGTAGATGTGGAGATTGCAGTTCTGCAGTGATATGGAAATTCCCTGTGCCTCTACCCTGTCACCACAATGTGGCATGGGTACTATGGGTGTTGTGGGTATGTGGTTTCTTATAAATATTGCGAGGCCTTGGGACCCGTTACGTGCTGAGGGGAGGAAGAGGGGGGTGAAGCCTCTCAATCTGCAGTTTCGGATTTGGGGCAGGAGGGTTTCTTGTAGTATGACGACATCTGTTTTGTCTGTGTGGACTGCTTCCTCGAGTTCTGCTTGTTTACCCCTGATTCCGCAGATATTCCACTGGAGGAACTTGATGTTGTTGGTATTGGGGTTATGCTGTTGAGTAAGTCCCAGGACATTTCGTGTATCTAGGTTGTTGTGTGATCTGGGGGTAGGTTGCGTGTTGTTTCGCTCGTTGCTTGGGTTATGTCCATGGCTTTTAGTGGTGATCGTGAGCGAGTTCTCTGCGTGTGCCTGGCGTCCATTGATGTGGAGTGGAGTGGTTTGTCTACTTGTTCTCGGGGTTGTGGGGGTTTGTAGGGGTATGGAGTTGGTTGCAGCGGTGGTTGGTGTGTTGGGTTGACCTGTGAGGCGGTTGGTAGAGGTGGGTTGTCTGGCTGGCTGCTTGGGGTGAGTAAGTTGGGGCTGTGTTGTGTCGTGTGAGTGTTGATTAGCTTGTTTATCGCTGGGGTTACTAGTCTGGGGTCTAGTTGGCGGCCTAGTTGGTCTGAGACAATCTGTAGTACTCCCAGTGCTATCTCCCGGCATATGGTGCGGAGTGTTTCTGTGTCCACTGTGGTGTGTTGTGGCTGTGGCGTTTGGGTTGCCTCTGTCGACTGTGTTTGTGTTGCAGTCGTAGTCAAAATTGGTGTTGAGCTTGCTTGGGTGGGGGATGGGGGTGTTTGTTGTGTGGCAGGTAGGCTTGTTTTGAAGTTGGTGGTGGTGGCGTTGCTGCTTCTGGGGAGTGGGGGGTACTCTGCTGTTGAGGTGGGGTTGGGTGGGGGTTGGATTGTCTGTTCTGTGTGCCCCAGACGAAGGTGCCTAGGGGTGCTGGAGAGACTTTGAGTCTCTCCTGCACCCACTTGGCTTGTCCTTCCATGCTTTTTAGTACTCTGTCTATCCTTGCTGGGCAGGATCTGTTCCAGGCATGGTGGTTGCGTCCTCAATTTGGGCATTTGGAGTTTATTGGCTGTTTGGTTTTGAACCTGGTGAGGCACTGCTCTGTTGGATGTTGTTGGCTGCACATTGCGCAGGTTGGTAGCGTGTGCATGTCGATTGATGATGTCCAACCTTCTGGCAATTGTAACATCTTAGTGGTTCCGGGGAATATGGGCGGAGGTAGTAGGTTCCCCAGTTTCCCAGGTCTAGAGTCTGGGGAATGGTGCCTCTGAGTGTTACTAGAACTTGTCTTGTCGGTTCCCCTCGTGTTTCGCAGCGTGTGGCTGTTTCCACCTGGCTGTGTTTTAGGATTGGTTCTAGTGGCTGGAATTGGTTGTAGCCCATCAGTATGACTTTGCGTGTTGCGAGGTCGGGGTTTAATTCCTTTATGATTGCAGGGTAGCCTGCTACTGTTTTGCAATACTTCAGGGTCTCGTACATGTCTTGGTCGTGTGGTGTTAAGATCATACTGTAGGCTAGTCTCGTCTCGTTGTGGTGTGGAATTTTAGGTTGGGGTGTTCCTCTTCTAGTTGCATGACTAGGTCCATTGTTGTGGCGAAGGCCTCCTGCTTTGGTATCAAGAAGGGTGGTAGGTTTGTAGTGGGGCGTGGGGCAGTCTTTACAGAGACAGCTGGAGTTCTTCTGGGTTGGATGTTTGGAGGTCGTGCTGCAGGGGGGTTGTCGTTTCCCGATTTAAGGGGGGCTGGCAGAGTTAGTGAGTCATTGCTGCTGTCATTGCTTCGTTTCTGGTTTTTGTTGTTCTTTTTCTTGTTTGTGACGACGGTGAAGTTTTCGTCTTCATCTGGTGCTGTATTGGAGTTGTCTGCCTCTTGCTCATCTATTTGTGCTGTGCAGTCTTGGGCCGTGTCGTTGGTGTCACTGGGTGAAGTGGAGATTGCTTCTGTAAGATCAGATTCTGGCGGTGGTGGAGTGCTGTCCATTTCACTTGAATTTTCGGTGGGTGGAGTCAGCGGGTTTTTCTTCTGCGAGTTGTCCTGTTGCACAGGTACTTGCTTTTTTGCTCCTGGTGTATGTTCCTTGGGGCTGGGGTCTCTTGGTCTTTTGTTTAGGCCAGCTAGTTTAGTCATGTTGCCTGTGGTTGTTGTGCCTGTCTTCAGTTGTATTGGTTTTGGCTTCGTTGTCTTGGTTTTGGGGATGGTTCCTCCTCCTCCTCCTTGTCCTTGGGGAGGGGTTCTGGGTTGGTTGGTCGTTTTCTTCATAGTGATATGGAGAGAGAAAGGGAGTGCCCAGGCCTACCTATATCAGCGATCCTAGGCGCCGGGTTTTTACCTCCCCCGTCCTCTAAAGGACGTCGTGGGGAGGGACCCTTGCACCTACGCTGATTGCCCCCTGAGGGGAACCTAACCCTAACAGCGTTTTGCCTTCCTGCAACCCCCTGGCTCCCCAGCCAACCTAGTGGCCCCCCTTGTGGCGGCCCTAAACGGCCTTCCCACGGGGTTCGGTTCGCCAGTGATGGGGTTGCAGGAAATCCTACGGCGATGTGGGCAAAGGATTGCAAAGGACGGGGAGATAGAGTGTGGTGTATTGGATGTGTGTGTGTGTATGTGTGTGAGGGGAGACGGTGGGGGGGAACGTTACAGAAAGGAGAGTGTTTGGAAGGCGGGAAAACCCGCCTGACTGTGATATACAGCTGTCAGTTGCCCAACAGTGTATAGTCACAGTCGTGTGGTGCTGCTGGTGGCAGGAAGTGAGGAATCGAGTTGACGAAAGTGAAACGTGGGATGTAAACTCCGTAGAGTTAAAGAGCTGGAGATGCTCCTTCCGCTGTTCGAACGAGAATGAGAGACTGGTGAACGGGAGTAAGAAGAAACTGGATGAAGAGTTGGGAGGAATCTGAGTGTGAAATGGAGGGAGAGTAAGAAATTGTTTTGGAAGGAGGTAAAGAAAGTAAGGCAGTGTGAAAGGAGATATAATAGGGGAGTGAAAGATAGGAATAATAGATTGTTGGTGGAGAAGAGAGAGAAATTGAGGAGATGGAAGGAGCACTTTGAGGATTTGTTGAATGTAGAGAATGAGAGCAATGCGTGTATAAGTGGTTGGGGAATGGCTAGGAGAAGAAGAGATGAGAGGAGGGAAGAAGAGATCAGTAGGGCGGAAGTAGTGGAAGCGATGAAGAAGATCAAGATGGGAAAGGCCGCAGGGATTGATGAAGTGTGTGGTGAAATGCTGAGGTATGGGGGTGACATTGTTTTGGAATGGATATGGAAGTTGTGTAGATTGGCTTGGGAAGAGGGAAGGGTTCCAGAGGACTGGAAATCAGGTATAATTGTTCCTTTACACAAAGGAAAAGGGCAGAGAGAAGTATGTGGTAACCATAGGGGTATTTGCCTTCTTAGTGTGACTGGTAAAATATATGGTAGAATCCTCATTGATAGGGTTAGGCATATGACAGAGGAGCTAGTTGGAGAAGAACAAGGGGGATTTAGGAAGGGAAAAGGGTGTGTAGATCAGATAATACAAGGTAGGGCAGTGGATGTAGGGGTGGCTCTAATGAATGAGGGTGAGATTTGGAAGATTCCGGTGTTGCTGTTTGCTGATGATACAGTATTGTTGAGTGAAGATGAATGGGAGTTGCAAGGTTTGGTGAATGAATTTGGGACAGTGTGTAGGAGGAGGACTATCTATCTATCTATCTATTGCCAGACGCCTCAATCCCGTTCGGGGTGGCCACAAACAAATCGCCTCCAAGTCGCCCTGTCCCCCGCCATTTCACTGCCCTGCTCCCAACTCACACCCCCCTCTCTCATATACCTCTCCACCCCATCCCTCCATCTCATCCTCGGCCTCCACATGGCCAAACCACCTCAGTGTGTTCCTCATAACGCTTCCTATCACATCCACATCCACACCACAACGCTCCTTTATATCCTCATTCGTCAGCCTGTAGGAGGAGGACGCTGAAAGTTAATGTAAACAAAAGTAAAGTTATGGTGTTTGAGAGGAATGAAGTCACAATATGTACAGTGAGGTTGGATGGTGAGGATATGGAGAATGTGAGTGCATTCAAGTACTTGGGTAGTGTGATGAGTAAGGATGGAACTTTGGGGGATGAAGTACGTGAAAGGGTACAGCAGGGAAGAAAGGTTGTTGGTACACTGAAAGCAGTGATGAGAAATAGGGAGGTGAGTATGGAAGTTAAGAAGTCCCTGCATGATAGTATTGTGATCCCTACCCTGACGTATGGAAGCGAGGCGTGGACCTTGCAAGAGGGGAACAAGTCCAGAGTGAGAGCAGTGGAAATGTATTACTTGAGAGGAGCATGTGGAGTGACATGGAGGGACAGGTTGACGAATGAAGAAGTGGAGGAACGTTGTGGGGTGGATGTGGATGTGGTTGAGAAGATTAGGAGAAATACACTGAGGTGGTTTGGACATGTGGAGAGAATGGAGAATGAAAGACTGACTAAGAGGGTGTATTTTTAGAATTTAGACAGTTTATTGAGACAAACAGTTATACATACATATACGTATACAGGTATATCTATATATTACATTATCACCTCAAAAGGATGAGGACGCTGAGCTACTCTTCACCCTACTCCGAGATATTACATACTAACATAAGAACATAATGTACTTTTCACCCTGCTCTGAGATATTACATAAGAGCATAATGTACTCTTCACCCTACTCAGATATTTTGTTCAGTTACTCTTACATCACAATATAGCAATGTCTACTTAAGTATGTGTTTGATGTTTTTACAATTCAGTATACTTCCTATTTTATCGTTATTAAACATCCAAACGACTTGTTCGGTCACTGAGTCTACAGCAGGATTTCTAAACTGCGCTAATTTTGAGCAGTGAAGTACATAGTGTTGCAGGGTGTGGGCTCTGGGTTCATTACACAGTCTGCAGCACGTTTTATGATCTGGCGTATCCACTTCACTTCGTCACTTCGTCATAGAAAAGTGGGGGAAAGAAGAGAGAGAGATTGGAAGAGATTAAGTGGGGAAATATGAAAGACAGTCGGAGGTATAAAGATTGGGGGCCGTCCCCATTGCTGTGGCTTAGTTTTTATTTTTTGTGTATGCTGTGTTCCTGTTGGTCCTATACAGCGGTCACTCTGTGTATGTGCAGACAAGGGTAGATATATCGATGAAGGTGAAGAGCCATAGTTTGTACCCCCGGCGCTACTAAGGGTGGTGCCTGTCTCTGTGGCATTGGTGGGTTCTGCTGTCTTGGTGGGTTGCTGCTCTCTATTTCACAGGCTCTATAGTCATGGAAAGGAGGAGTTTTAGTATTAGAGAAAATGAGGGGGGAAAGGATAGAAATTATCTTTCCTCCCCATGGCATTCAGCAGGGTGCACGAGGCATAGGCTGTGCATGGGCAATGTCTATTCCCAACCCACTCCACGTTCACGACCCCGCCATCAGATGTGACAGCTCCTTACATTTTGGTTTCAGGAGCTAGCACAACGGACGACGGAGTGCATTCACTCAGGAGTGGGCAGGGAATGAGTGTGCAGTGCAACTGTCTCCTGACAGTAGTGGTGGTCTGGTGCGGTCAGTTCAAGGTCGGCAGGTGTATGGGATATAGGGTAACGTGGTCTTTCACTTCGTTGCTGCCGTTTGTATTATTAGTTATTATATATAATGAGAGGGGTTGTCGTTAGAGGGACGTATAAATTGGGTTTGGTGGCGGTCTATTTCTGTTTAAGAGGGAGCTGGGGAACCAATTATGCATCCTCCCGTATTCTTTGTTGGTGATGTCCTCGTAATTTGGGTCTCTGGTCTCTTCTAGTTTTTGCCAGATTTTTCCTGCCCTCTTGTGCATCCGGATGTTTAGTGCAGCTATTTTGTGCATGCTGTGTAATTGTTCTGTGATATAGTTGAAGGGGTGATGGTCGTTTTCGACAAATCTCAGAGCTTTGTTTAATACTCTTTGTAGTTTTAGTTTTTGGGTGTTTGATATAGTGTCCAGTGGCACAGGAGGGTATTCTAGCAAAGGGAGAATGTAGGCTTTAACGAGGTGGCTTTTTATTTTTCTATTTAGCGTTTTAAAACGGTAGAGGGTGGACAGTGCTGCCTTCCCCTTGCATATTCGTTCCCTTACATGTTTTGTGATCCCGGCCTGAGTTATTGTGAGGCCTAACAGGCTTCCCTCATTGCTTGTGTTTAGTAGCTCACCATCCACAATGATTTCTTCCATGTATTTTTGTGCTAATGGAATTATTTTAAATTTCTGTTGGTTAGTCCTGATCTTCCATCGTTTCTCATAATCACTGATTCTGGTGATTTCTCTGGCTACTTTGCTGGCCATCATGAGTTTGGACCGTCCTTGGTAAGTCACTATTTGAGTCACATCGTCAGCATACATTATGTCTAGGCAGTCTGGAGGTGGGGGGGGGGGTGTCTCTAGTGTAAAGAATGTATAGGGACGCTCCCTTGTGCCACCCCACTGTCGAGCTGTATAACGTCGCCTAACTGGTCCTTGTGTCTAATTCTCGCGGTGCGGTCAGTCACAAAGTCGCATAAAAACTTCTCGAGGATGGTAGGGAGTTCTAGTTGTAATAGTTTGTATTTGAGTCCTTCATGCCAGACCTTGTCAAAGGCCTTGCTTACGTCTCTGAGGACGAGACAGCACTGTTCCCGTCTCGACAGGGTCTGGGCGATAGTCTCGTAAGTCAGGGCTATGGCTTTGTTTGTGTCTTTTTGTGGTCTGAAGCCGTACTGTCTGGGGTTATGAAGTCTGTTTGTCTCTAGGTAAAGTCGGAGTCTTCTGTTGATGATCCTTTCAAGCAGTTTTCCTGGTACTTCGAGCAGTGAGATTGGTCTATAGTTCTCGGGTGTCGTGTCAGTCTTTCCTGGCTTAGGTATCATTACTATTATGGCTTCTTTAAGTTTGTCAGGGAAGTATCCCGCGGACAGGGAGGCGTTGAAAATGTCGATGAGTCTTTCTATCATGGAGTGTGAGCATTCCATGATAACTTGTTTGTTAATGCCTGTCAGTCCTGGGGCCGTGTTCTTCGTTTTTGTGACTACTGTCTTAAGTTCGTCTACTGTGATTCGTCTAGTGAGAAGGTTGTTCGTTAGTCTGGAGAAGTCTGCTGTGTCATGGGGGAGGATTCTGTCTCTGTTGTCATTGAGGAAGTGAAGGACCATTCGTTCGTTGTCCTCGTCAAAATCGTCATTTTCGTCGTCAGATATTTGAAAAATATCACGCCATAGGTTGGTAAAAAGAGTCAGTTGTCCTTGGGTATCATGTATTTTACGTCCTTGGCGGTCAATCAGATAAGGGGTGGGTCGTTTGTCTGTTCCTTTGAGAAGACGTACTTCTCGCCAGAACTTGGTTGGGTCAGGATATTTCTCTGTCAGCTGGGTGATTTTAAGGTTCCATTGGTCATTGCAGAGCTGTCTGCACAGTGTCTGTATGTCTCTTTGAAGCTGTCGATATTCTTGGTATTGGTCGTATGTCAGTCCCTGTCGTTTAGCAAGGTTGTGCAGTCTTGTATAGTGAGTCTGGAGTACATGCAGTTCTGGGGAAGGTCTTTGTGCTCTAATAATTTTAAATGTTGTTGTAGGGATAGCAGTTTTAATGCCACTATCCACTGCTTTAAGCCACTGCTCAAGTGCAGTGTCTATGTGTTCCAGAGTCTGATTGTCAAGGGAGGGGACGTCAGGGAGGGAGGCGTCAGAGGTCCTTCTGAAAAGGTCCCAGTCAGCTTGTCTGTAGTTGAGTCTGGGTGTGGCAGGGATATGTATAGGTGAGGTGGAGATGGTGAATACGATGGGTATGTGATCTGATGAAGTTAGAGGGCCGGGCTGAGAGAAGGTGTGATGATGGGCACGGTTGATGGTGATGATGATATCAGGTGATGTGACACTATTATGGCGGATTAAGGTTGGGAAGTTGGGGCCAGTATGCAGTGCTGTGCCTGCGTTAATGAATGTCATTAGGTTTCGTCCTACTGTATTGTCATAATTGTCTCCCAAGGCTGGATGTTTGGCATTTAGGTCGGCCAGTATGTATACAGGGTCGTTGTCATAGAGTAGTTTGTGAAAGTCGGGGAAGGGTAGGAAAGGTCGTCGTGGGGGAATGTACGTCGTTGCTAGTTTAAGTGGTCCTGTCGTGGTTTGCAGCGTGATTGAGAGCATGTCTGTAATGTAGTCATCGTCTAGTCTGTATGTCAGTCCGTGTCTGATGGCTATAGCTGAGCCATCGCCGTTCTCACCACTGGTGTTACGTTTGTGGACAGTGTAGCCATAGATTTTTATACTGTCACTGTCTTCAACTCCGTGGCTGTTTGATGAGAACGACGTCAGGTGCTATAGTTTGGTAGATCGTCGTTAGAGTTCGTTTGTTTGTCGGCCAGTGGAGGACATTATGTTGAATTACTCTAATCGTTTCCATTTATTTGTTAACAGTATGAGTAGGGTTTTTTCTAAGTCTGTCAGTGCGGAGGAATACACTATGGCATTTGTTGAAGAAGCCGGGTTTCGCAACCTTGAACTGGCACGAGTTGATATCAACCCTTTTCTGGATGAACAGACTGTACACGTACTTTGTTGAAAGGTTGTCATTGCCGTATTCGATTTTTACATGTGATGCGATTGTTAGCGCTGCTATTTGTTGTCTATCTAGTTTTGTTTTATTTTCCTGGAGGGATTCGAGGCTGTAGATTATTACTCCTCCTAGTTCACTGGCACTGACTTCTTCTTCGCCGGTCTCTTCGTCTTCCTCTGAAGTGGAGGCATCGGTTATGTACTCTGTGTTCTGTGACGGTAGAGTAGCGTTAGAAGTGGCGTTTTCTGCCTTAGAGGGGGATGGTGGGGTCGGGTTTTCATCACTGATTGATTCAGCTATTACCTGGGTGGGGGGGTGCGATTGGGTGGCGATGGGGGGATTCCCCATCAGTTCATTGTCGGTGATTGCTGATTCTGAGGGCGTGGTGAGGGTTGAAGACTCAGTCTGGAAGGCGGGGAGTAGAGGGGAGGCAGTAGGGGGTGTGGAGGTAACTGCGTTGGTTTTGTTTAGGATAGCTTTAGAGGGTGGGTTGCTTGGGGCCTTGACAGGTGGAATTCCATTGTCTTGGAACAGTTTATTTAGGTGAGTAGCATAAGTCCCAGGGTATGTTGCATTAAGCATATGTGCTTCATACATGCAGTACAGAATAGTACTGGGCGGGACTGTGAGGCTTGGTAGGGGTGAGTTAGTGGTAGTGCTGTTGCTGTTGATTGTTGTTGCAGCGGCTGTACTGTAAGTTCTTGATTGTCCAGCTTGCTGTTCAGGCAACTGGGCAATAGACTTTCTCTTCTCCTGCACCGCTTTTTTCCTTATAGGGCAGGACATGGCAGTTGCTTCATGTTCACCATCACAGTTAACACATTTTTTTGTGCTTGAGGTGCACTGTGTGTACTTGTGCTCTGTGCTGGCACAGAGGGAGCATACTTTGTACTCTCGAGGTTTGGGGCAGTCCTTTACCGAGTGTCCATCGACTGCATAGCACTTGTAGCAGGTCAAGATCGGGATAAATTGTTCTTGTTCAATTTGGTAGTGAGGAATGCTGAGGTAGAACAGTTTAAGTCCTGCCTCAGTTGCTTTATTTGCCTGCGCAATCTGTTTGAATGTTACTTTGATGTTGTGAGAGCGTGGAAACTTGTAGATGTTCTCCACGTCTCCCTCCCGAATGAAGGTGTTGTTGCAGGTTATTTCTTGTATGATGTCATCCTCATTGTTGTCGTAGATGATGTTGTCTACGTTTCTTAGGATGACGGATTTACGTGAGCGCAGTTGTGGGGGAAGGACAGGTTCATAGTCATTGGCCAGGAGATCTCGAGTGCATTCCTCTGAGAAGATCTTGTCAGCATTCGAGTCATCTGCCGTCAGTATGATTAAAGCATCATTGGTGGGAAACACTTTCAAAGTGGCTACTTCAAATTTAGCCAGGACCTGTAGCAGTCCAATCTGGGTGTTCCGGAGTTTAGGGCGGGAGTGTTTAATTTTAACTCTCGCCATCTTCACGCATGGAAAAAATCTCCCTCTCTCTCTCTCTCTCTATATATATATGTATACTAATATACAATATATATATATATATATATATATATATATATATATATATATATATAGTTTTTATATATATATATATATATATATATATATATATATATATATATATATATATATATATATATATATATATATATATTGTTTGTCTGTTTATATATTTATTTACCCTTCCTTAGCTTATATATACACACACACACACACACACAAACATACACATGTACACTAGTAAATGTACACATGTACGCAAGTCTATGTGGCCATATATATATACGGGACGGAATAAATAAACAATCTAAGTAGACAAACAAATGTCAGCAAAAAATCTCCCTCTCTTAATATATATGTATAATAATATACAATATATATATATATATATATATATATATATATATATATATATATATATATATATATATATATATATATATATAATTTGTCTAATTATATATTTATTTACCCCTTCCTTAATTACTTATATACACACACACATACACAAACATACACATGTACATCAGTAAATGTACACATGTACGCAAGCCTGTGTCCATATATATGTACGGGACTGAATAAATAAACAATCTAAGTAGACAAACAAATGTCAGCAAGCAGTCCGGCAGTTCCCTACAGTAACGGGGGGCCTAACTCCCCGCCCTCTAGAGGGCGTCGTGGAAGACCCCGTCACTGCCCCGTGAGGGTCTTGCCTAACCTAGCCCTAACAGAATGCCACCCTTGCCGCCTCCTATAACCAGGCCTCTGAGGCCCCCCTTCGTGGAAGTACCCTAACGGTACCCCTTCAGGGTTCGGCTTCGTACTACGGCAAGGGACTCTAAGTGGCAGGCCGGAATGCCAGCTGACAAAGTAGAAAAGGAACGTGGAGACAAAGTCACTGAAGGTAACTGCAAGTTCGCCTAGATAGCAGCGCGAAAGTCTTGGGAGATGTGATTCCAAGTTTGACTACTGGGGGAGAGATGTTACCGCTGCAAGTGCTGGGAGAAGAATGATGTAATGCGTAATCATGGCGTCGATCCGTATCCACTCCAAGCTGCCACAGATATTTATAGCCTAACCTCAGTCTAGTGCATACAGAATCTTTCCACTTATTTCTATATTTTCCATATGTGAAGTGGGTTCTCAAAGCAACGTTAGTATAGTGATACATAGTTTCACTACTAGAATGTTGCTGCTCCATTCTCTGATTTTCCTCTTGACCTTGTTGTGTTCTTATTATAGTTTTAATCTGTTTCAAGGTTAGTTGGCATACTACATCTATGTCTTCTTTTTCTGCTGCACTCTTGGCTAGTTCATCAGCTCTTTCGTTCCCTGGGATGGTATCCATGTGAATGATATGAATCTACCCGATTGCTTGAGCTGATGCAGGACAGCTCTACACTGGAAGACTACGTCTGCCAGTGCAGGTGCTGTGCTCTTAAGGGACTCCAGTGCTCCTCGGCTGTCTACGAAGAAGCACACGTCTCCTTCACCTCCTGTGATCTTTCTGAGGCCGTATAATATTGCATATAGCTCTGCCTGAGTGGAAGACACGTTGTTGCTTATTCTAAAATTTATTTCGCTCTGTACACATGCACTGTCTGCTTTATCTAATATTACGATCCCACACCCTGCTCTGCCATCCTCTCTGACTGAACCATCGCAGTAGACGTGAGCAGTGTTTTCATTGTAGAGTTTATTTATTTGGTTTTGTGCATGTGTCCTTAACACACCTACAGCATAACATTCTTTCTTTTTCTGTAGTGGAGATATGCTCACCTTTACCTCTTCCTCTTCCCAGGGTGGAGGCCTAGGTGCCTGCGGTATCTCCTCACAGAAGTTTTGTACCTCGTATTTGAGTACGTTCCTCGCAAGGTCTTTCACATAGCCATTCTTGCCTTGCCTCCAGAAGGTTCTGGTTCCGTTAACAACATCTTTGATGCTGTTACGGAGTCCCAGTCCGCTTTCTGACCGCATGTGTCTTATTGCAGCCGCCACATTGTCTTCCTGAATTCTATTTTTTACACTCTGCAAATTTAGCTCAAGTCTCATGACATCTATCATGGTGTTCCTTGGGCAGCTAAGTATGATTCTCATTGCGGCATTCTGGATTTTTCAAGTTTTTCCAGCCTTCCTTCACCAAGGCAAGAGAGGACTGGGCTTGCGTACTCTAATACCGATCTGACAGTAGTGAGGTACATCATTTTTAGTACTGGTACACCCACCCCTGCACCACTATAGGCCATTGATCTCAAGGGCTGCAATCGTGCCTTGCATTGCGTTATTATGTGGGTCATCTCGGCATCTTTACAGTCTGCTGTGTAGCCGACATACATACCTAGGTACTTGTAAATTCTCACCCTCTCGATGTTTTTGCCATTAATTACTAAATGTTTTTCCCCTAACGCACGGCACTGGAACTTTGTCTTACTCTCGTTAATTACAAGACCCAGACTTTTGATCAGGTTGCCGAACCTGTTCAGTGCAGTTTGCATAACATCAAAAGTTTTGGACTGTTATCATGATGTCGTCGGCATAGATTACTGCACTGACCTCGAAACCCAGGTTTTCACGCGCCACTTTGTTCATTAAAAGATTGAAAAGTAATGGGCTTAGGACTCCTCCCTGTGGTGTACCAAGCTCTAGATGCTTTTCCCAGGAGATTGTCCCTTGGGTCCACACCTGGGCCCGCCGCCCAAAGAGATAATCCCCCACCCAGTGCAGCAATCTTCCCCTTACCCCCAAGCTAGCTAATTCATATAAAATTACTTCTCCATTGGCCTTATCGAAATCACCTTGAGGTCAATGAATACCCTGCAGTAGTCAGTATCGCTTGAAAGGCACTTAATGACGGCGTCTTTTGTCCCTTTACCTTTCATAAAGCCATACAGATTCACACGTAGAGACAGTTTAGTATCCTTGGTGAGGGTGGCATAAGCTGGAAGTGTGAGTGTTTCACTATGAGCACTGCAACCGTCACCCAGGACCAAATGTCCTATACCTTTAACAATCTGTATTGTCTTACTTATCTCATTAACAGCACAATTAAGAGTAAATTGCATAGGCTTATTCGTAGAAAAGCACCACTTATCGTTATTCTTAACAAATACAGGAACAAAGTTTTTAATGACTCTTTTCCTACAAAGCTGAGGCGCAAAGTCCTTGTTGAGGAATGTAGCACTCTCACATGTGCTAGTACTTGACCTCAGCACTGGACTCTGCGGCTCGCCCACCAGCAACTGCTGATGAGTGCGGCACTGAGTGAAATCGTCCATAAGCATATAATGTAAGCGATTTTCACTCAGTGCAATGAATTTGGCAGAGGGGACAGTCTGTACATAGACATCTGTGTCAGGGACTTTATAAGGCAAGGAAGTGATCCGGAAGACATCAAAAGTATCTGCCGGGTCACCCTGAACCGGACCATAGTAAGTAGAAGCACACTGAAGAGGGAGTCTTGCGAGGCACTACCTTAACGAGATCCCTATATAACGCAAGGTATTCGGGTCGAGCAGGGAAAAGCAGTCCTGGTCTCATTAAAGAAATATTATTTAAAAGTTCCAGCAATAAGGTATTTGGCACGATGTCCACACTCAGACGAGCTTGCATCATATTCTGTAGGCCTAACTTAATCCTCACATGATCGGCAATGATATCCGACAAAGCTAACTGGAGATTAAGAAAAGCCTCAAATATGCGAGCTTCGCCTTCTAACGCTAGAGTTTTTATGGAGAAGAGCCGAATTACAGCATGTGAAATATTAGCTGCCCGCTGCAATTTAGTAATTGCAGCATGCATATGTGACATGTCTCTTATGGTCGTATTTAGTATTTGGGAGTGAACATTTAACACTCGACGCTCATTCTCGGACATCTGTTCAATTTGACCCAATCTAGTGTGAATTTCGTCCACCTGATTCTGGGTAGCAGTCCCAAATAAAGCATTAGCAATATTGCCAACAAGATCAATTGCGCCTCTAGTTCTACGACTTGGCAGTGGTTTATCCGACAACAAATAATTAACAGAGTTCTTTAAGTCATCAAATCTAATTCTAAACTCATGTTGAAATGATTTCAAAGTCTCTCTTAATGACGACACAAGGGTGGATGAGTTGTCCATGTGATCTATATTCCACTGGACAGAGTCAACCAGATCCTGTGCCTCAGTAAGTGGTCGGTATAACTCATCCTGTATTAACAAGACAGGGACAACATAATGATTTCCAGTTGATATAAGTTTGGAGACTGGAGAATAGATGAGGCCTGTTGGAGCAGGTTTCTCAACGTGGGGGTCAATGTGCCTAGTCTTTCCTGATACTACGACTGCAAGCAGCATAATCTGGAACAAAAATAAAATAGCATGACTAGTAACTTATTCTTTACTTGTCTTCCTGTCAGTGTGTTCTATTGGCCTATCCATAACTAGAGGTAAATCGTCTACTGTTGTGCGTGATCTTAGGCTGTATCTAGGGGCCGACGCAGGGCTGAGGCTGCTAGCCGGGGAGAAACGATCTGGCGCCGGGCCGACCACTTTACTCGGGGACTCCCCTTCTCCACTCGCCTCGTGACTGCTCGCTCCGTTTTCTATCTCGCCTCCATCCTCGCTCTCATTTTCGCTTCTACTTTCATTATCACTTTCATTCCCACTCTGCTGAACTGGGTTGGTAGCACCCATAGAACTTTGATTTACTGGCGTGTTGGATGATTGTGTCGCACCGCGGCTAGATACCGGAATGGCTGTAAAATCATCTGAGCCGTCCTCGCCATCACCATCATCATCATCATCATCTGTTTCATATACTGGGTATGCCATACGTACATTCTTATTATCCTTAGTGGTGAGGCAAGATTCGGGGATTACTCGCACACGATCAACATGAAGGGTGGAGACAGCTCCATCCTTCACACGTCGTACTTTAATTACAACATCACTAACACGCTCCGTGACTCTGTATGGTCCTGCATAGAGAGGCTGTAACTTCTTAGCAACTCCCCGTTTAGGAATCGTGCGTACGTACACTCTGTCTCCTACCTTGATCGGTTTTACTACAGCCTTTTTAGCCCTGTAATTCTCATTCTCGGTACTAGCCCGGTCCAAGTACAATTGACATCTTTGAAATACTTTAGTGGCCATGGCTGCTAGCATATGTTTCGCATCATCTACATTGTAATGAGGTTGAGTCTCATGTATCGTTTCATAGGGTACTTGTGGGTCTCTCAGGTACAACAGGAAATAGGGCGAGTCCCTGATCGACCTATTATACCCTGAATTATAAGCCATGCATGCCAAATGTATCATTCGATGCCGATGGTTTGCATTACCATGTCCTGACAGTGGCAAATGATGGGCTAAGTGTAGGGCTGCTGGCACACTTTGTTCAGGTACAACCACCTGTAATACATCATTGTCCTCGTACGCACGAGGCTCGGTCCTATACAACAGACCATCCTGGCGGAGAGAGAACTGTTCAACCGGGGCAGCCAGTTTGGGGGCCTGAGGGACTTCTCCGCGAAGATACCGCTTCAATGATCCCCAAACCGGATGCGCATCTTGCTGCTTCCGCAGTTCGTCAAGATTCCAGCTAACAGTGTCTGTATCGGTCACGCCCCTCGTAACAGCTATAAGTTCTATATCTTCGTCTTGCTCTCTGCGAAGACGTGACAAGGCGTCAGCCACTCGGTTCTGGTGTCCTGGCAGGTAGGATACCTCTAAGTCGTATTCGGCAACCTGTACCGGTATCTGCCATCTAGCTATTCTGCCAGAAGGCTCCTTCACATTAAAGAGCCACGTGAGGGGTCGGTGATCCGTCTGCACAATCACTTTGTATCCCAAGACAAGAGGCCGATTTATCCGCAATCCGTTCACAATACTTAAGGCTTCTTGCTCGATAGTGGCATAATGAAGCTCAGCTTTATTTAATGCTCTACTAAAATATGTCAACGGTCTAAGGTGTCCATCCTCATCTTCCTGTTGTAATACCCCACCTATCGCAGTACCACTCGCGTCAGTTGTCAGATAGAATGGTTTATCAAAGGAGGGAAACTTGAGTACGATGTCGTCAGTAAGCTTACTTTTCAGACTTCTAAAAGCTTGATCAGCCTCATCGTTCCACTCGATTTTTTGTTTACTGTTTTTCACTTCCTTCTTTCCACGAGTCAATTTTGTGAGAGGCAGAGCAATCTTAGCATAGTCACTTATGAATCTACGGTAATAATTAACTAACCCTAAGAAAGATTGGAATTCCTTCAGTGTCTTAGGAACAGCAATTTCCCTTATGGCTCGGACTTTATCCGGTTGGGGCCGCAAGCCTTCTGCAGATTTTTTTTTTTTTTTTTTTTTTTAAGTTAGGAAGGAGGGAGGGTGGGAGAGGTGAAGGGGAAGTGAGAAATTATGAAGGAAGTGAGAGTGGATAGGTGACGGGCAGGCCGTCTTGCTGTTTTTATAATTGTTTGTATTGGAGTTTTTGTTGACGGTCACGTGATTTGATTGTAGACCTTAGGTGTAAGTTTACACCTGTGTCTGAGTGTATGTTTCAGTGCGTGTGTGTGTGGGAGTGATTGTGTGTGTGTTTGTGTACGACGTGTGTGTGTTTGTTGGTGTAAGTGTCGTAGTTGGTGTGTCAGCTAGCTAGCTAGATTAGTGGTATTGGTTCCGTTTCTAAAGTTTTTAGGTTACTAGGGAACCATTTACTGAATTGTGAAATCTCGATCCGTTCCATTTCTTCTCTTATTTTTTGGTAGGCTTCTTGATTTTGGTTTTCTATTTTTGTCCATATTTTTTTGGCTAAGTTGTGTAGTCTTATGTTAATTGGTAGTGTATTGGTGAATGTGTGTATTTCTTCTGTTGTCATTGTGTATGGGTGTTGTTGGTTTGTTGCGAATCGCAATGCTTTGTTCTGTGTCTTCTGTAGTTTTTTAATCTGGTTGTTTGATAGCGTGTGGGATGGGATGGGAGGGTATTCCAGGATGGGGAGAATCATGGCTTTTACTAGGTGGGTTTTTATTTTAATGCTTAGGTCTTTGAATCTGTAAAGTTTGGTGAGTGATATTCTTGCTTTCCCTACTCTTTCTCGAATGTGGTCTGTGTACCCTCTTTTGTTGATTCTCAGGCCGAGGACTCTACCAGTGGGCTGGAATTCTATAGGTTCCTCCTCAATTAATAATGTTTCTGTTTTCCTTTTGGCTAGTTGGATGACTGTGAATTTATCCATGTTTGTTTGTATTTTCCATTCTCTTTCTAATTTGTTGATCTTTTCAGCCTCGTTTGCTGTGAGTCTGTTCATTATATTCCTGGACTGGCCCGCATATCCTACAATTTGTGTTATGTCGTCCGCGTAGGAGACGTTGACACCATTGTTGGAGGTTGGCGTTTCCTTGGTGTATATTATAAATAGAGTTGGAGAGAGGACACTGCCTTGTGGTACTCCGCATCCTAGGGGAAAGGAGGGTCCTAGGTGGTCTTTAATTTTTATTCTTGCTGTTCGGTCGTCCAAGAAGTCGCTTAGCAGTCTCTCATATATTTCAGGGAGGTTCATATTTAAGATTTTATATTTAAGGCCCAGATGCCATACTTTGTCGAAAGCTTTGCTGATGTCACGAACCAGGTGGCACTGTCCGTGATTTGCAGTTTTTAGGGCGATTGTCTCCGTGATTATTGCTATGGCTTGGGTTGTACCTCTTCCTGTCCTGAAACCATATTGGTATGGGTTATGTGTGTTGTTTGTTTCGAGGAAGAGACGTAATCTTTTATTTAATATTCTCTCTAGGACTTTGCCTGGGACTTCCAGGAGAGAAATCGGGCGGAAGTTCTCAGGGAAGTGCGGGTTTTTTCCAGGTTTGGGTATGAGTTTTATTAATTTCTTAAATGAGTCTGGGAAGTATCCGGCTGATAGTGTAGCGTTTAGTATTTCTCGCAGCCATGTGATGGCTGGTTCTGGGAGGTGGGTGAGGACTGTTTTGTTGATGCCGCTTTCCCCTGGGCATGTTTTTTTTGTTTTTTTGATAATCTCGGCATTTTCACCATCGGTGATGGGTCTGGTGAGAGGGTTTGTAGGGTCTAAGCGGGACAGGTCGGCAGTGTCGTGGGGTGTTATTCTATGTATGTTTTGTCGAAGGAAGTCAGTCACTGTGTTGTCTGTTTCTTCATCACCTTCAGGGAGGTTGTCGTTAGAGAAAATTGTTGTCCAAAGTTTGCGATGCACGGCTTCTTGTTTCTCCGAGCTGTGTTGTTTTCTTCCTTGGTCGTCGATCATATAATGGGGGTATTGGTTTTCATGGCCTAGAAGTGTGTTGATTTTTCGCCAGAATGTTGGTGGATCATAATATGTGGACGAGGTTTCGGTTAGAATGTTGCTCCAGTGTACTTTTGCTTCTTCCATTAGGGCTTCGTGTAGTTGTAGCTGCAGAGCTTTGTATCTTTGGTAGTGGGCTCTGGTCCAGCCGTGTGTTGCAGAGTGTTGCCTGAGTGCTGTGTACTGGATCTGAATGAGTCGTGTGTTCTGAGTGCGTTTGGGTGCAGTGATTGTTTTGTGTGTTGTTATTGGGATGTTGTTATTTATGGCTTTGTCTATAGTGTTGTACCATGACGCTATGGACTGATCTATTTCTTCCAGTGATGGGTGTTCCGCGCTGGGGAAGTTTGGTATATTTTGGTTTATTTCTGCTTTGAAATTTTCCCAGTTAGCTGCTGAAAAATTTGGGCGTGGTTGGGAGGGTATAATGGTCGGCGAAGTGGTTATTTTAGCTATGATCGGGATGTGGTCGCTGGTGGTGAGAGGGCCTTGGGAGAGGTGTATGTTGTGATATGTGCGTAGGTTGGAGATTACAATGTCTGGTGTTGTGGAGGAGGAACGAGAGTGGAAGGTGGGGAAGTGAGGACCGATGTGTTTTAGTGTGTTGTCAGTAATTAAGTCATTTAGCTGTTTACCCACTGTATTTTGTGTTCTTGTACCTAGTACTCTGTGTTTTGCGTTTAGGTCGCCGAGGAGGTATACTGGTGTGTTCCTTCTGAAGAGTTGAAAGAAGTCTGGGGTGGGGAGGTAGGGGCGGCTTGGAGGTAGGTAGACGGTTGCGATTGTTACTTTGCCTGTGTTTGTTTCAATTTCGGCTGCTAACATGTCGGAGATGAATGAGTCTAAGATTTTGCATTTTATGTTATTTTTAACTGCAATGGCAGTTCCATCCAATGGTTGGTTGGAGTGATTTTTCTTGTGAGTTATGTATCCCGCGATTTTAAGTGGCCGGTGAGACGGGATGCCGTGACTGTTTATAAGAATTACATCTGGCTCAATAGTTCTGTAAATGTTGGCTAGACTGTTGGCTTCTGCCTCTCCAGTTAAGGACATTGTGCTGGAGGATTAGCATGGTTTTTTCCTTTGGGGTCTGTTGGTAGGGAGGGCTTTTTCACTATGTGTGGTGAAGTGTATCCGGAGATCTGATGCATCAGCTATTTTGATGACGTTTTCTAGACATCCTTCCTCAACGAGCTGGTTGGTGTACGCAAGGGCATTGGTTGAGTCGGTCTTTTTTCCGTGTCGGAGGAGTACTGCTTCCCCGGATTTGAGTTTTTTCTTGATGTAGGTTTCCATTGTGGTTTCTGAGTAATTCCTGATGGGTTCACTTAGGATTATTTCAATTTCTGGGCAGTCTGGGTCATCAGAGTCGGAGGCTTCCTCTTCATCTTCGGATGACTCTTGTTCTAGTAGTTCTGTCATGCTTTCTTGGTCTGGGGTAGGAGTTGTTTGTTCTTTGTTTTGAGACTGAGGGAATTTTGCATCTTCCGTTGTGTGTACTGCAGGTGGTGGTTTGAACTGAATTGTAGCTGAAGTGGGGGTAGTCGTTGTGGAGGGTTGTTTTTCCAGCGGTGTTGGTTTTTTGGTTCTGTCTTGTGCTTGGTGGGCAGTCATTTTTTGCTGTGTCATGGGTGGTTGGTGCTGGGAGTATATGTCAGCTATGATCTTTGAAGAAGGGGGATTTTCTGGTAGGTTGATTGTTGGGAGGCCGGTTATCTTGCTCAGCTCTGCAAAGGTTTTGTTGAAGGTTCCTGGTTCCACCGTGTTCATCATATGGGAGTGTATCATGATGACCATGTATGTCGTAACTGATGTTGCTATTTCGTTGTTTATGGTGGAGGTGTCTTGTGTGGATATGGCAGGTGTGGAGTGTGTGCCATTTCTCGGGTCGTTGCGTGCAGCTTGGGCATAGGAGTTGGGTTGGGTGTTGTTTTTCATCTGCTCCTTTTTCTTGTTTATCGCTTCTTTTCTGATAGGGCATTGCATCGCCAGGGTCCTATGCTTCCCACCGCAATTGATGCAAGTCTTAGTGGTGGCTTTGCAGTCTTTCCATAGGTGGTCTGTGGAGGCGCATTCTGAGCATTTTTTGTCCTCAGGGGCCATGGTACATTCTGCAGTGTTGTGTTCTTCGATGCGGTAGCATCTGTAGCAAGTGCTGATGTGGATGTAAGTATCTGGGTGAATTTGGTGGTTTGCTATGGACATGTTATAGAGCAGGAGTCCTTCTTTGGCCTTAATTGCCATTTTTGAGTCCTTAAATTCTATCTTGAAGGCATTGCTTTTTGTGTTTTGGAACTTAGTGACTTTCTCTACCACTGCCCATTCCTGAGCGTTTGTGATTTCTTCCTGGATCTCTTCTTCTGTGTGGCGAAAGATCCAGTTGTCTACTCGTGAGCAGATAATGCTTCTGCTGGCACGTATTTGAGGTGGCAAGATGGGGTGAAATTAGCCTCTTTTAGTTTATCGATGACTGGAGTAGATAGGAGGAGATCCACATCTTGATCTGTGGCTGTGATTGCAATTATGCTGTCTTTCGAGGATTGTAGTGCCGTAATTTTAATGCGTGCTGGAGCCGCAATTTCCAGAAGCTGGTGCTTTGCTGTGAGCCCTTGAGGGCTGGGATGTTTGAATCTGACTCTAGGCATAGTGCAATGTCTATTGAATAGAGTAAAGAGTGAGTCCTGACATCCTACCTAACCTGAGGTTGCTCCTGCCAATTACCTCTATTCGAGGGTCCTTGGTGAACCACAGGTCTTCCCAAAAATGGGCAGCCTATCCCTATCCTAGCCAGCTTGTTGCCACCCTTGCTGTTTCCCCTCCTCACCCCTACTAAGGGGCTCCCTCGTGCATATAGCCTCGGGATTCGATTCGGGTACTAGAGTAGGGACTCTAGGCAGTGCAGGACTCACTCGTGAATTATAGTAAGTTTCAGGTCGATTATCGATAGTTTAGCTCTCGTTGAATGAACGTCTTGGGCTGATTAGCGACTTGAGTCATTCAGTAAGGCAATCACAGTCTCATCGACTGCTCCCAGAAGCTTCCCGGTGAGAGAGAAGGTGGTGGGGGTCTGCTGGGTAGAGCGGGAGCGGGAGAGGTGTTGCCGGTGAATGCGGTGAATAGATTTAAGGTTAATATTAATGGAGTGAATCAATTATGTGTCCGAGGTAAGACACTTCATTTATATCCCACAATACTCTACTACACGGCCTTATATGACCCAGACATGTACCTCCCTTGAGTTCGATCCTGTCCGGACTAGGATTGACGAACCTCACCTTAAAATGAAATCGCGATTTCTCTCGTGCCTTCTCTACTTCCTCTGGCTCTTCTCGTTCTGGAATCCCAGCTTTCTCCTGTAATAACACTAATCCTGGACACAATGTAGATGCCAACATGTTTCCTTCCTGAGGTTCAAAGATAGCCGCTTCGCTTGACCGCATTCTTACTTCTAAAATGACGGTACCGCAAGTCCAAGGACCTAGCTCCGTACTCGTCGGTATCACGGCTTTTGCTACCTCTACGTCCGCTTCTGACTCACTGTTCACTGGTGCCGGTCCTTTATACTGTAGAGGGACAATATTCACAGATTCGTCCTCTATATACAAGGTTAGAGGATTCGTTAGTAAGTCCATCCTAGTGCTGAGCATAAAATCCATCCCAAGCAACATGGGTGCTGGTAAGCCTAAGCTTCCTACTATAATAAAGGTATGAGCATACCACTTATTTCCAATCTGAAGTTCAACCTTTATAGCTCCATCAGTCAATATCTCATCTCCACTTACGTTAAATAATTTACCGTTTCCTCTGATTCCCAGTCATCTTGCTCAACGTTCCTTTTTAACTGTTGATATACTTCTCTCGTAATCAACGACCTAGCAGCTCCTGTGTCAATCAAGGCTAAGACACTTTCATCTAGGCCTTTCACATTCACCATCATTGCGACTAGTTTCTCGTAGCCCACGAGTGAGGCGATCGGAATTGGGTCGGCGTTTTTTTTTTTCTGAGTCCAAGGTACTGCACCTGACTGTCTTTCACCTGACGCCTGTCCCCATTGATCAATTCTCCCTCTTCCTCTATTATCTTCTCTCTCCCATTCTTGTGCTCTCCTTCTGCCTACCCAACACTGCCGTGCCTGGTGACCAGGTTTATTGCAGTGGTAACACCTCCCTGGCTGATTACTAGTAGCGCCTGTCTGACTAGAAGTAGGGCCAAACCTCCAGTTGCATTCTCGAGCAATATGGCCTTTACCGTGGCAGTAATAGCACTCAGCCACGGGGCAATTCTTAGCAATGTGTCCTGTCTTTTTGCATGAATAACAAGTAATAAGTGGAGGCGCTCTCACTCCTTGGGCTCCACCACTTTTGAGGCCAGTGCGTGGTTTCGGCTTTTCTATCATCACTACATTTATATTTGGTTTACTTCTCTCTGTCCTCTCTAACAACTTTAACTTGGGCTGTGTTTCTGCATATCTTAGCATAGCTGCCAAGATCCTATAAGGGTCTTCACACTCCACTTCGCTCAACATGTCTTGCACCTCCGGCGGTACACTTTTAAGTAATGCACCTGCAGCTACTTTATCAATAACATCATCATGACCTGGCTCTACCTCGTTCGCTTGAGTACTGAAAGTCTCAAGACGCACAAAGAATTGGTGAAACGTCTCCCCCGGAGAGCGAACAGCAGATCCCAGTTCACTTAAAAGTGTAGTGGCTCGTGCATCAGCAGGATAAATTCTTAAAAATTCAGCTTTCACAGCTGTCCAATCCGCACCAACTTTCTTAATCGTACTGAGAAGATGTGAATAGGCAGCGTCTATGCTATGCGTTTTAGCTAGTTCCAATCGACCTTCATCAGTCCAAAGTGGTCCCACTGTCATATCATCTATAGTTTGTAACCAACGCCTCGCGCTTGTAATGCATCTATACTGAGGGAAATCCGGCGACACTACCTCTCCACCACAAAAATAAGGAAGACCTGTTATCTTAGCATAATTATTTACGGGGTTGCCAGTTAAAATCTGACTCAGTTTATCGGCAAGATTCTGCAAAGGGTCCAGAGCAGGAGCAGGGGCGGCAGCGGCCGCGCCTCCTACTGGAGAGAGTGGTCTGCTCATGTTAACTCCTCTAACTCCCCAAAAATAATCTAATAAATGGTCAGAAAACGCGGAGTCACACCGGGGTGGGGCTTGAATACGAAGATTCGCGAGATACTGATGTAACGCTTCCTCTGATGCGCACCTACGTAATCTAAACCACGCTTCAGGACCCTGTATTAAACCACGAGTTTTTTTCACATTAGAATCCCACCACAGCTACCACCAGTATGTCGTGCCCCACTTGCTTGCTTTACTCTTTATCTATTCTTCTATGGAAGACTAAGTTCCGTTACGTTAAGTCCAGATCAGGTCAATCAGATTTAATCAAGTTTCATTAGGTAGCGCTGGATAGGTACAAGCGGGTAGCCCGACATAAACAACACATCAAGTAATCACAAGTCCATTTAAGGCCGGCGCTACGTGGGAGCGTCTCGTTCCTTATTACGAGGAAGGGATTCTAGGGTTACTCAAAACTAATTTTCTTTTCTCCGTTTATCCACAAACTATGTACAATTTATACACTAAATCAAAAGCAACAACTTATTTGGTTCACTCCACGAACTCAAAGTTACGCAACTGCTTTATGATCTTACTCTACAACAAAACTATTAAATCATGCCACCTTACAATGGTAATCAACAATACAACTAAGTTCCATTAAACAAGTAACAGTTCATGAGTATGGTCACGTAACACTTGAAATGTCACTACGATTATTACTCGTCACTGAAGATAATACTCTCTCTTACTAAAATAAAACCAAGAATATTATGGCTAAATACAAGGTAATACTAAAGGTAATATTCTCTTACACATAGAGTAATACTAAGAACAATACTCTAGCACACCATCATTTCACCTTAGCATTATTACTACTAGAACATTAATCTCTGTAACATTTTATTCTAGTATCACTTCACCTCAAGTTATTTCAATATATTTCTGCAAAATTAATATCACTCTTTACACAGTCATGTACCCTAACTCAATACTTCTCCATAAAGACACTTAACTTTTGTATAATCGTTGTTCCTTTCACCATTGAGCAAATAAGTTAATTTAACAATCATACAAACTATCTGGCCCGTCCTGTTATACCCTACCACGAATCTACAGTATACTCTCAATATTTTTCACAGTGTATTTCACTTTCTTCTCCTTTCTCTCTTTCCTTCTCTCAGTTCCACTTTCCTCTATGTTCTCTAACAAGAATATCTACTCACTGATACCGTAGAGTACCAAGACATCACCAGTCTCATCGTCGTGGTAGGGTGCTCAGGCGGCCTTCTAGCTAAGATCTTCCCCCAGGTTCTTCTCGACTCTTTGCCCTCTCTGCTTCTACTGACTCCCAACCTTCTGCCTCTCCCTCAGGAAAAGTACAGGGGCCGGAAGTAGGCGTGTACTCTACATATCCTTCGTTCACTTCTCTCAGTGTTCTTAGTCGGGTCTGGTCCGCAACATTTTGAAATAATGTCCATTGTATAACGTTAATTCACACTAGACATTGCTACCCTTTAGTTTTGAATCACTTTTCTCTTATATCTGTATATGTACGTAGGATACTACTCCATTAGGCCGTATCTAGCTCTTCCGTTCGGAGCACATAAATTTAATTAAGTGTAGACAGTACAGGGCTGTGAGAGTAACTGTGTGCCTCGGCACTCCCTCTTATTATTACTCATTGTTCATTCACTTTTCATTTTTCATTCTTCACCATTCACTGATCTGCGGCTTCTTCCATCTTTTCAAGGTGCCGCAGGTAACGATATTTGTCACGTAACGTTTTTCGATATCCTTTATCCCTTACTGATTGTTGTGGATGACGTGGTTGTGGTATGGGTGGTTGTGGTCGGATGCTGGGTGGTCTGATGGTGGGTGAGTCAGTCGCAGCCGCGTGTGTTGTGTTCTCATCGAATGTCTGCTGTAAGTCGTCATCACCATCATCAGCGTCGTCAGCATCGTCGTTGTCTTCCGTATTGCTGTAGTTGTTGCCGCAGCTTGCCGTGCGGCGACATTACCAATCCCACTTTTTCTCCTTCCTCCACCAGACAATCAAGCACCCTCTGCATCTCGTAAATACTTCCGCAAATCAGTACAATATCATCAGCATAGTCCAAATCCATCAGCTTCTTATTTTCTTTCCAGTTAATTCCTGCACCTGTTCTCCTTACAACCTTTTTCATAACATAATCCATAACCAAAACAAATAACAATTGTGAAAGAACTCCTCCTTGAATCACTCCTGACCTAACTTGAAATGGATCACTCAAAGAACCGCCCACCATTACCTTACAAAAAGTACCTTCATGCAGGCTTCTAATAATATTTACAAACTTTTCTGGTATGCCATAGAATCTCATAATTTTCAACATAGCTCCACGTGAAACACTATCAAACGCCTTTTCAAAATCCACAAAACACATACTAAGTGGCATTTTCATCTCATTAGCTTGTTGCATTAGATGCCTTGCAATAAAAATCTGATCATTACAACCTCGACCCTTTCTAAATCCCTCTTGTTCTTCTCTTAAAATTTTATCAATTACTGGCTCTATTCTGTTCAACAAGATTTTGGAAAAGACTTTTGCAACTACAGGTGTCAAAGTTATCCCCCTCCAATTGCCACACACACTTAAATCTCCCTTTTTTGGTATTGTTATAATCACTCCATATTTCCACTCTTCTAGAATTCCACCATTATCCCAAGCCATAATTAAGAAGTTTCAAAAGCGCATTCATCAACTCGTCATTTTCCACCTTAAGCATTTCAGGGAATATTCCATCCTCTCCTGGGGCCTTAGAATTCTTTAACTCCATTATAGATTTTGCTACCTCTTCCAAAGTTATATCCCCTGTTTCTATCTGCAAATCTCTCTCGGCTGGCAAAATGTCCTCTTCAGCTGGGATTGGTCTATTTAGAACAGATTCAAAGTGCTCTTTCCACCTTCCTTTTATATCCAAATCTTTAGTCATCAAATTACCATTTCTATCTCGTACAGGTATTTCCTTCCTACTCTTTTCAGTCCCAGTTAACTCCTTTATGGCCTGATATGCTGCTCTTGTGCTCTGACCGTCATTTTTACTTAATTTAATTTCTGTCTCTGTCGCCTTTTCATCATATAGTCTCCTCTTATCACGTCTAACGAGTCTTTTTACTTCAGAATGTAAACTCCAGTACTTTGTTCTAAGTACTACAACTACCTGGCCATCAACATGTTGTTCTTCACTTCTTAACTTAGCCTCTTTCCTTTTCTGAATTACATTCCATGTTTCATCTGACATCCACTTTTTCCTTCTCGCTTTTCCCTTTTTCTTAATAGTAACCTTAGCACTCTCATGCAAAACCTCTTTTACCTCTCTCCACATTTGATTAATATCATTGTCTTCAGATTCCATCAAAGTCTGCAGGACTAGAAACCTGTTCCTACATTCCCACCGAAACTTTTCCCTCGTGCTTTCATCACTTCTCAGCTCATCCAAATCATAACCATTACCTCCTGTACAATTACCATTAACGTTTCTCTTAAGTTTTATTTTAATCTTTGACACAACAAGTTGATGATCACTACCTATATCTGCCCCCCTCCTTACGCAAACATCTTGCAAATAACTCCTATGCCTTCTGCTAATTGCAATGTGGTCAATCTGGTTACAGTATTTACCACATGGTGAAATCCAAGTAGTCTTATGTATTTTTCTATGCTCAAAGATAGTTCCACCAATTATAAGGTCATTTGCCAAACAAAAGCTTCCAAGTCGCACCCCATTTTCGTTTCTTATACCAACACCCTCCTTACCCATACAATCTTCAAAGCCATCCCTACTACTGCCAACAATCGCATTAAAATCACCAATGCAAACTAGTACATCATGTCTTGCCACTCTATTCACTACATCCTGCAGCTTCTCATAAAAGTCATCCTTCATTTCATCAGCAGCCTCATTTGTCGGAGCGTACCCTACAACCATATTGATATTACCATGGTCAGATTTTAAACGAGCATAAAGCAAGCGCTCATTAATTGGTTCAAACTCGCATACTGCCTTACAAGCATCTCTACTCAGCAGTAAGCCTACTCCTTGGTAATGATTTCCATCACTCCTACCAGAAACTAACATAATAATACCGTCTTCCAAATTCGTTTTATCAACTCCAAGCAACCTCGTTTCTGTAAGAGCACAAATATCCATCTTGTATTCCTTGAACACTGATATAAGTTCTTCCATTTTACCAGCCTGATTGAGAGTTCGAACATTCCAGTTTCCTATTCTTAAGGTTCTTTTTGGATGTATAAACTTATTTTTACACCGTGGGATTCTTAGCACCCCCTGCCCACTTAAGGGCTGCACGGAACTGAGGGCCATTGCTTCGTCACCAGAGTTCATCAAGATTTCTTAGGCAGAAAAATATTTTACCCTGGAGCCAATGCCAGTGACTCGCAGGAACCAGACAGTGGAGAGAGGAAATTAACTAAATGAAAGTAAAATGCAGAGGGTTTGGACAGACAAAGTACAAGGGAAAGAAAGAGAGCAAAGAGAATGTAGATAAAAGTGTCCCTTTTAGTCGCCTCTTACGACAAGCAGGGAATACTGGGGAAGTATTCTATCCCCCCTTCCCCAGGGGGGAATACTGATAATAATAATAATAATAATAATAATAATAATAATAATAATAATAATAATAATAATCCATCCATCCATCATCCAATCCTACATGGCCCCATGAGGAGCGTAGGAGCCTGGGGCTAGGCTGTTGATCCTGACATTTAAGATGAGAGTGACCAGCCTCACTCATCCCTGAGTGGCATTACATGAGCAATAAACCCCAACCACCCCTTGGATATAAACCTTCACCGGCTCAATCCGATTGAAGTGCAATAATTACCCACTAAACCACCAGGCGCAAAAAATTTGGTTATATGGTTACCACCCAGCGTAGTAAATGGTTTCCTGGTGTTCAGGAAACCATTTGGCTTGTCACTCAGTATAGAGTCACCCACAGGCAGAAGGAAGAGGAAAGAATGAAGGAAAGAAAAATAGAAGAGGGAGTGTTAAGTCACCCGTAGGCAGAAGGAAGAGGAAAGAACGAAGGAAAGATAGAAGATGGAAGGAAAGAAGGATGGAGGAGAGGAAAGGGCAGGCACCCAACAGCAGCACTACATCGATTGGGTGGATGGTGAGCGCCCCCACCCACCACTAAATAATAATAATAATAGTAATAATCATCATCATCATCATCATAACAATAATAATAATAATAAATAATAATAATAATAACAGGAATGATAAGAACAAGGGGAATAATAATAACAACCTCACCCAGGGCAGGACACAGGGGTGACATCCACAAGCCACTGATGGACTGGGTGGGCAGCAAGTTGAAGGTGTGCACAACGAGCCTCAGTCCTTCTTTGTAGCAAAACATCATCAGTTTAGTGCGGTGGGTTGCGTATATGCTTTTCTGATGGACCTGGGACAAAACACAAGCACCACTGGTCATATTCTAATGTGGAGAGGATGGAGAGTGAGAGACTGATGAGGAGAGTGCATGTGAGTGAGGAGGAGAGGGAGGGGGATGCCAAGGATTAGATGAAGGGATGGAGTGGAGAGGTATATCAGAGGGGGGGGGGGTGTTGGGAGCAGGGCAGTGAAATGGTGGGGGACAGGGCGACATGGAGGCGATTTGTTTGTGGCCACCCCTTATGGGATTAAGGCGCCTGGCAGTAGACAGATAGATAGATACTGTCACTAGGTGTAAATGAAGATGCTAATAATTAAATGGGGGTAAGTAAATGTAAATTATGTATAAAAGAAGCACAAATGGTACTGAAAATAGGTGTAAATGGGTAAGCTGATGTAAACAGATGCCAAATAACACACCTTAATTTCTCCGATGTGTGGATCATCAGCCGGCTCATAGGTCTGGCTCCTCAAACACAAATAAAGGACCGTCACTGGGAGGTGGAGGACTTTGGCGGCACGGTACTCCTCAGTCAGGTATTCCATGTCGACAGTACAGGTGAACTGTCAATGAGGGAAAGATGGTTACAGCTTGTGTTCATATGATGGAACTAATTACATGGAAGGTACACATGAACTGTCAATGAGGGAAAGATAGTTACAGTTTGTCTGTGTTCCTATGATGGAACTAAAAGCCATGGCTGTGTGAAACTCCATGAACTTTAGCTGTGAGGTGGGAATGACTCTCCTTGGTTACCAGCTAATATAAAATTTATCTTTCAGTCTGAATACACTTGTCCTGCAACAGAGGTGAAAGAAGCAGGTCTGCCATAAGCTAAATTGAAAAATACATAAAAACAGCACTTGGGTTAAAAGGGCTTAAGAAAATGGTATGTAATGAAGGTGTTAATGAAGGTTATTCATTTGTTTTTAAAGGCTCCAACATGCTTACACGTGTCAGCCTTGGTCACCTAATGGCGGCTCTCCACGCTGCACGATCTATTGCAGCCTCCCTGTTCAGTCCCTTAACCCTGAGGTCACACTTTATGACCTCGTCCCATGTCTTTCTCGGTCTATCCCTCCTAACCCCACCCCCAATATTAACACTTCTCACCTTCTGCACCCAATTATCATCCCCCATCCTCTCCACATGTCCAAACCATCTCAAACTACCTCTCCTCATCACAGCATTAATACACTCCAGTCCCATCCTACCTCTCAACTCTTCCATCGTAAACCCGGCCCCCCCCCCCAGACCTTGCATGCAGGGACGCACTGCACATCCACCTAATCATTGTCATTTCTGTACATTTGAGCCGGCGAATATCCTCCTCCTTTATCATAAACTTAATAACTTTATCTGTGAACAGTTGGGTAGGGACACCTTCACGTGGTGGCAGTGATATAACCACCTGGCTCCACTGCCTAAACTCCTTCCCCATCCTCCAAATAGAGGAATGTGCACTGCAGGGGAAAGACACCTTTGGTTTACAGCACTCCAGTCACAGGACAGGGCAGGAGAAGAGCAACATAACCAGGCAGTGGAACTGTCTAGTTATTTCAGTGCTACCATGTGAAGCGTCTCTCTCTCTCTCTCCATCACTAAAAATAATTAATGCACACACACACACACACGCAATGGGTCAAAGAAGAGACACGGTTTCGAGGTGAGGACACACCAGCAAGGTTAGATTTACTGTTCACCCACGAACCCGATGTAATAGAATCATTGAAATATCTCTGTCCTTCAGGAAAAAGTGATCATGTGGTCATTGAGTTCCAGATGTTAATAGGGAACGTCGAGCCAAGAGACGAGCTTCATAGACAGGGAAGATACAACTTTGGGAAAGCTAATTTTACAGGATTGAGAAACTTTTTTGAAAATGCGGATTGAAGAAAATTCAGAGAAACAAGAGAGATACAGAGGAAGTGGGATATCTTTCTAGACCTCTATAATTTGGGAGTGGAAAAATTTGTACCAAGAGTAAGAGGGAAAGAAAACAGGAAAAAGGAGTGGTTTAATAGAAGGTGTATGACAGCAAAAAAAGAGAGAGATAAGGCGTGGAACAACTGGAGAAAGAGAGGTAACAACAGAACAAAGGAAGAATATAAAAGAACTAGAAATGAATACACAAGAATATGTAGAGAAGAAGAAAGGAATTTTGAAAAAGGTATAACAGACAAATGTAAGGATGAACCCAAACTGTTTTATAGATTTGTTAATGGCAAACTGAAACAAAAGGAAGGAATCACCAAACTGAAAGTAGAAGGAGAGGTCTTTAAGGATGCGGCAATGCAAGCAGAAATAATGAACAAACGTTTCCAGTCAGTTTTCACTAAAGAAAAGGAGTTTGTGGAAGGGGAGGGAGTGATTAGAAATGTTCCGGTGATAAAAGATACAAAAGTGGAGGTACAGGAAATGTATAAATTACTGCAAACTCAAGATGTAAGGAAAGCCCCAGGACCTGATGGAATTTCTAATTGGGTACTGAAGGAATGCAGAGAACAACTGGCGGATAAAATTCACAGTTTAATCGTATGCTCACTGGAAGAGGGGAAAGTGCCACAAGAATGGAAGAGGGCAAATGTGGTACCAATTTACAAGGGAGGAAACAGGGAAGAACCCCTGAATTATAGACCAGTGTCTCTAACCAGCATGGTCGCAAAATTGTGTGAGAGAATCCTGAAAGACAGATGGATAAAATATCTGGAAGAGATGAATATTTTGGCTGAATGTCAGTTTGGATTTAGAAGTGGAAGGTCATGTGTTTCTGACTTGTTGAGTTTTTACTCAAGAGCGATTGACGTGGTACAGAAGAGAGATGGTTGGGTGGATTGTGTGTACTTAGACTTAGAGAAGGCCTTTGACAAGGTACCTCATAAGAGACTAATGTGGAAACTAGAGTATATAGGAGGACTGAAGGGGAAACTTCTGGAATGGATGAGAGACTTTTTGAGAGAGAGACAAATGAGGACAGTAATAAAGGATAGGATGTCTGGATGGAGGGAAGTAACAAGTGGAGTCCCTCAAGGCTCGGTGTTGGCGCCAGTAATGTTCCTGATTTACGTAAATGATATGGTAGATGGAGTGAACAGTTATGCAAGTCTGTTTGCTGATGATGTAAAGATCTTGAGGAAGGTAGAGGTTGAGGAGGATTGTAAAATACTGCAGGAGGATTTGGATAGGATACACAATTGGAGCCGGACGTGGGAAATAAAATTTAATGTAAAGAAATGTAAAATATTGGAAATGGGTAAAAGTACCAGGAGTCCATCACTGAATTATTTGTTGGGTAATGAATTAATCACAAAAGAGAGAGAAGAGAAAGATTTGGGAGTGCTGGTCCAAGATAGTTTGTCACCAGAAAAGCACATTAACAAGATAGTTGGAGAGACTTATAAACTCTTGACTAACATAAGAGTAGCATTGCATTATATGGATGAGGAGATGATGAAAAAATTGATAGTGGCCATGATCCGCCCCAGGTTAGAATATGCAGCGGTAGTGTGGTCCCCACACAAAAAGAAAGATATAAACAAGATTGAGAGAATACAAAGAACAGCAACCAAGATGGTCCCCAGTCTGACAGACCTGTCATACAGAGAGAGGCTGGAAAAAATGGATTTGCCTTCCTTAGAGGAAAGGAGAAAGAGAGGAGACATGATTGCAGTGTTCAGGACCATGGTGGGAGTAGATAATATTGACCGGGAAGATCTGTTTGTATGGGATAAGAGAGCAACAAGAGGACACGGCATGAAACTGAAGAAGCCAAGCTGCTTGAAGGATATCAAGAAATATAGTTTTCCTTATAGATGCACAGACCTGTGGAGCAGCCTGGGCAAAGAAATCGTCCAGTCTAAAAACTTAAACGAGTTTAAAGCTAAATTTGACTTATTGAGAAACAGTGACGGAAACCCACGAGCATAGTACATTCCGTGTATATCACAATTAGGTATATTAGGTAAATACTTAAATATTTGGAACGAATTAGACAAAGAGGTGGTGCATGAGAAAAACATTCACGTGTGTAAAGGTAGACTTGATAAATGTGAATATGGAGACAGGACAACACAAGCATTGCTCAATTCCTGTATACTACAAATAGGTAAATACAAATAGGTAAATACACACACACACACACACACACACACACACACACACACACACACACACACACACACACACACACACACACACACACACACCATATTTACCATGGGAGGTGGGTGGAGGGAGTGGGGGGGGGCAGCTTGACTTCAATTTCAGTGTGCACTTTCTTATGACTGTCTCCATGCCTTCACCTCAGGGGAGCCAGACTTCGACTCCTGTGAAACAAAATAAATCAATTAGGAAAAGGTGTTAGGGAGCTTTGATGGTGCTGGATGGATTTATGTAACACAGGACAGAAGGGTGTAATAAGCACAATAAATCACTTAGGAAAAGGTGTTAGGGAGCTTTGGTGATACTGGAAAGATGGAAAATACATACACACACACACACACACACACACACACACACACACACACACACACACACACACACACACACACACACACACAATATCACTTAGGAAAAGATGTTAGGAAGCTTTGGTGGTGTTGGAAGAATTTCTGTAACACAGGACAGTAAGGTGTAATAAGCAAAATAAATCACTTAGGAAAAGGTGTTGGTGATACTGGGAAAGAAAAATCACTTTGGAAAAGGTGTTAGGGAGCTTTGCTGGTGATAGATGGATTTCTGTAACACAGGACAGTAAGCTGTAATAAGCCAAATAAATCACTTAGGAAAAGGTGTTAGGGAGCTGTGGTGATATAGGATGGATTTATGTAACACAAGACAGTAAGGTGGAATAAGCAAGATAAATCACTTAGGAAAAGGTGTTAGGGAGCTGTGGTGATATAGGATGGATTTATGTAACACAAGACAGTAAGGTGGAATAAGCAAGATAAATCACTTAGGAAAAGGTGTTAGGGAGCTTTGGTGATATAGGAAGGATTTATGTAACACAAGACAGTAAGGTGCACTAAGCAAAATAAATCACTTAGGAAAAGGTGTTTGGGAGCTTTGGTGTTATAGGAATGATTTATGTAGCACAGGACAGTGAGGTGTAATAAGCAAAATAAATCACTTATGAATAGGTGTTAGGGAGCTTTGGTGATACTGGAAGGATGGAAAATATAGGAAGACAAAGAAGAAGAAAAAAAAGGAAAAAAAAAATCACTTATGAAAAGGTGTTAGGGAGCTTTGGTGTTATAGGAAGGATTTATGTAGTACAGGACAGTGAGGTGTAACATGCAAAATAAATCACTTAGGAAAATTTGTTAGGGAGCTTTTACTTATATATGCTCCTGTGGGGGAAACAGAGAAGGAAAATACCAGGTGTGAGTCTCCTTGGTTACTAGTCAAATTTATCCTTCACTCTGACTACACCTGGCCATCAACTCAGCTGAAAGGGGTTACAAAGCTTTGTTTAGGAATGAGTCTCCTTGGTTACTAGTCTAATCAACTCTCCAATCTGACTACACTTGCCATCAACAAAGCTGAAAGGGGTTATGGATCATTGTTATGAGGCAGGAATGAGTCTCCTTGGTTACTAGTCAAATCAACTCTCCAATCTGACTACACTTGCCATCAACAAAGCTGAAAGGGGTTATGGATCATTGTTATGAGGCAGGAATGAGTCTCCTTGGTTACTAGTCAGATCAACACTCCAATCTGACTACACTTGCCATCAACAGAGCTGAAAGGGGTTAAGGATCTTTGTTATGAGGCAGCAGGTCATTTGTTTTTCCTTTCTCTGTTATCTGAAGGCAAAAAACAACAAGCCAGACATGGCAGCACCACCGGGCTATTCCCGCCTGTCCTGGTGGAAAGTTTTCGTGTGACCGTAATTTCCAAACGGACACAAGCGTTTTGTCCGGATAGTGGGTAACATTGTACGAATAATGGTTTGCAACAGCCAGGTGACAGGGTCCAGGTAATGGATGGTCTGGGTAGTGGTCATCTGGATAATTAAGAGATTACTGTATATAAAATATCTAATAGATAAAATGCAGAAAAATTATAGATACAACAGATAATATGTAGATACAATGGAGATAAAATGCAGGTTCATCCATCCATCATTCAATCCTACATTGCCCCATGAGCAGCGTAGGAGCCCAGGGCTAGGCAAGTTGGTCCTGACATTTAAGATGAGAGTGACCAGCCTCACTCATCCCTGAATGGCATTACATGAACAATAAACCCCAACCACCCCTTGGATATAAACCTTCACCGGCTCAATCCAATTAGAGCGCCTTAATTACCCACTAAACCACCAGGTGCCATAATTTGGTTATATGGTTACCACCCAGCGTAGTAAATGGTTTAAAGTGTAAAGGAAACCATTTGGCTTGTCACTCAGTGTAGAGTTACGCACAGGCAGAAGGAAGAGGAAAGAATGAAGGAAAGAAAGATGGAAGAGGGAGTGTAAAGTTACCCATTGGCAGAAGGACAAGGAAAGAATGAAGGAAAGAGAGAAGAGGATGGAAGGAATAGGCAGACACCCAAAGCAGCACTATACTGAGTGAGTGGATAGTGAGTGTCCTCATCTACCACATAATAATAATAATAATAGTAATAATAACAATAGTAACAGTAATAATAATAATAATAATAATAATAATAATAATACCTGTACTGTATATGGAATTCTGATCTACCCACATACACCAATATACAGTAGTTGCCTCAGCCCTACTGTATTTCCCTATTACAAATACTGTACTTACCGAGATATGGTACTTATAAAGGAAAGAGGTGTGGGGCCATCTGTTGTGTGCAAGGGGAACTGCCAGGCCTCAGGTTATATGCTGTATGGAGTAGAAGAGTTAGATGTACAATATTAATAATAATAATAATAATAATAATAATAATAATAATAAAATAAATAAATAATAATCATCATCATCATCATCATCATCATCATCATCATCATCATCATCCAGACCTCCTTTCAAACCCTAGGACAGGGTGAGGAGTAGCAACATCCAGACAGCCCAAGGTTGCCCAGTCCAATAGGCCACACTTCCATTCACTCATCATTCAAGACCCCAGAATCCTGGCTCTATCCGATATGCCAAAAACTTTCACCACATTCTGTAGCTTCACATAAATGTATCTGATAGATAATAATAACTAATTTATTTATTTATTTTTTATTGCCAGATGCCATAATCCCATAAGGGGTGGCCATTTGACCTTGAGTTACCGGTATTTGTTTTACAGGGAGGGGCACTAACCCTCCACCAACCCACGTATGGTTTGGTTATATGGTTACCACCCAGCGCTGTAAATGGTTTCTTGGCTTACAGGAAACCATTGGCTTGTCACTCAATGTAAAGCAACCTGAAAAGGAAAGAAAAGCAATAAGAAGTGACAGGAAAGATGGGAGAAATAGGAAGAGAGGAGGGCAGGCACAGAAAAAGAATGATAAAGGCTAAGGAAGAAGTAGGCAGCACTACATCAAGTGAGTGGATGACGGTCGCCACCACCCACCACTAATAACAATAATAATAATAATAATAATCCAAGAGGTGGTTGGGGTTGATTGCTCATGTAATGCCACTCAGGGATGAGTGAGGCTGGTCACTCTCATCTTAAATGTCGGGACCAACTGCCTAGTCCCGGGCTCCTACACTCCTCATGGGGCAATGTAGGATTGGATGATGGATGGATAATAACAATAATAATAATAATAATAATAATAAAAATAACAACAACAACCAAATTATTACCCTACTTGGTGATATGATGAGCAATACCGGTACATTAATAACAATTACCATCACAATAATAATAATTATAATCTATCTATAGTCAGACGCCTTAATCCTGTAAGGGGTGTCCACAAAAAAATAGCTTCCATGTCGCCCTGTCCCCTGCCATTTCGTTGCCCTCTCCCACAGCTCACACCCCCCTCTCTCACATACCTTTTGACTCCATCTCATTCTTGCTCTCCCCCTCCCTCTCCCCCCCCTTCCACCTCCTTGCATACATTCTCCTCGTTAGTCCCTTGCTCTCCATCTTTTCCACATAAGCAAACCACCTCAGTGTATTTCTCCTAACGCTTCCTATCATATCCACATCCACGTCCACAATGCTCCTTCACTTCCTCATTTGTCAGGCTGTCTCTCCATGTGACTCCACAGGCTCCTCTTAAATAACTCATTTCCACTGCTCTCACTCTTGACTTGTGTCCCTCCAACAACGTCCAAGCTTCACTTCCTTACGTTAGAGTTGGTATCACAATACTGTCTGCAGTGACTTTTTTACTTCCATACTCACTTCCCTGTTCCTCATCACTGCTTTCAAAGAACCAGCAACCTTTTGTCCTTGTTGCACTGCCTCCTCTAAACTTCCGTCCTTCCTCAATTCAAATTGGAAACAAAATCCACTCCACAAAACAATCGTCAGTACAGCAGACGAGACATGGATAATAAGTAGGATACAATGACAACACAAAAAATCACTTTTACACCCAAAATAGTAAAAAAAAGAAAAAAAAATGAAATGGAAAAAGTAAATGCATTTGGGTACATTTGAGTCTCTTCCACTATGCCAGAAACAAACACTCACAGGCAGGGCTTAAGGAACATCATAACAACAAGGGGGACAAAATTAAGCAGGAAAAGCTCTGCCTCCCTCTGCTACTTGGTGGTGGCTCTGGTGACCCTGATACACGTCTACAAGTTGTGCGCCTGCTGTGTGGATTCCTGCAATCGTCAGGGCAGCTCACCCGCCTGTGACCGAAGACACTGCGTCATCGGCTGAGGAAAGGCAGTGGGTCATGTCCTCAACTGTGGTCCTTTATACCCAGAAGAAGATGAAGGTCATTTATCACCCTGAAAGTAATGAGAAAAATACAGAAAACAAACTGGAGGAAAACAGTACAAACTGAACTGATAAGGTCTTTTTGCTGTTTAAAGTGTACATTTACCAGATTTTTTTTTTTTTTTTTGGTAAAAGTACACTTTTATTGCTGAAATAAGTTTCCTGGCAATTATGATAGGATGTTTTAGGCATTAACCCACCCAGACCTCATTCAACCTAACTTATACCACAATAGTGAATGAGAGACCTGATACTGTACTACACTCGTGTGGATGTCTTGCTGAGGGGGAGGGCACAAATTTAAACCAAGTTTCGTTTCGTTTCGATTTCGTTTCGTTTTTAAAGGCTCCAACATGCTTGCATGTGTCGGCCTTGGTCACCTAATGGCGGCTCTCCACGCTGCACGATCCATTGCAGCCTCCCTGTTCAGTCCCTTAACCCTAAGGTCACACTTAATGACCTCGTCCCATGTCTTTCTCGGTCTGCCCCTCATAACCTCACCCCCAATATTAACACTTCTCACCTTCCTCACCCAATTATCATCCCCCATCCTCTCCACATGTCCAAACCACCTCAATCTACCTCTCCTCATCACAATACCAATACACTCCAGTCCCATCCTACCTCTCAACTCTTCCATTGTAAACCCAGCCCCTACAGGCCTTGGATGCAGGGACGCACTGCACATCCACCTAATCATTGTCATTTCTGTATGTCTGAGCCGGCGAATATCTTCCTCCCTCACTGCCCAGGTCTCACTGCCATACAGCATTACACTCCTAACACATGCTGCATACAAAGACCCCTTAGCACGTAGAGAGAGCCCTCTCAATGTCAGGAGAGGCAAGAGCTCCCTGAACTTCTTCCAACCACTTCTCACCCTAGCCACAGAGCTAGCTCCAGCCCCACCTCCAGCACACAACATGTCTCCCAAATAACAAAACTCTTCCACACACTCAAGAGATTCACCTGCAAGTTCAATCCTTTCATGTCTGACAATCTCCACCTGCTCACCCCAGCACGCCGTACATATAAAATCAGCATTATCTCGCAGTCTACCTCTGATACCACTACATCTTTTATGCACCCATTTATCACACACACCGCACAAGATGGAATTACTTCCCACGCCCTTGTGGCAAACTGCACATGGCCACTCTCCCTCGTCTTCGACAGTACCGCCACCAACCCTAGATATCATCACTTTTGTTTTATCTGCATTTACCCTTAAACCCTTTTGCCCCATACCATCTCTCCACTTCCTAAACCTTTCCTCCGCCTCCCTTTCATTCTCTGCAATCAACACCAAATCATCAGCATACAACAACTCCCACGGGAGTCCGTTTCTAAAGTCACGTGAAAGGGCTTCAAGTACCATGATAAACAACATGGGACTCAAGACTGACCCCTGATGCACACCAACATTCACGGAAAACTCATCACTCAAATCTCCATTCACTCTCACCTGGGTGTGAGCACCCACATACATGGCCATAACCACCCTAACCAGCCACTCCTCCAAGCCAAGCTTTCTCATTGGCCACTTCACCACCTCTCTAGGGACTCTGTCAAAGGCCTTTTCCAAATCAACAAAAACAAAATAAAGATCCCTTCTCCTACCAATATATTTTTCCTGAAGCTGTCGAACAATGAATATGGCATCAGTGGTCCCCCTACCTGGCATAAACCCAAACTGCATCTCATCAGTATTCACTCTTTCTCTAATCTTAGCTTCTAAAACTCTCTCCATTATCTTCATTATCTGATCTAAAAGCTTTATACCTCTATAATTTCCTCTTTTCAGGGCATCACCCTTCCCTTTATACACATTTACAATTACACTCTTCAGCCAATCATCTGGGACAACACACTCATAAATAATCCTATTTATCAGGTCAGTGACTAAACTTACCCCTATATCGCCTGAGGCCTTCAACATTTCGGCATTCAACCCAGACACACCTACTGCCTTCCCCACCCTCATCCTGCCTATTGTCTCACTCACAGTAGCAGTATCAATCAAAGGCCAAGGGCCAGACACTGGATCTGCTGGCTCCAAACCTTCACTGTCCCAGTCAAACTCCTCATTCAACAACCGGTTATAATGCTCTCTCCATGCATCTTTAATATCCTCACTGTTCACCACTACCCTTCCTTCATCATTCTTCACACATTGCTCACCTATGATATCCCGATTATCTCTCTTCACCTGACCTGCCACCTTAAATAAATTTTTTCTTTCCCCATGATTTAGGTTATCAAGTAATTGTCTGTGACTCAGACTTTGCCCTGTATACCTCTCTTCTAGCCCTACGCTTGGCAGCCAAATATTCTTCTTTGCTACCACCCTTCTTCCATTCCCGGAAAAGCCTTCTTTTCTTCTAATTGCAGCTTCTACACCCTCATCCCACCACCAAGTTACTTTATGTCTTGGTGGTCCTTTTGTCCAACCGCATGTTACATCAGTAACTCTCAAGAAATTGTTCTTGAGGGCTCTGTACTGTTCATTAATGCCTCTGTCTACAGCTTCCTGTTCAGCCACCATTCTCCTCAACTCACTATAGAAGGCATCCCTTACTACTTGGTTTTTCAGCTTCCATATTTTCCTCCTAGTTACATAAGTCCTATTTTTCATCACTTGTTCTTTAAGCACCATATCACAAATCAATAGTTTGTGCTGCTGCACACACTCCTCACTTCCTATAACTTTAACATCCCTCACTAACCTCCTATCGGCCCTCCTAACCAGCAAATAATCTATCTGACTGCTATTTCCCCCAGACTCATACGTAATTAACCTACTGTCTCTTTTCCTAAAATATGTGTTGCACACAATCATGTCCGTTGCCTCCCCAAACTCGAGTATCCTTTCCCCTTCTGCATTCCTTAGACCATATGCACATACCCCATGCACTCCTTCATAACCTTGTGCTGCTTCACCTACATGACCATTTAAGTCCCCTTCCAAAATCACTATCTCATCATCCCGCATACCACCCACTACACGTATTAAATCATCCCAAAATCTATCTTTCTCTGATTCATCCAATCCTGCCTGTGGAGCATATGCCGATATAATCGGAGCTATCTTTCTTCCCAACAGAATTTTCACTACCAATATCCTATCGCTTACTCTCAAAACATTCATAACATATTCCACCCATTTCTCCGCAACCATCACACCAACACCATATCCGTCTGTCCCCCCCTGCCAAAACAACTTATAGCAACAGTCCTTCCCAACAATCTTTCTCACTGATCCCCCCCTGTACCGGACTTCCTGCAAACACGCCACATCCACCCACCTCCTACTGAATGCCTCAACGACTTGCCCTCAAACTTCCCACATTCCATGAACCCACCCTCATCCCCATGGGTGATTTACTGTCCTCAGGCTTGCTTTGAAACTTATTTTGTTTTGTCATCTTCAGTATTAACCCCTTAACCGCGGGGCGTCACTTTCGTGACGCTTGGGAGCAAGGGATCATACCGCGGGGCGTCGCTTTTGTGATTCTGTGTTATTTTGAATTCACCCGGGCTTCCAAGTGGGGGCTTGTATCATCTATCAGTACTGCCAATGTCCAACACTAGTCAGCACTCCTAATCTCATCTGTACTCCCATCCATTGTTGACAATTTAGCCATTTCTCCCCATTCTTGACTCCCCTCCCTACCCCCCCTCCATTACCCTATCCTCTCGCCTGCCTGGCCGTGCTATGCTAAGTAAATCTTCCCGGGAATTTTTCACTGATTTCATCCATTGAAATAAGCCCTATGTCCTATTCTTATACCAAATAATATATACAAGAAAGAAATAAGGTAAGTGAGAGTGCCAAACACCTGGAATTAGCTAATTATCACCTGACAACACCTCACGTGCACTCGTTCGCTAATTTTCGCTGTTTTTTTTCCCCTTGAAATATGCCCTATAATCTATTTTCGTAATAAATATACATGTAAGGAGGGAAGGGAAAAGCCTAAGTGATATTTACATTCACCTGGAACTACCTAATTTATAATGTATTGTCTAGATTTCCTGCCAATCATATCAGTGCTAAACAAAGATGTTTCAAGATCTAACATTGGTAGCTCTGAATATATATCTCCCAAGTAGGCCTCTGATCTATTTTCGAAATAAATATACATGTAAGGAGGGAAGGGAGAAGCCTAAGTGATATTTACATTCACCTGGAACTACCAAATTTATAATGTATTGTCTAGATTTCCTGCCAATCATATCAGTGCTAGACTTAGCTGTTTCAAGAAGTAATATTGGTAACTCTGAATAACCCCTTAGCAGGCCTCCAGCTGGCCCTCCGTTATCGGGTTACTCTCAACTTCCAAAGCGAGAGTACGTATGTTTCTTCTTGCTGACTTCAAGGCCTTTTTTCACCCCCATGCAAATGGCCCTGTGACCTTTACCCCCTACTAAACCTCGTGTGGAAAGAGGTAAAGGGCTGACAATTGATAAAAGAGTGACTACGATCTTTCAATTGAGTAAAACAGTGCAAGTGGAATTGTAAATAATGTGTAAACAGCAAGTGAAAGTAATGAATGTAAATATACGTGAACAATGGAAAATAGTTTTATAAGTTATTTCAAGTGACAGTGCACAACACAGTGTAAATAAAATAGAAATGTAAATAACGTAAATAAAATAGAGAACGTAAATAGAAATGTAAATGTGTAGTATTATAAGAATACGAGTATATACCCTAGGAGTAATGAAAGTGAAAGTTTCACTCTAGCATGTCTGAATACTATGAGTTATGAGAGTGAAGATGAAAGTGACATTCACTCTCAATGCCAGTATACAGGACGAGAAAGTGAATGCTACGTATTTTACTGAAAGAAATTGAATCCCTACAGTGACAATAAACTAATACTACTGAAGGAAACTTATGGATAAAGACTGTAGATATATATAAGTGTTATATAGTAATAGAAATATAAAGTGTGAGGGGTTTTATGAATAATAAATGACAGACTACTAAGAGCGAACTAGTGCCAGTGCGACGATCAGACGCGCTCGTAATTTCCGTTGCTTTCACAGTGTTTTTTTTTTTTTAGTATGGATCCCAAACTACTTGAAAATTGTAGAATAGTGTTTATAGTGTTTTTATCTGGCTGTGGTAATCATATTACGGGTTGTCGGAAAGTGTAAAGTGGAGACTTCGTTACCCTACTTCAGAGGTCTCCACAAGTCCTACGGTAACCGACGAAGGCTCAACAATCATTCCAGGAGAAAGCTGAAGGTATGTGCCATAAGCATATATAATTTTATTATTCTAAGACTAATAACTGATTTTTGGCAAATATTTTTTGAGAGTCTGTCGGAGCCCAAATAACCCCGCGGCACACGCAAGTCATTGGTAAACAAGCCCGTGGTGTAGGGGTTAATAAGGGGGACAGACACAGCACAGGTCCCACTCACTGCACAGTCCCAGGTCCAGGCAATGGATCTGGGACCCCTAGCCCACCAGCTTACCAGTGGCTGTGGTAGTGGCCTCGGGGCACCCTGCCAGGACAGCTGCAGGGACACCCTCCAAGCGCGTCTTGGCACTGCAAGTATCCCGCCATTATACACCCACTGATAGGGCAGCCTCCTGGGGCATATATACAATACATACATACATATATAAAACACAGTACTGTACTTACATAACATATGGACAAACATGACGCTATGCTTCCTCAATATTTAAATCCCCTATACAGTGAATAGCCATAGTAGTCCTAGTTTCCATTGGACTGGGAGACAAAAGCTACATTAACTTCTAAGTAGTTCCTCACCTGGAAGCTGTTGAGTAAAAGATTGTGAAAAAAAAAAACTACATTTACACATAAATAGTTCCTCACCTGGAAGCTGTTGAGTAAAAGATTTATTGTGTGTGGTTGCTTATTACCCCTGTATGTCTTACCCTTTTCACCTTTCACTCATTCCTACACCGGTACGTTTTTGACACATATCTCACCTTTGCCTTCGTAGAACTGGGAATCAAGGCTTCATAATTCAAATTTACTCAAGCCTAACCTTGAATAATGTCAAGATGTGCATTTAACCCGCCCCATCCCATCGACGTATGGGTACATTGCAACGATTTGCATTTGCCAGTCCCGGCGACGTACCGGTACGTCGTGCAATTGCAATGTGCATAATTTCGACAATTTTCAAAATTCGCGCTTGATTTGCGGTACGTACCCTCGCATGACCTTCCCCTACCTGCCACCAGGCGGGGACACTCGGCGACCCCGCGTGACCCGCGCTAGCCCACCACTCGTCCACTCACCTGGTAGCCACGGTCCTGCTCAGACATGGCTAAGAGAGGTCTCTCAGACAGCGAAATTCAAGTCGCCCTGGACACCTTTACCAGCGACAGTGATTCCCCACTGGACGATGAGGATATGGACAAGGATTATGTGCAGCCAGAGGAGGAAGAAACCACCAGCAGTGACGAGGAAGTTCCGTCTCCCAGGAAGCGGCAGTACGTGACTTACCATGCTGCTAGAGAGGGGCAGGAGGCAAAGAAGGCATGTGCAATATCCTATCCCTATCCCCAGCGTGATTTGGAACCAGAATTCGAGGACGAGGATGAGGACGAGGACAGAGCCGTGGGATGTGCTGCCACGAGGTATGGACATGAGGTGATAACACATCTTGGCCCAGAGCGCACACCACGTCGTATGAGCAGGTATGGGCCTAGCATTTTGTTTGGGGAGCTAGGAAGTCAAGTGGAGGGAGTGGGGAGTGAAAGGAAAAGTCCAGGGAGGATTAGGGAAAGTGAGAGTGACGTGAGTGAGTCATTGCTCTCCCTACGTAGTGTGAGGCGGCGTAGTGGATCACGTGGGCCAGTGCGGGTGCGTTCCTTATCACGTGGGGTTGTGCTCCAAAGCACGTCTTATGCTCCCCAATATCCCCTAACACATGGTCGAGCTAGGGTGCGTGAGAGAGCACGTGGTGTTGTAATGGAGGGGGAAGGTGGGGAGGAACCACTCCCCAGCACGTCTTATGCTCCCCAATATCCCCTAACACGTGGTCGAGCTAGGGTGCGTGAGAAAGCACGTGGTGTTGTCATGGAGGGGGAAGGTGGGGAGGAACCACTCCCCAGCACGTCTTCTGCCCCCCAATATTCCCCTGTTTCATCCCCACAGCCCCCTAATGTTCCTCAAGGCCGTAAGGGTAAGGGAAAGGGAAAGGGTAAAGGCAGAGGGAAGAGGAGTGACAGTGGGGAAGCCCTCCACACTCCTTCTCCCCCACCTCCCCAACCAGGATCTCCTCCCCACCCAGACGAAGGCGGTGATGGGGATGATGGGGATGAGGGATTTGTGTCGTGGGATTGGGAGGATGGGAGTGATTTTTCTCCCCTCATTCACCCCTTCACTGAGCAGGGGCGATCTGGCTGCATTGCTCCAGGAATTCACCGTAATTCCACCACGTTGGATTTTTTCCACCTGTTTTTCAGTGAGGCATTCGTGGAGCAGATTGTTTACCAAACCAACCTTTTTGCAAGCACCCAGTGCCTAGAGAGTGAAAGATTGGGAACAAGGAGTAGGCATTCTATCATCTATGATTACCCTGTCTCCCTTCCAGAAGTGTTCTTATTTTTTGCCCTGGTCCTTTTGATGGGTATTATAAGAAAGAATAGAATTCCTGCTTACTGGACTAGGGACCCTGTTATGTTTACCTCAATATTTGGTCAAGTGATGAGCCGTAACCGGTTTCAACAAATTCTAAGTCGCCTCCATTTCTATGATGCTCATGACCCTGCAAATGCAAACAACACTGATAAAATGAGGCGAATTAGGCTGGTCTTTGATCACCTCAGGCAAACCTTTCGTTCCTCATTCTATCCCTATAGAGACCTCGTCATAGACGAGAGTCTCGTGTTGTGGAGAGGCAATATTTCATTCAGACAGTATATACCCAGCAAAAGGCACCGTTTTGAGTTCAAGATCTTTGTTATGTGCGACTGTAGGACTGGATACATGCAAGACATAGTCTTGTATACCGGTGCACAGACAGACATAATAGAAGATAGAAGTATTGGACTGTCGGGAGCAGTGGTAAAGATGATGATAGAAGACTACCTTCATCGTGGTCACGTTCTCTACCTCGACAATTGGTATATTAGCCCTCTTCTCGCTCGTTATCTTCACACGCATGAAACGGGAGTCTGTGGAACCGTAAAGGTGAACCGGCGTCACATGGCCAAGGTAGGGCGGAAACTTGCAAGGAATGAGGTTGTCTTCTTCAAAGCCAACAACATCCTTGCAACAATGTGGAACCACAACAGAGAAGTAAGCCTCTTGTCCACGGTTCACCGCCCCTTGATGCACCGTACTGATTCCGTAGATTACCGTAGCGAGAACAGACGTCGTGTTTGGAAACCTGAGTGTGTCATGGATTACAATATAAACATGCGCCTCGTGGACCAGTCAAACTCCATGATATCGACGGTAGAGTGTGCCAGGACCACGATGAAGTGGTATAAAAAACTGTTCTTTCACTTGCTAGATATCACTGCTCTGAATTGCCACCACCTTCACGCCATGACAACAGGAGTTCAGGAAACATTTGAAGGGTTTGTGAGGGAGCTCACAAGAGAAATCTTTGCAATGTATGCTGTTGAAAGGCCCCAACATCGCACCCACACTGCCCCTATTGCCCAAACTCCCCAGTGAATATCCGGCCGCCATTTCCCCACTCCTATCCCTCCCCAGCCAAACAGACCTAGGCCCCAACGCAGGTGTCACGTGTGCAGTAATTCCCAGGTGAGACTCACGACACAGAGGAAGGACACCCGCTATGAGTGCGTGCAGTGTGACGTGGGTCTCTGTATTCACCCATGTTTTAGTGAATATCACACGTTGATGCAATTTTAGTATGGTGTGAATGCAAAAGGACGCAGAAATTATGAGGTAAATGCGACAGACAGACGCTCAGTGATATTATCAGTCATGTTGATCTCCAAATATTAGTATAAAGTGCATACGGGTAGAACATAAGTGAAAACATTGTATGTAAGTATATAAATCTGCCCTAAGTTGAAACTTACATAGCGAGGGTTTTATGATGCGATATTCTGTCGCTCAGTGCAATAAATACGGCCCATAATTATGTAATTATTATTATTGGAAATTCTTACGGGTATAATATAAGTTCAAATTATTGTAAGTGCTGATATATATTCTAAGTCAAATATTCATAGCGTGTGTATAGAGATGCGATTTCCTGACGCTCAGTTGAATGAATAAGGCACGTATTAGTGAAAATAAAAGTCAGCAAGTGGCAAAGTGTGTAATATATGTGAAGAATTAGTATATAAGTGTGTGAGCATTATGTTGGTCGAAACATTCCTTGCGAGGGTATTTTCATGCGATATTCTCACGCTCACTTGAATAAATAATGGCAGTAAGTATGTACAGTGCAGTATAGGGGTGTAAACGTGTGTAATGTAAGTGGGAAATTATAACTGGAGTGAATAAATAAAGTAGATGATGAAACATGAGTGTTTGAGATCGTGGTTGTTACGTGAAAATGCGCTAGCATATCGCTAAATGCCCTCGTAATGAATGAAAATAATTGAAAACCTTTACAGTGGTGGAGGAAAGGTTCTATGTAAAGGGGAAAATAATTGGAAAGTGATAAAACAATTTGGTATGTTGAAATACGAGTCATAGCGAGTGCGCTTACTAAGCTGATGTGCGCCATACTTTTGCTGCATGTCATCATAATGAATGAAAACATCTGAAAACACTTACAAACAGTTGTAATTGGTAAAATGTCATTGAAACAGAAGTATACAAGTAGAAAAAATGATAGGTTGACTCATACCAGAAACTTAGCATATAGCATGTTACGGCTCGGACCAAACTCGCTATGCTCGCGCGATGGTACAATGCTTATTTTTCATATATATGTGTCTGAAATCCATTATATTATTACTGTTATTGTTTATTAGTTCAAATTCAATAAATATAGAGGTGTTGTGTGTTGTTTCTCCCATTATTCCTTACCATAGAAAACGTAAACGCATATCCAGCCCATTACAGAACACGATACCTGCCGGGGGGAACCGCACCTGTACGGACCACTTATAGACCGTGGGAACCACTTTCTTTGTGATTTTCCTTCGTTTCTCGACCTAAGCGGAAGTTTTAGCAAAAAAAATTTTTTTCCAAAAAGGCTCGGGGCTGGGGGATGTCATAGGTGCGGAAAACCTCGGGACGTGACGGGTTAATAAGAATATGTCCACACTTTCCAACACATTTATTTTAAAGGGTCACAACAACAGTTTCGGGACAATTCGTCGTCAAGCCAATTCGCCGTCACAACAATAACAAGACAATTCGGCCTCAGGTCAGGATCGGGAAGAGATTCCGATCCTTTCTTAGCCTCCAGTGTGATGGTCTTTTCAGTGGAAGTATAGAGACTTAACATAAACAGTACGGCATGTGCAATGCCGTTGAATTTCACTGGGACACACACTGGATGGCTGTTTTTTCGATCAATTTTTACACGTTGCCCTCATCCGATTTTCGACTTTTCGTTAACATTTTCTAGTAGAACTGGTCATTCTAATAATCTTTTCTTCTATGACATTTCTCTCGCAAATTGATAATAAACGAGTTACACGCGATTTACTTCCGCCAATCACAATCACAGACAAGCGCTCGCTCTGTCCGCTCACCCGCTCACATTTGAAAGTTTGTCCCGGAAGACCAAACTTTACACGTACTCCTCATTTTTACACGTTGCCCTCATCCGATTTTTTCATCCAACCTGAGTGTTTCCTGTTGTTTTTGGTGTGATTCGATCGATATTGACCTTCATTTCTATCGCAAGTCGCTAGTTTTTGTTGAACGCCACTAGCGACTTCCGGTGGAAAGGACCGGTCAACATCAACAAAAATCACACCAAAAACAACAGAAAACACTCAGGTTGGATGCCTGTTATCACGTGAAACGTATTTTTTTGCGGTTCTTCCCCCTCCCCCCAAGAATACTGGGGGACCTGTGGGAAACCGGGGTGTTGGGTGGGGGAAAAACGCAAAAGCGAGTGATTTCCTACTGGAACTGTTATCAAAATCAAACGAAAAACACTAAAATCCTTCGGAAGAAAATCATTTTAAGCTTCTTAGGGAGTTCGTGTTTCCTAACTGGGGGGCTTCGCCCCCCAGACTCCCCAACCATGGCCGTGCTTCCTAACTGGGGGGCTTCGCCCCCCAGACCCCCCATGACATTAACCAAACCTCATCTAACCTAACCTAACCGGGTGTAAATAAGAAATAACGCATTTACCTAGCAGTTTACAGTTCCTCGTCTGCATCTGAAGAGTCGTCTGTAGCTGTAACAGCAAATGGTGACGGGCGGCAGTGCAACACTTTCTGATCCTCACGTAAAATGAGACTTTTGCCTTGATTTGGGTACTTTATTTCTCTTGAAGGTAAAACACCATGCAATCGTACAAAGGCTACAGTTTTATCTTCTTGCTGGTAGAACTGTGAAATACCAGTGAAGTAATAAATTTTGCAGGCTTCACAGTCCATGGTTGGAGAAGAACTGACTTTCAAATCTTGCGGGCCCTAACTAACGTAGGGTATTTGAAATTCTACTTTGTGATTGGCTGATTCATGTGCCACGCATGCGCTTTATCCACCCACACACATAACACGCACCAACGAACACACACAACTGTCCGACCACGGCAGGGAAAATCTCTCTCCCATAGAAAATAATAAGTGTAATAAATTGCATAACTCATCAACGGTTGATTTAAGACGGAAGTGTCATAGAAGAAAAAATGCTTAGAATTGCGTAAAGTGTACGGTGAGTTAGCCACTTTTGTTGTCAGTGAGTTGGGTGTAAGTACGAAAAAATACCAATCTGTGATTGTGATTGGAGGAAGTATATCGCGTGTAACTCGTTTATTATCAATTTGCGAGAGAAATGTCATAGAAGAAAAGATTCTTAGAATGACCAATTCTACTAGAAAATATTTTTAAAAAGTCGAAAATCGGATGAGGGCAACGTGTAAAATTTGACCGTTTTTTCGTATTGTGGAAGATGCAGACACCATTACAGTAAGGTAAGTCATGTATTGTGATTATGTTGCTCAGAGAATTGCTGGAAGTATGCTGTATCCTCCAGTCCCGATCCGTCGGCAGGGGAGGGGTAGGCTGGCATCGATATATTTAATATTGGTAGTATGAGATGAACGCATGAATATGGCCGCACTGCATCTGAGAAATCTTGCGCTGGTATGGTGTTGCCAACCCGAAAATTCATTTTTGGTCCAAATATCTCTAAAGAAATCAAAAGTCCCTACGTGTCCCTACGTTTCAAGTCAAAGCCCCTATGCCCGTCCCTACATGAATTAAACTTATGTTTCAACAAGAAATGCACGTAGTATGTTTCTAATGAAGTGATTAATAAGGTTCATGGAGAAAGGAAAACCAAAATAATGAATGCAATGGCATTTAATTACCTTTCTTAGAGAAAAAGTTATTTTTTTTTCAATATGCATCCAGTTTTCTAAATTCCTCCTATATATTAAGAATAAGAAAAATAAAGTTTATATAGCTTGTTTTCAGCATAGTTAATGATAATATGTTTCTTTGTCTAGATAGTTCCTTTAAGTATTCATGATGCTCCTGAGGGTGAAAATACAAAGTATACTTTATATGAAAGAGGAACAGTAAATAAATACAGCGATGTCATATTTCCTGCCACGAAATTGGATGTGGAAATTTATCTTCAGCTCCGAGGAAACAGTTTATAACACTTTTGGCATTTCAGTATCAGATTTCATTGGTAATCAGCACAGCAGTATAGCTAACTTAAGGCCTGAATGGAAAGAAAACAGCAAAACTTTACTCTTTATAACTGCATAAAAGACACAGTATTTATTGGCTGTTTTTCTTATGAAAAATTCTACTAATTATTAATGAATATCTGAAATCCCTAGGTTTTTAAGAATTTTGCCTGGGCATATATGAGAGAGGGGTGTGTGAGTTGGGAGCAGGGCAGTGAAATGGCGAGGGACAGGGTGATGTGGAGGCGATTTGTTTGTGGCCACCCTGAATGGGATTGAGGCGTCTGGCAATGGATGGATGGTCTTTCCATCTCTACGTCTTTGAAAATTAGAAAAAAATTCCCAGGTTCAGGGATATGTCCCAACAGTTGGCAACACTGCTGTGGTGAGATGAGTAAAATAGGGCATCAGATAAATGTGGTGTAAGAAATGAAGGCCCCGTTGATGCCAAAGGCTGGTGGGAACTGGAATACCCGGCCATACAGGACCCGTATTCTCTTAGCCATTCACAAAGACCTCGTTCCATGTTTCCTTTTTGGCAGGATGTTCTGAGTGAGTGCCAGTTCAAAAGCCACACCTCAGTGAAGCAGCGATGACCCTCACACCAAGACCTGTGGCCGATGCTCAGAACTGTTCACCAAGATGGGCCGTGCAGTGTAGTGAAGGATTTTATCACCACCTCTTTAAGGCATGGTAGAGCCTGTGCATTTCTTCTTGCTGAGATGGGTAAAGAGTTTCATTTTCTGCTCTTGTTGTTATTTTCTTCTGTATGCTACATACTGTAGTGCTGTCACCCTCCATAACTCTGTGACCCCATTATTGCACAATTTTAACTCCCCAAAGAATACATTTTTACTTTCAGGCAAACACAATTTTGTGGATAAAAAAATGGTTTTCTGATTATTTTTTGTGGTTCATTTCATTTTGACTCATTTTCAGAATTGCCTCGTTTCCCTGTTTTTCCTGCCTCCTCCGTCCCTCTATTGAATGTAGGAACCCATGCAGAGAAAAGAAACATTTTTGCTGGAAAATGATGGTTCATATCAAATGGACTGAATAACAAATTGGAAAACCCATGTTTTATCCAAACCTAACCACATCTAACTTAACCTGACTGGGTGCGCCTTTGCTCCTCAGACTCCCCAAAGCATTAATGTAACCTCATCTAACCCAGTCACACTGCAGGGAAGAAAAATGAGACAATGAAGTTGGCAGTTTTAAGCATTAATCTAACTTCATCAAACTAAGGAAGTGGTTGTTGCTGGTGATGAGAGGAACCAGTAGAAAATAAAACTGTATACCCACTGTTTGCCAGTCAGTATAAAAAATGCAACACACCCTTGTTATACAGTCACTATAGTGTACAGTCATTTGCTTGTGAGATCAATACAAATTTAACATTTTTTTATTATACAGTCACTGTGATGCCTGATTTCTCATTACCAGTCTGTGATCTTTTTCTTGCTTTCATGATTACAGTGCAAAATACAATAAACAATTGGCCGTGTGGAGAGTGAGAGACTGATAAGGAGAGTGTATGTGAGTGAGGCAGAGGGGGAGAGAGGGAGGGGGAGGCCAAGGATGAGATGGAGGGATGGAGGGGAGAGGTGTATGAGAGAGAGGGGTGTGAGCTAGAAGCAGGGCAATGAAATAGCAGGGGAAAGGGCAACATGGAAGCGATTTGTTTGTGACCATCCCTTACGGGTTTAAGGCGTCTGGCAATACTGTAGATAGATAGAGAGTTTCATGGCAGTTGTAAAATGGTGGTGTGCCCTACCCAACTAAGCATCACCGGATTAGCAAGTGGAAAAGCAGGTGAATATACAATAATGAAAGTAGTAGAATCAGTTAGTTTCAGGAAAAGGTGTATATTGAATTTATCTCATTAAAACCAAGAAACAGTGTGCACCAAAGTGTGTGCTGAGTGAAGTATGGTATTCTTGCCAGCAGACTGGCAGAGTTCACCATCTAACCAAATCTCTCCCAGTAAATGGTACCATAATGTTAGTTTTTCATTTTCATTTTTTTCATTCATTTTTTTTTCATCATCCAATCCTACATTGCCCCATGAGGAGCATAGGAGCCCGGGGCTAGGCAAAGATGAGAGTGGCCAGCCTCACTCATCCCTGAGTGGCATTACATGAGCAATGAACCCCAACCACACCTTGGATATAAACCTGCACCAGCTTAATCTGATTGGAGCACTGTAATTACCCACTAAACCACCAGGCACCAACATTTAGTTATATGGTTACCACCCAGCGTAGTTTTTTTTTTTTTTTTTTTTTTTTTTTTTTAATATGTGAACAGTAACTCTAGATGTATGGGCACACAGCATATTTTCCTTAGAGTGATCCTTTTCACAGGCTGATATCTGAAAGCATCAGCCCGGTAAGGAAGGCACCAAGAAGGAGGCGCTGCAGATCTTGGCTGAACCATGCAAGTTATTATTGCTGGGAGATCCTGACGGGGGGAAGGGTGGTTGCCTGGACACCTGCATGAGGGGACCTTCGTGGATGGAGTGAGAAGGTGAGTTATGCTTAATTTGTACCTTACCCAGAATGAATGAGAATTACAAGGCTTGATGAATAAAAATATTGATGATAATGACATATGTATTTTCCTTTTTCTGGATCATAACTGCTCCATGTATAAGAGTGAGAAGAGAATTGATGGTGATGATACTGAATGGAGATTTGAGTGATGAGTTTTCCGTGAATGTTGGTGTGCATCAGGGGTCAGTTTTGAGTCCCATGTTGTTTATCATGGTACTTGAAGCCCTTTCACGTGACTTCAGAAATGGACTCCCGTGGGAGATGTTGTATGCTGATGATTTGGTGTTGATTACAGAGAGTGAAAGGGAGGTGGAGGAAAGATTTAGGAAGTGGAGAGATGGTATGGGGCACAAGGGCTTAAGGGTAAATGCAGATAAAACAAAAGTGATGATATCTAGGGTTGGTGGCAGTACTGTCAAAGACGAGGGAGAGTGGCCATGTGCAGTTTGCCACATGGGCTTGAGAAGTAATTCCATCTTGTGCGGTGTGTGTGATAAGTGGGTGCATAAGAGATGTAGTGGTATCAGAGGTAGACTGCGAGATAATGCTGATTTTATGTGTGCGGTGTGTCGGGGAGAGCAGGTGGAGATTGTCAGACGTGAAAGGATTGAACTTGCTGCTGAGTCTCTTGAGTGTGTGGAAGAGTTTTGTTATTTGGGAGACATGTTATGTGCTGGTGGTGGGGCTGGAGCAGCTCTGTGGCTAGGGTGAGCAGTGGCTGGAAGAAGTTCAGGGAGCTGTTGCCTCTCCTGACATTGAGAGGACTCTCCCTCCATGCTTAAGGGTCTTTATATGTGGCATGCATTAGGAGTGTAATGCTGTATGGTAGTGAGACCTGGGCAGTAAAGTAAGAGGATATTTGCAGGCTCAGACGCACAGAAATGACAGTGATTAGGTGGATGTGCAGTGCATCCTTGAGTGTGAGGCCTGGGGGGGCTAGGTTTACGATGGAAGAGTTAAGAGGTAGGATGGGACTGGAATGTGTTGATGTTGTGATGAGGAGGGGTAGATTGAGGTGGTTTGGGCATGTGGAGAGGATGGAGGTTGACGGTTGGGTGCAGAAAGTGAGAAACGTTAACTTTAGAGGTAGGGTTGTGAGAGGTAGGCAGAAAAACACCTTGGATGAAGTCATTGACTGTGACCCCAAGGATAAGGGACTGAATAGGGTGGCAGCTAGAGTTTGAGTTGCATGGAGAGGCGCCATTAGGTGATGTAGGCTGATGCATGCAAGCGTGTTGCAACCATTAAAAAACAAAGATGACAATGATAATGATTTTTGTCGGCAGATGGAGGAGTGGATGGTGAGTGTCATGGTGCCATCTTGTTCTGACATCAAGGTTGGCTGGAAATTGATGGAACCTGCTGACAGACAATACACCAGAGAGGAAGAAGATGGGAGAAACCTTTACTTTGCAGTGAACCAACGTGGGCTGCTGCTGTGATGATGATGGTGGACAGAATTGCAAGAAATCTGCATCCATTCATCTCACAGTGATGTTAAAGGTAAACCAGATTTCCTTTCCATATCCTTTGTAGATGCAGGCCTGGTCAGTCAGCCACACCCTAAGGATTTTTATACGCAGTGTCACTCTACCAGGGACCCGTTGGGTACGTCAGCTTAGCACCCTAGGAATTGTCAGGCATTAGGTTCTTCACTAGTTTAGCAAAGGCCAGTATGATCCCACATGTCTAGTGCTTCTGTATGTGTGAGAATTATTATTATTATTTATTTATTTTTTTTTTTTTGCTGGAGTTTTTGTGTATTATCTCTTCTTTAGTGATTACTGTTTGCATAGTACATGATAACATTTGTCTTTTGTTGCTGTTTATACCTTCTTAGTACTGTATCAGCATAGTCTGCATCAGTAGCAGCAGCACAATCACCCATACCTCTTTTCCTACCCTTGGATGGGGGGCGTGTGAGGTCGGGTGTAGAGAGTCAAAAAGAGAGAAGAGAGGGAGAGAGAAAATAACTAAGTCTGTCCAGTTGAATGAACCACACTAATAATTCCAGCTTCACTTTAGTAACATCAGTTTAACAACATAGTATTTGCATCAGTTAACATCATAGTATTTGTGTCAGTTAACATATTAGTATTTTGCATCAGTTAACATATTAGTATTTTGCATCAGTTAACAACATAGTATTTGCATCAGTAAACATATTAGTATTTGCATTGTTACATAGCCTATGATTTTATCATCCTTTGTATAATTCTAACGTACAGTATGCTGCATGTTTGATCACGATTCGCCTCGTGGCTTCCATAGTGAGTGTTCTACCTCACTCCCCCCCTCCTCCCTTATAGTAGAGTAAGTCGTTCTTTCTGTTGTTCAGAGCAGGATTGTCAACTCTTTGTCCCCTATGGCTTCATTTGCGCGTCCTTCTTACAAGTTGTATCAAGCTCTGCCGGCCCCTATATAATGAGCTCAGTCTCTGCATTAATTGCCACTTAGATCTACTCCTCATTTTGCTCACATCTCTGTCCTCCCCTGTACAGTTGTTATTATTGTGAGTGCTCAGGAAGTCTCCAACCATCTAGCAGCTGTGTAATTTGAGCATAAGTGTTATTACATTTTTCTTGTACTGTATAGCATAAGGTGTTAATTTGTAGGCCTAGTGAGGTTTTTGTGATTCATGTATATTTATGTCAGTCATTTTTTATAATATTTCGTATCTGTAATAAGATATCTTGCATTAACTGAGCATTATCTGGTTTTCTCATTTTATCAGGGCTGACTTAGATAAATTTACTCTTGCTAATTTCGTGTTAATAGAGGCTATTGCAGTTAACTATATATTTAACCTGTTTTTTGCCATTACATTATCCTTATGAGTCCTGAATGTTTAGTTGTTAGTTTGAGCATTAAACTTTAACTTATAATTTTACCTAACTCTTTTGTTTTGAACCTGGAACTTTGCGGGACAGTTTTCTCTGTTCCGTAACATAAATTTGGCGACCTCGCCAGGATATTCAGGATATTATCATAAGGATATTGCTTGATATTTTGTGACTGTGATCTATTCATGATGTCTACTATTACTACTCTTGATGAAGCCAAAGATTTTTTGTCAAATGTGCAAACAGTGTGTGATGTAGAAAACAGAACAAAGAATGAACTTAAGCTTGTTGCTCAACAATTGGGAATTGTTGTTCGCTCTCATCATTCTAAAGATCAAATTGTCGACATGATTAATGAAAGCTTGTTTAATGTAACTCCTCCAAATAAGCAAACGCAGATTGAATTAGCTAAGTTACAGCTAGCCCTGCAGGAGGCTCATGCTAAGGAGGCTGAGTTTCAGGCACGTTCTCAGGAGGCACAAATTGAACTTGCTAGGATTCAGACAGACCATGAGTATCGCATGAAACAAGGTGGAACTGGATCATCTAGCTCTGATGATTTTGATGTGGCTAAAAATGTTAAACTTGTCCCTCCTTTTAATGAATCTGATTTAACAAAATATTTTCAGTTGTTTGAGAGGGTAGCTACAGGTTTTAATTGGCCCAAAGAGTATTGGCCAGTACTCCTTCAAACTGTTCTCACCGGTAAAGCTCAAGTAACTTATGCATCTTTGCCTCAGGATCAATCTGATAATTATGATGTAGTTAAGAGCTTGATTCTTAAGGCCTATGAGCTTGTTCCTGAAGCCTATAGAGTAAAATTTAGGACAACTTACAAGCAAGATAAGCAATCCCATGTTGAGTATGCAAAAATCAAAGAAGATCTGTTAGAGCAGTGGTTAAATTCTAAGAATGTGGATTCTGATTTTGACAAATTTAAGCAGATGATTTTGCTGGAGGACTTCAAAAGGTGTATTAATAAAGATGTAAGCCTATATCTTGATGAGAGAAGAATAGATAATTTGTCTGATGCTACAGTTTTAGCTGATGAATATGTTCTCACTCACAAGAGATATTCTAAAGAAAAAAAGAAAGCTGAGAGTAAGTACGTTGCCTCTACTCAGAGTACAGGCAACAGGAAAGAGAATAAAGATGATGTTTCTCAGGAAGTAAATACCAGCTTCACCTCTAGATTTCAGAAAAGTAAATGTACTTATTGTAGTAAGCTTGGTCATACTACGGAGAAATGTTTCAGGAGACAGCGTGATGTGAACAAAAAGGAGTCTTTAAATATTCAGTCAATTGGTCTAGTGTCCACCCTTGAGAGTTCCCAAAATTCTTTAACTGAGTTAACTGAACCTGCTTTGAGGGGTAAATTAAATTCTCATGATGAAGCTTCTCTTTTGAGCAGTAACGTGGGTGGCAATCTCAAGAGTTCATGTGCTAATTTCCTGTCTGATGGTTTTGTCAGTCCTCTGGACAGTAATGACAGGAAATCAGTTAAAATATATCGTGATACAGATGCTTGCCAATCCCTTATGCTGACCAGTGTTCTAGGCTCTAATGTTAATTCCTTTGATGAAACTGTAATCTTACAAGGTGTAGGGAATAATTACTTTTCTGTCCCTCTGTGCAGAGTGAATTTAGAGTCTGGTTTTGTTAATGGTTCCGTTATGGTTGGGTTGGTTGAGACACTCCCAATGTCAGGTGTAACTTTCTTACTTGGAAATGATATTGGTGGAAGTCAAGTGTGTCCAGCTCCTCAGTTGTCTAGTGAGCCAGTGGCTGCGGCCCAGGATTGTGATGTCCCTGATGTGTTCCCTGCATGTGCTGTCACTAGGGCTAAGTCTAAAGTTACTGGTGACTTAGAGGATAATGATGATGATGATGTTATCCTAGCTGACACTTTTCTTGCTAATTTGGACCACTCACCAGATGAGGCAGTACCCCGTAGTGTTGATAATTTGTCTCGTCAAGAGTTGGTTGAGTTGCAGGTTGCTGACCCTGAGTTGAAAGGTCTAGCTAACTCTGCTTGCAGTGAGGAAGAGTCAGCTGGTGCTTCTACTTGTTATTATATAAAGTCAGGAGTACTTATGAGGAAGTGGAGACTGTCTGTGCAAAACAAATAAAAATAATTCCAAAGCTTATTTTGTGTGGATGTGATGGAGTGGAGAGGTACATGAGAGAGGGGGGTGTGAGCTGGGAGCAGGGCAGTGAAATGGCGGGGGACAGGACGACATGGAGGCGATTTGTTTGCGGCCATCCATTACGGGATTGAGGCGTCTTGCAGTAGATAGATGGGTAGATTATTTTCTATATAGTGCACATCACATGTTTGGTCCTCCCTTGGAAAGCTTATTGTATTTAGCATCTTGTTCCAGAGTTCTTTCTGTAATCTATTCATCTGTCTATCTATCTATAGCCCGACGCCGTAATTTCACAAAGGGTGGCCGTAGACAAAACGCCTCCAAGTTGCTCTGTCACCCACCATTTGACTGCCCTCCCCCCAACTCACTCCCCCCTCCCTCATATACCTCAACTCCATCCCTCCACCTTATCCTCGGTCTCCCCTTCCCTCTCCCTCCCTCCACCTCACCTACATACACCCTCTTAGTCAGTCTTTAATCCTCCATTCTCTCCACATGTCCAAACCACCTCAGTGTTGTTCTCTTTCTGTAAACACTAATATTTTATAATGTCAGTAATGTCACCAGGGTTAACCAAATGTATAAAACAGCAGTAGACAAAATTTGAACATGTTACTCACCCAGGTCAACTCTGGAACTGTCTCCCTCTGTCTGTATTTCCTACTTCCTGTGACCTCCAGTCTTTCAAACGCAGTGTGTCCAGGCATCTCGAAATGAACAGATCTTGAATTTGGCTCTCTTTTGTGTTGTTTTTGTTTTTTCTTGGAAGGAACGGTTTGCGGGCTCCTGGCCTTTGGTTCCTTCTTCCTTGCATTACAACAAAAACATTATTGCTGTTTCTTGTGCTGATGTCCCAGCTGTGATCACTGACATGTGCTACTTCAGGGGTATTCCCCAGGGATTCCCCAGAATAAATACAACTTCTATCTATCTATCTATTGCCAGACGCCTCAATCCCATAAGGGTGGCCACAAACAAATCGCCTCCATGTTGCCCTATTCCCCACCATTTCACTGCCCTGCTCCCAGCCCACTCCCCCCTCCCTCATATACCTCTCCACTCCATCCCTCCATCTCATCCTTGGTCTCTCCCTCCTGCTCCCCCCCTCCACCTCACTCACATACACTCTCCTTGTTAGTCAGGCGCTAATAATAGATGGTATAAATATACCATAGCATGTAATTAACCTCTGATGTAGGCAGCTGTGTTCAGTGGGATGTTTTATATGTTATCCTACACCATTGTCTGGGTTAGATAAAGCTGAAATAAATTCTCTTACAGTTAATTTTGTAGTAAACCATTATTATCATGGATATGTGGTAGGTGGGGGCGCTCACCATCAACTCACTCAATGTAGTGCTGCTCTTGGGTGTCTGCCCTTTCCTCCATCCTTCTTTCGTGTCTTCCTCTTCTGTCTTTCTTTCCTTCATCCTTTCCTTTTCCTTCTGCCTGTGGGTGACTCTACACTGAGTGACAAACCAAATGGTATCCTATACACCAGAAACCATTTACTACGCTGGGTGGTAACTATATAACCAAATTTGGGCGCCTGGTGGTTTAGTGGGTAATTAAGGCGCTCCAATCGGATTGAGCCTATGCAGGTTTATATCCAAGGGGTGGTTGGGGTTTATTGCTCACGTAATGCCACTCAGGGATGAGTGAGGTTGGTCACTGTCATCTTAAAAGTCAGGACCAACTTGCCTAGCCCCGGACTCCTACGCTCCTCATGGGGCAACGTAGGATTGGATGATGGATGGATGGCTTGTCATGGATGTTCTACACTGACACTGAGGCTACACATACATGCAGACATAGTTGCCCAATACAGACAGAAAGCCAGCAGGTGGTGGAGTGAAGCTGACTGTATGGACAACAATTTGGGACAATAAAAAGTGAGAGACTGACGAGGAGAATGTATGTGAGTGAGGTGGAGGGGGAGGGAGAGAGAGGGAGGCCAAGGATGAGATGGAGGGGTGGAGTGGAGAGGTATATGGAGAGGAGGGTGTGAGCTAGAAGCAGGGCAGTGAAATGAGGGGGGACAGGGCGACATTGAGGTGATTTGATTGTGGCCACCCCTTACGTGATTAAGGCATCTGGGAATAGATAGATAGATAGATAGAAAAAAGCCCATGGACCTTATTGCAAGCTTCTACCAAAAATGGCCATCCCTCTGCCCTTTCTTTGCTACTGTCTGTACAGGTATACCTCGATATACGATGCCCCTAGATGCCATACCCCGGCTTAGCAATGGGGGTAAAAATACTGTACCAACATACCCTGCCTATCGATGGCCAATCCCCAGTATAACGATGGGTATTATTTTTTTACCAATTTTTATGATATTTTAGACTAAAATTGTGTGTTTAGGTTGATTTATAAACTGTTTTTAGATTAATGTGTTTTAGCCGTAGGTGGGGTGAACATTGTCATTTTGGGGTACAGTTTACTAAGTTTGATTTTTTCCAGACTTATATTTGGCAGTTTTTATCTTTTATTTGTTGGTTTTAGTGAGTTATTTACAGGTGTTAGGCTTAGGTTAGCTTCTTTTACAGCTGTTAGGCCATTAGATTGGCTTTAAACTTGTTTTGGGACTCATTTGGGTGGGTTTAGGACTTGGTTGGGGTGGAAACTCAAGGCTCAGAAACGCATCCCATTACTTTACATGTTAAATCTACTCCGATGTACGATAGCCCGCCTAATGATGGGTTCTTACTTAACCTGTTGCATCATTAAACTGGGGTATACCTGTATTTCCTATTGTCTTTGTCTTTATTTCCCACTTTCTTCCCCTGTCTGCATTTCCTACTTTCTTCCCCTGTCTGCATTTCCTACTGTCTTCCTCTGTCTGCATTTGCTGCTGCTTTCTTCTGTTTATTTCTGTTTTCCCCTGTTTACATTTCCTGCTGTCATCCTCCATCTTTATTTCTGTTTTCCTCAGTCTGTATTTCCTGCTGTCATCCTCCGTCTTTATTTCCTACTGTCTGTCCTCCAAATGTCGGGCCAGCACTGAACAGACCCAGCCCCCAAGTTGACGAAGGCTGGCTGTTGATATTACGTTTCTCTTTCCACAGTGACACCATCAGCAAGGCCTTGAAGCAGCTGCCAGTCAAATTTGCCTGCCAGGGTGTTGGTGAGGCCTGGCTGGACTGGTGGTGGTGGCACAACACTGGCTGCCAACAGGGTCATCTGGGGCAGCAGTTTTTAACCTGTGGTGCTGGCGTCCCGAGGGGGCGCTGAAAGCAGTATTAAGGGCTGCTGGAAAATGCTGTATTATTATTATTATTATTTATTTATTTATTTATTTATTTATTTGCTTAGTATTGGCATCCTTGATGTTTTACTTTTGGAGATTGTATAAAATAAATTGGTCAAGCTGTACTTCCCTTTACTTTACAGTACTTTATCCTTGTAGTTGTGAAGCAGCTGTAATGCCAGTACCAGATGCTGTAGTGCCAGTACCAGATGCTGTAGTGCCAGTACCACATGCTGTAGTGCCAGTACCACATGCTGTAGTGCCAGTACCACATGCTGTAGTGCCAGTACCACATGCTGTAGTGCCAGTACCTGATGTAATGGTGCTGCACTAACACCACACTACAAGGGCTGCTGATGCTGGAATAGGTCAAGAAACACTGACCTGGCAAGTAGGCTGGACAACAGGTTAGACAGCAGGTTGGATACCAGGCTGATATATCCTATTACTACTACTGCTACTATGACTACAAAAGCAAAAGCTACTAGTTACAGCTACAATAAACTACTATTACAACTACAAGAAACTACTACTACTATTACAACTACAACAAACTACTACTACAACTACAATACAAAAAAACTAAATAAGAATAATGCTGCACCTCCACCACAACTACTACTACTGCTACTAGCACACCACCACTATTGCTACTACTACTACTACTACCACCACCACACCACGACCACCACTACTATTACTACCACACCACCACCACTACTACTACTACTACTACCACCACCACACCACGACCACCACTACTATTACTACCACACCACCACCACCACCACTACTACTACTACTACTACTACTACCACCACCACCACCACCACTACTACTATACTACTGCAACTACTACAACTGCCCTACCACCACCACCCCTATTACTATACTACTACCACTACTACTACCCCACCACCATCACCACTACTACTGTACTACTGCTATTACTATTGCTGCTGCTGCTGCTACTACTACTACTACCACCACCACCACCACCACTACTACTGCTTCTAGTACCACCACCAATACCACCACCAGGTCCACCACTACTACTATTGCTACTACCACAACCACCACCACTACTACTGCTGCTACTACTACTACTAGCACCACAACCATCACCACAACTACTGCTACTACAACTACCACTATCATTACTACTATTACTACTACTGCTGCTGCTGCTGCTACTTCTATCACCATCACCACCACTACCACTACTACTACTACTACCGGTACTACTACTGCTACTACCCCTGCTACTGCTACTACTACCAGCATCTCAACCACCACCACCATTACTACTACTACAACTACTACTACTATTATTACCACCACCATCACCACTATTACTGCTACTAGTATTACATATACTACTACTACTACTAGTATTACATATACTACTACTACTACTACCACCTCCACTACTACTGCTACTCCCACCACCACCACCACCACCATTACTACTACTACTACTGCTACTACTACTACTACTACTGCTACTGCTTCTACTACCACCACCACTACTACTACTACAACTACTACTATTGCTTCTACTACCACCTCCGCCACCACCACCACCACTACTACTACTACTACTACGTAGTACTACTACTACTGCCACCACCACCACCACTACTACTACTACTACTACTACGTAGTACTACTACTACTACTACGTAGTACTACTACTACTGCCACCACCACCACCACCACCACTACTACTACTACTACTACTACTGCCACCACCACCACCACCACCACTACTACTACTACTACTACTACTGCCACCACCACCACCACTACTACTACTACTACTACTACTACGTAGTACTACTACTACTGCCACCACCACCACCACCACTACTACTACTACTACTGCCACCACCACCACCACCACTACTACTACTACTACTACTGCCACCACCACCACCACCACCACTACTACTACTACTACTACTACTGCCACCACCACCACCACTACTACTACTACTACTACTGCCACCACCACCACCACCACCACCACCACCACTACTACTACTACTACTACTGCCACCACCACCACTACTACTACTACTACTACTACTACTGCCACCACCACCACCACCACCACTACTACTACTACTACTACTACTACTATGTAGTACTACTACTACTGCCACCACCACCACCACCACCACCACTACTACTACTACTACTACTACTACTACTACTACTACTACTATGTAGTACTACTACTACTGCCACCACCACCACCACCACCACTACTACTACTACTACTACTACTGCCACCACCACCACCACTACTACTACTACTACTACTACTGCTACCACCACCACCACTACCACTACTACTACTACTACTACTACTGCTACTGTTTCTACTACCACCTCCACCACTACTACTACTACTACTGCTTCTACTACCACCTCCACCACCACTACCACTACTACTACTACTACTACTACCAGTACTACTGCTACTGCTTCTTCTACCACCTTCACCACTACTATTACTACTACTATTACTACTGCCACCACCACCACCACCACCACCACTACTACTACTACTACCACCACCTCCACTACTACTGCTACTCCCACCACCACCACCATTACTACTACTACTACTGCTACTACTACTACTACTACTACTACTACTACTACTGCTACTACTACTACTACTACTACTACTACTACTGCTACTACTACTACTACTACTACTACTACTACTACTGCTATTGCTTCTTCTGCCACCTTCACCACTACTATTACTACTACTGTTACTACTGCCACCACCACCACTACTACTACTACTGCCACCACCACCACCACCACTACTACTACTACTACTGCCACCACCACCACCACCACCACTACTACGACTACTGCCACCACCACCACCACTACTACTACTACTGCCACCACCACTACCATGGTCGGGGTTGGGATGCACGCCAGCAGAGATAAATAAAAATGTGATATTTCAGGTGAATATCATCAACCCAGACGACTAAATTAGCGCTGGGAGTATGGAGGGTGAGAGACTAACTAGGAGAGTGTATGTGAATGAGGTGGAGGGGGAGGAGAGCGAGAAGACCGAGGAAGACACGGAGGGATGGAGGAGGGAGGTATAGTTTGAGGGATGGGGTGAAAGTGGGAGGGATGGAGGATGAGACTAACTAGGAGTGTATGTGAGATGGAGGAGGAGAGATGGAGGGATGAAGTAGAGAGGTATATGAGAGGGGGGTGTAAGTTAGGGGTGTCCCCCCAACTTACACCCCCCTCTCATATACCTGCGACATGGCGGGGGACAGGGCGACATGGAGGCGAGTTGTTTGTGGACACCCCTTACAGAATTAAGGCGTCTGACTATAGATAGATAGATAGATAGATACGGATCATATTAAAGATAAATATTAATCAGCAGGATAAAAACGAGTCTTTCATCTCGAACTAGAGCTCGGTGAACCATAGAAGCTTCGAATCCTGTCAGTCACCCACTAACCGTGAGAGGGGGAGGACGCTCGAGCTGTGTGCATATTCTGTGTTGATGGTGTTTAAACAGCTTCCCCATCTTGCCGAGATGAAGGAAGGTAAGCGAGGATATTGTTCATCAGTTCTTTGATAATTACTAGTTCTTTGAGATGAACCAAATCGTCCTTATAATTGTGAAAGTGGTGTGGAAATAAGTTATCTGAGAGGAATGTGGAGCTACGTGGAGAGACAGACAGACAAATGAGAAGTAAAGGAACGCTGTGGTGTTGATGTGGATGTGGAGTTACGTGGAGAGACAGACAGACAAATAAGGAAGTAAAGGAGCGTTGTGGTGAAGATGTGGATGTGAGGAGTTACATGGAGAGACAGAAAGACATAACGAAGTAAAGGAGAGTTGCGGTGTTGTTGTGGATGTGGAGTTACGGGGAGAGACAGCCACACGAGTAAGGAAGTGAAGGAGCGTTGTGGTGTCTGTAGAGTTAAATGGAGAGACAAACAGACAAATAAGGAAGTAGGAGCGTTGTGGTGTTGATGTGGATGTGGAGTTACATTGAGAGACAGACAGACAAATGAGGATGTGAAGGAGCGTTGTGGTGTCTGTGTGGATGTAGAGTTACATGGAGAAACAGACAGATAGACAAATAAGGATGTGAAGGAGCGTTGTGATGTTGATGTGGATGTGGAGTTACGTGGAGAGACATACAAATAAGGAAGTAAAGGAGCATTGCGGTGTCTGTGAATGTAGCGTTACGTGGAGAGACAGACAGACAAATGAGGATGTGAAGGAGCTTTGAGGCGTTGATGTGGATGTGGAGTTACGTGGAGAGACAGACAAATAAGGAAGTAAAGGAGTGTTGCGGTGTCTGTGTGGATGTAGAGTTACGTGGAGAGACAGACAGACAAATAAGGATGTGAAGGATGCTGTGGTGATGATGTGGATGTGGAGTTACGTGGAGAGACAGACAGACAGATGGGGAAGTGATGGAGCGTTGTGGTGTGATGTGGATGTGGAGTTACGTGGAGAGACAGACAGACAAATAAGGAAGTAAAGGAGCGTCGTGGTGTTGATGTGGATGTGGAATTACATAGAGAGACAGACAGACAAATGAGGATGTGGAGGAGCGTTGTGGTGGTGATGTGGATGTGGAGTTACGTGGAGAGACAGACAGATAAATGAGGATGTGGAGGAGCGTTGTGGCGTTGATGTGGATGTGATTGATAGTGTTGGGAAAAGCACCCTGAGATGATTTGGCAACGTGGAGTTAATGGAGAGTGAGAGACTGACTAGGAGAGTGTCTGTGTGTGAAGTGGAGCGTGATCGAGGGAGAGGGAGACCGAGGAAGAGATGGAGGGGTATGGTGGAGAGGTGTATGCATGAGGAGAGTGTGAACTGGCGGGAGGACAGACAGATGCTGGACAAGGTGACACGGAGATTGTGTGTGGCATAGCACTTCTTCGTGACTAGCATCATATTAGAGTTTATTTCACGTAGCTCAGTGGCAGAATAAGACAATGCTGCGGCTCCACTTACAGAGCACTTCTTCGTGACTAGCATCATATTCCAACGTTAATCTATTGTTACATCTTTGCAGTGAAGATGGAGAGAGGGCAGTAATAATAATAATAATAATAATAATAATATGATGATGATGATGATGATGATGGTGATGATGAGTATGACTCTCTCTCTCTCTCTCTCTCTCTCTCTCTCTCTCTCTCTCTCTCTCACACACACACACACACACACACACACACACACACATACACCACATTATTTCGTCAACCCCTTCATTTGGTGACATCCTATTTCTCCCCTTCTCCTCTCTCTCTCTCTCTCTCTCTCTCTCTCTCTCTCTCTCTCTCTCTCTCTCTCTCTCTCTCTCTCTCTCTCTCTCTCTCTCTCGTGCGGTATCAAAACATAATAATAATAATAATGATAATAATAATAATAATAATCTCATGCCAGGAAGCTTTTTAGTCAGAGGTATAACTTCATTACGAGAATTAGACAAAGAAAACGGAAAAAATGGGGATAAACACTATGAGGCGAAAATACAGGTGTGGTGGCAAGATTAATTAGGCTCCTAGCACCTGTCCCCATCGGTCTGAAGGATCGGGGTTGGGTGGGGTGCAGTGGGGTAGGATTGGGGTTGGGTGGGGTGCAGTGGGGTAGGAGTGGGGTTGGGTGGGGTAGGAGTGGGGTTGGGTGGGGTGAGGTGGGGTAGGATTGGGGTTGGGTGGGGTGCAGTGGGGTAGGAGTGGGGTGCAGTGGGGTAGGAGTGGGGTTGGGTGGGGTGCGGTGGGGTAGGAGTGGGGTTGGGTGCGGTGCAGGGGGGTAGGATTGGGGTTGGGTGGGGTGCAGTGGGGTAGGAGTGGGGTTCGGTGGGGGGGGGTGCGGTGGGGTAGGAGTGGGGTTGGGTGGGGTGCGGTGGGGTAGGAGTGAGGTTGGGTGGGGTGCAGTGGGGTAGGATTGGGGTTGGGTGGGGTGCAGTGGGGTAGGATTGGGGTTGGGTGGGGTGCAGTGGGGTAGGAGTGGGGTTGGGTGGGGTGCAGTGGGGTAGGAGTGGGGTTGGGTGGGGTGCGGTGGGGTAGGAGTGGGGTTGGGTGGGGTGCAGTGAGGTAGGAGTGGGGTTGGGTGGGGTGCGGTGGGGTAGGATTGGGGTTGGGTGGGGTGCAGTGGGGTAGGAGTGGGGTTAGGTGGGGTTGGGTGGGGTAGGATTGGGGTTGGGTGGGGTGAGGTGGGGAAGGATTGGGGTTGGGTGGGGTTGGGTGGGGTAGGAGTGGGTTCTGTGGGTGGTGTGGGGTTGGGTGGGGTAGGAGTGGGGTTGGGTGGGGTGCAGTGGGGTAGGATTGAGGTTGGGTGGGGTGCAGTGGGGTAGGAGTGGGGTTGGGTGGGGTGCAGTGGGGTAGGAGGGGGCTGGGTGGGGTGCAGTGGGGTAGGATTGAGGTTGGGTGGGGTGCAGTGGGGTAGGATTGGGGTTGGGTGGGGTGCAGTGGGGTAGGATTGGGGTTGGGTGGGGTGCAGTGGGGTAGGATTGGGTTCAGTGGGTGGAGTGGGGTTGGATGGGGTGCAGGGGGTTGGAGTGGGGTTGAGTGGGGTGCAGAGGGGTAGGATTGGGGTTGGATGGAGTGAAATGGGGTAGAATTGGGGTTGGGTGGGGTTGGGTGGGGTAGGAGGGGGTTGGGTGGGGTGCAGTGGGGTAGGATTGGGGTTGGGTGGGGTAGGAGGGGGTTGGGTGGGATGCAGTGGGGTAGGAGGGGGTTGGGTGGGGTGCAGTGGGGTAGGAGTGGAGTTGGATGGGGTGCAGTGGGGTAGGATCGGGGTTGGGTGGGGTAGGAGAGGGTTGGGTGGGGTGCAGAGGGTTGGAATTGGGTTGGGTGGGGTGCAGGGGGTTGGGTGAGGTTCAGTGGGGTAGGAGGGGGTTGGATGGAGTGCAGGGGGTAGGAGGGGGTTGGGTGGGGTGCAGGGGGTTGGGTGGGGTGCAGGGGGTGCAGGGGGTTGGGTGGGGTGCAGGGGGTGCAGGGGGTTGGATGGGGTGCAGGGGGTAGGAGGGGGTTGGGTGGGGTGCAGGGGGTGCAGGGGGTTGGATGGGGTGCAGGGGGTTGGATGGGGTGCAGGGGGTTGGGTGGGGTGCAGGGGGTTGGGTGGGGTGCAGGGGGTGCAGGGGGTGCAGGGGGTGCAGGGGGTTGGGTGGGGTGCAGGGGGTTGGATGGGGTGCAGGGGGTTGGATGGGGTGCAGGGGGTTGGATGGGGTGCAGGGGGTTGGGTGGGGTGCAGGGGGTGCAGGGGGTTGGATGGGGTGCAGGGGGTTGGATGGGGTGCAGGGGGTTGGGTGGGGTGCAGGGGGTTGGATGGGGTGCAGGGGGTTGGGTGGGGTGCAGGGGGTTGGATGGGGTGCAGGGGGTTGGATGGGGTGCAGGGGGATGGGTGGGGTGCAGGGGGTTGGGTGGGGTGCAGGGGGATGGGTGGGGTGCAGGGGGATGGGTGGGGTGCAGGGGGTGTGGATGGGGTGCAGGGGGTTGGGTGGGGTGCAGGGGGTGGGGGATGGGTGGGGTGCAGTGGGTGGAGTGGGGTTGGGTGGGGTGCAGGGGGTGCAGGGGGTGCAGGGGGTTGGATGGGGTGCAGGGGGTTGGGTGGGGTGCAGGGGGTTGGATGGGGTGCAGGGGGTAGGAGGGGGATGGGTGGGGTGCAGGGGGTTGGAGGGGGTTGGGTGGGGTGCTGGGGGTTGGATGGGGTGCAGGGGGTAGGAGGGGGATGGGTGGGGTGCAGGGGGTTGGAGGGGGATGGGTGGGGTGCAGGGGGTTGGACGGGGTGCAGGGGGTTGGGTGGGGTGCAGGGGGTAGGAGGGGGATGGGTGGGGTGCAGGGGGTTGGAGGGGGTTGGATGGGGTGCATGGGGTTGGATGGGGTGCAGGGGGTTGGATGGGGTGCAGGGGGTTGGGTGGGGTGCAGGGGGTGCAGGGGGTGCAGGGGGTTGGGTGGGGTGCAGGAGGTAGGAGGAGGATGGGTGGGGTGCAGGGGGTGCAGGGGGTTGGATGGGGTGCAGGGGGTTGGATGGGGTGCAGGGGGTTGGGTGGGGTGCAGGGGGTAGGAGGGGGATGGGTGGGATGCAGGGGGTTGGAGGGGGTTGGATGGGGTGCAGGGAGTTGGATGGGGTGCAGGGGGTTGGATGGGGTGCAGGGGGTTGGATGGGGTGCAGGGGGTTGGATGGGGTGCAGGAGGTAGGAGGGGGATGGGTGGGGTGCAGGGGGTGGAGTGGGGTTGGGTGGGGTGCAGGGGGTTGGGTGGGGTGCAGTGGGTTGTGAGGGGTTGGGAGGGGTTCAGTGGGTAGAGTGGGGTTGGAGTGGGGTGCAGGGGGTTGGAGTGGGGTTGGGTGAGGTGTAATATTAGTCGGAACAAATGTAATAAATCGTTCTCAGTGTGGCAGTTAATGAAGACGGTTCCTGTGCCATCATCTTGAGAGGGTTTCCTTAAGCTGCTTGGAATCCTCTGAAGCCTGACAATGAGAAAGAGTAAAAAATGACGTCAGCAGATGGAATGCGTTGTTCTAGGCGCCAGGGATCGAGTCCTGGAGGTGGACAGATGTTTTTATGTAGTGTAGACGTATTATACTTTATTTCTGATACCTCCAGACGATGTTATGTAGCTTCAGGTAGCCTTGTCTTATGGAAGGACTCACTGGAATGTATGTCTAACCTCTCCATTTCGAAAAACTGATTTGCGTCGTCGTACTGAAATGACCTGGCACTCCCGCATTCCTCGCATTAGATGGCGCCACCGCTGCACTGTGCGACGGGAGGAGGTCAAGCGGTCCAGACCTCTCTTTTTACCCTAACTTGGCCTAAAATTGCCCTCTCTGTCTGTCTGTCTGTCTGTCTGTCTGCTCTCTCTGTTTCTCTCTCTCTCTCTCTTTCCCTCTCTCTGTCTCTGTCTCTGTCTGTCTGTCTGTCTGTCTCTCTCTCTCTCTCTCTCTCTCTCTCTCTCTCTCTCTCTCTCTCTCTCTTGAATGCTGAGTCGTAGGTATAGATGAAGTGGGTGGAATTTTTCGTCCTGTTGTATGTTATTCCCGTAGCTCAGAGGCAAAGACAATACTACGGCCCTGCATCCACTTCATAGCACTGCTTCGTGACTAGCATCGTATTCTAATGTTTGCTACAGGTCAGAAATGGAGATGGGGAGATGGCAAGTGCATATATAGCCAGGCTAGTGTGAGTATTTATCGCATCATCTCTGCCAGACTCCTTTGCATCTCTCTCAGCCAAACAGCATAGTCCCTCCGTCAGCTGGACATAGAGCACTGCCGAGCATTAGAGGGTTAGCTTAGGCATTTATTAACCCCCTGATGCTCGGGACAGTTCTAGTGACGTTGCAGTTAAACCAGACGATTTTACTGAGCTGAGGGCGAGTCATAGGAGCCTTAGAGAGTTAATACACTGTCAGCACTAACGCCCGCATGATTGGAATAACTCTAGCATTTCTTTGCAGCTGACAAGAGGCGATTTGATTCAGCCGAGTGCATAGGAGCCTGACAGATACGGTAAATAAAAATAACACAGGGAAGGTGAGGACAGTATTGTAAATTATGCAAAATAAAAAGGAGAAAAAAAACACTAAGTCCTGTTTTATTTGCTCCCTATACTGTATGTAAGTAGATATACGATACTCTTTACTTCTTCGTGACTAGCATTAAATTAGTCTTATGCATCTTAAGTGGTTCTAGATCGTAACAACGCTTCCTTAGCAACTTATTCTGCATGGTACACTTTAATATTACTTTGTTTTTTGCAGGTAACAACTTAGGAAAATACAGTAGAAGTTTCCGACCTCCATCAGGTGTAACCGTAATGGCCGAGTCTGTATAGGCTTGGCTATCTAAATCAGATGACCCGGGTTCAATCCCTGGGAGGATAGAGGTGAAAGTTTAAAGATATTTGTGGCGGGTCTGTATTGACTTGCTGTGCACATGCATACTTACACGAACTGTTACACACACATAAAGACACAGACATACTCTTAAGCACTCAGTCACACACACCTATAGACAGACACACAACATACTGCATCAGGGTAGGGCGTGGAAGGTAGGGGGGTTTTATTTCAAAGTCCACAAAAGGTATACCTTTTTTGGCCTTTGCAATAAAACCCCCCTACCTTCCACGCCCTACCCTTATGCATGTGTTCTGCTGTAGGTGGCGTGTCTGTCTTGGTGTGTGTGTGTCTATGTTGGTGGATGTGTGCGTGTGACGTGTCTTGTGTGAGTGTGTGTAAGTGTAGACTTTTACATTCCCCCCCCCGGCAGTTCAACTGCGTGACTGCCCCACCCCCGCCATGTCACTATGTGACTGCCAAACAACCTTAATTAACCACTAAGTCAACCGGGAGTCGAACCCGGGTCCAAATGACATGCCACTAAGGACACTGCCCCATGTTTAAATATACCTCTATCTCCCGGGATTTGAACCCGGGTCTTCAAGGTGGCAGGCCACCTCTCTATTCACTCGGCCACTACGGCCCTGGAAGAATTGCGGCCAGAACTGGTGCTGTATTTTAGTTATTTGGTACCAATAATAAACAAGGGCAGACTGACCTGTATTGCTTATACAGTATTAAGTTGTATTAAGTCGCTAAGGAAGAGTTGTTACGATATCTCCAGAGCCACCTAGAACACTTAAGACTAATTCAATACAATGCTGGTCAAGAAGAAGTGCAGTATTATGTTTCTGGGCCACATTCGGAGCAGTAATAAGCTTTGATAAGGGGGCAGTGTCTACCTAATAGCAAAACCCTGATGGCTTTTGGCAAGGGTGACTATGACATAAGCCTGGAACGTAGAGCGGCTTTGATGACAGTGCCAAAGGTGTCAAAGGAATCGGTGTTTGGGTCTCCTTTAAGGCATAAGGCAAAGGAATAACCATAACTACACTGATAATGGCTTGGATAAAAGGCCACCACTTGTACAGTACCTACAGTGGCTTGGATAACACAGCCAGCCCTCCTCCTAACACAGACAGCCCTCCTCTAACACAGCCCTCCTCCTGACACAGCCCTTCTCCTAACACAGCCCTTCTCTAACACAGCCCTCCTCCTAACACAGCCCTCCTCCTAACACAGCCCTTCTCCTAACACAGCCCTTCTCTAACACAGCCCTCCTCCTAACACAGCCCTCCTCCTAACACAGCCCTTCTCCTAACAGACAGCCCTCCTCTTAACATGGGCAGCCCTCCTCCTAACACAGACAACCCTCCTCCTAACACAGACAGCCCTCTTCATAAATCTCCCTCCATCTCCTCCTCGTCCTCCTCCTCTCCACCTCACTCTCATACACTCTCCTAGTTAGTCTCTTATGCTCCATCCTCCACACATGGCCAAACCACCTCAGTGTCTCTCCTAATGCCATCTCAAAGGACTTTCAGTATATTATCTAGCTATCTATAGCCCGACGCCCTAATCCCGCAAAGGGTAGCCGCAGACAAAACGCCTCGAAGTTGCTCTGTCACCCACCATTTGATTGCCCTTCCCCCAACTCACCCCCCCCTCCCTCATATACCTCTCAACTCCATCCCTCCACCTCATCCTCGGTCTACCCCTCCCTCTCCCTCCCTCCACCTCACCTACATACATCCTCTTAGTCAGTCTTTCATTCTCCATTCTCTTCACATGTCCAAACCACCTCAGTGTATTTCTCCTAATCTTCTCAACCACATCCACATCCACCCCACAACGTTCCTTCACTTCTTCATTCGTCAACCTGTCCCTCCATGTCACTTCACATGCTCCTCTCAAGTAACTCATTTCTGTATACACTCATTATATAGAACTTACAAAACTAGGGGAAGCTGACAAATCTGTTTCTATCTATCTCTAGCCAGACGCCTCAGTTCCGTAAGGGGTGGCCACAAACAAATCGCCTTCATGTCGCCTTGTCCCCTGTCATTTCGTTGCCCTCCTCCCATCCCACATCTTCTCCCTCATATACCTCTCTATTCCTTCCCACAATCTCATCCTTTGTCTCCTTGGCCACAAACAAATCGCCTCCATGTCGCCCTGTTCCCTGCCATTTCACTGCCCTCCTCCTAACTTACACTCCCTCTCTCATATACCTCTCTACTCCTTCCCTCCATCTCATCCTCTGTCTCCTAGGCCACAAACAAATCGCCTCCATGTCGCCCTGTCCCCTGTCATTTCGTTCCCCTCCCTCATGTTACACCTCTCTCACAATACCTCTCTGCTCCTTCCCTCCATCTCATCCTCTGTCTCCTAGGCCACAAATAAATCGTCTCCATGTCGCCCTGTCCCCTGCCATTTCACTGCCCTCCTCCCAACTTACACTCCCCCTCACATGTACCTCTCTACTCCATCCCTATCACATCCTCTGTCGCCTCCCCTCCATCTCTCACATACACTCTCCTCGTCAGTCCGTCACTCTTCATCTTTTACACAAGGCCAGACCACCTCAGTGTATTTCTCTAACGTTTTCTACTATAAAGCTGGTAAATCTGTTCCGTAAGTAGCAATGGAACTTTTAAAATCTTTGCTCCGCTTTAGGCCCAAGTGATGAAGACTTTCTGTACTGGTAACTGAACAGCTTTGAATATGAGTTCTGATAAATATATATGGAACTGGTTTGGCCATGTGGAGAGGATGGAGAGCGAGAGACTGACGAGGAGAGTGTATGTGCGTGAGGTGGAGAGGGAGGGGGAGGCTAAGGATGAGATGGAGGGATGGAGTGGAGAGGTTTATGAGAGAGGGGGGTGTGAGCTGGGAGCAGGGCAGTGAAATGGCGTGGGACAGGGTGACATGGAGGCGATTTGTTTGTGGCCACCTCTTAGGGGATTAAGGCGTCTGGCAATAAACAGATAAATACACTTAACATGACTAGTAAATGGGGCCTGAGATTCAAGAGCTAGTATTCTTGAAAGTTAAGGAAGCTCCCCAACACCTTTTCCTAAGTGATTTATTTTGCTTATTACACCTTACTGGCCTGTGTTACATATATCCAGTGTGGTCATACTCATGTAGCATACAGAAGGATATTAACCAGCCACATCCAAAACTAAATGACTAACGAAGAGGTTTTAGGGAGAGTAATCCGATGTGGCCAGACTCATAAATAGCATTCAAAATATTAACCAGCAACACCCAAAACTAAATCACTCAGGTGGTGGTGTTAGGGAGCTTCCTTAACGATTGTGAACCAAGCGGTCATAACTACAAAATGCCATAGCTAACCATTACCTAAAAGTTATGGTAGTTATCCATTAATAATGCATTATTGATGGAAGGACTAGTTTTGCTATCATCATCATCATCATTATCAATCAATCAATCATCATCATCATTATATTCGTAGTTGAAACGTGGGTTATATCCGTAGACTTTTTATCCGCTTCCTTATGGTATAAAAATACCAATACAGTACCATAAAAGGTGGAATAAATTGGCTATACAGCTTGTTTTATTATCGTTAATATTCTTACAAGTATATTTACAAAGTACATCAGTTGCTATGACAGCTGTGTTAAGTATCTCTGGCAGGAGGTGGTGTAGAATAGCATAGAAGAGAACTATGTCAAAGTAGTTCAGGCATTATCAATTATATTCATTCATTCATTCATATCTAATCCTGTGTTGCCCCATGAGGAGCATAGCAGCCCAGGGCCAGGCAAGCTGATTCTGACATTTAAGATGAGAGTGACCCGCCTCACTCATCCCTGTGTGGCATTAGATGAGCAATAAATCCCAACCATCCCTTGGATATAAACCTGCACCGGCTCAATCTGATTGGAGAACCGTAATTACCCACTAAACCACCAGGCACCATAATAGCGTTATATGGTTACCACCCAGCGTAGTAAATGGTTGCCTGGTGTACAGGAAACCATTTGGCTTGTCACTCAGTGTTGAGTCACCCACAGGCAGAAGGAAGAGGGAAGAGTGAAGGAAAGAAAGACAGAAGAGAGAGTGTAAAGTCACCCGTAGGCAGAAAGACGAGGAAAGAATGAAGGAAAGAAAGACAGAAGAGGAAGGAAGGAAAGAAGGGAGAGAGGAAAGGGCAGTCACCCGAGAGCAGCACTACATTGAATGAGTGGATGGTGCGTGCCCCATTACCACTCATTATCAACGTATATCAGTGAAATCATAAGGTATTTCCATCTCCAGCTCACGTCCTCTCCTCCTGCTGTCTACCCTGCACACCCCAGAACAACACACATCACACCCTACAGGAAAAACACACACAAAAATATACCCTGCACCCTGGCCTGTATGGGGCTTCCTTCGCCTGTCTCTCCATCGGTTCTCTCCTGTCTCTCCCAGTCAGTTCTCTCTCTCTCCTCTCTTCCTAGCCACCAGTCTCTCTCCTCCTCTCGCCCTAGCCACCAGTCTCTCTCCTCCTCTCGCCCTAGCCACCAGTCTCTCTCCTCCTCTCGCCCTAGCCACCAGTCTCTCTCCTCCTCTCGCCCTAGCCACCAGTCTCTCTCCTCCTCTCGCCCTAGCCACCAGTCTCTCTCCTCCTCTCGCCCTAGCCACCAGTCTCTCTCCTCCTCTCGCCCTAGCCACCAGTCTCTCTCCTCCTCTCGCCCTAGCCACCAGTCTCTCTCCTCCTCTCGCCCTAGCCACCAGTCTCTCTCCTCCTCTCGCCCTAGCCACCAGTCTCTCTCCTCCTCTCGCCCTAGCCACCAGTCTCTCTCCTCCTCTCGCCCTAGCCACCAGTCTCTCTCCTCCTCTCGCCCTAGCCACCAGTCTCTCTCCTCCTCTCGCCCTAGCCACCAGTCTCTCTCCTCCTCTCGCCCTAGCCACCAGTCTCTCTCCTCCTCTCGCCCTAGCCACCAGTCTCTCTCCTCCTCTCGCCCTAGCCACCAGTCTCTCCTCCTCTCTCCCTATCAGTCTCTCCTCCTCTCTCCCTATCAGTCTCTCCTCTCTCCCTGGCATCATCCCTACTACAACACCTACAAATACACACTACACGCTCGTATGTGACCTTGAAGGTTTCTTGACAACTCTTCCTTGCGTATTTAGTCGACACTCTAATCTTGTTACCGATGCAAACTATCGATATGAAAAGGAAAACAAATCGCCGAGGGAAAGGTGTTAACCAAGCCTCCTAAGCCACTCTTGAGACGCTGATGGCTTGTCCGGGTTGCCACTCTTGCCATCTTGGGTTGTCCTCTATTGTTGCCGTTTCACTGTCCAAGGTTGCCATCTGCCATCCTAGGGTGCCACCTGTCTGGTCTACGGGGGTGGCCATCTGTCTGGTCTACGGGGGTGGCCATCTGTCTGGTCTACGGGGGTGGCCATCTGTCTGGTCTACGGGGGTGGCCACCTGTCTGGTCTACGGGGGTGGCCACCTGTCTGGTCTACGGGGGTGGCCACCTGTCTGGTCTACGTGGGTGGCCACCTGTCTGGTCTACGGGGGGGGCCTCCTGTCTGGTCTACGGGGTGGCCACCTGTCTGGTCTACGGGGGTGGCCACCTGTCTGGTATACGGGGGTGCCATCTGTCTGGTCTACGGGGGTGCCACCTGTCTGGTCTACGGGGGTGGCCATCTGTCTGGTCTACGGGGGTGGCCATCTGTCTGGTCTACGGGGGTGGCCATCTGTCTGGTCTACGGGGGTGGCCATCTGTCTGGTCTACGGGGGTGGCCATCTGTCTGGTCTACGGGGGTGGCCATCTGTCTGGTCTACGGGTGTGGCCATCTGTCTGGACTACGGGGGAGGCCAACTGTATGGTCTACGGGGTGGCCATCTGTCTGGTCTACGGGGGTGGCCATCTGTCTGGTCTCCGGGGGGGCCATCTGTCTGGTCTACGGGGGTGGCCATCTGTCTGGTCTACGGGCTGCCATCTGTCTGGTCTAGGGGGGTGCCATCTGTCTGGTCTAGGGGGGTGCCATCTGTCTGGTCTAGGGGGGTGCCATCTGTCTGGTCTAGGGGGGTGCCATCTGTCTGGTCTAGGGGGGTGCCATCTGTCTGGTCTAGGGGGGTGCCATCTGTCTGGTCTAGGGGGGTGGCCATCTGTCCGGTCTAGGGGGGTGGCCATCTGTCCGGTCTAGGGGGGTGGCCATCTGTCTGGTCTACGGGGGTGCCATCTGTCATGTATACGGGGGTGCCATCTGTCATGTATACGGGGGTGCCATCTGTCATGTATACGGGGGTGGCCATCTTGCCTTTTTAAAGTCGTGGGGTTGATGCCATCAGTTTCTGTGGAGGAAAATAAAAACACTGAGGTGGTTTGGCCATGTGGAGAGGATGGAGAGTGAGAGACTGACGAGGAGAGTGCGAGAGAGGTGGAAGGGGGGAGAGGGAGGGGGAGGCCAAGGATGAGATGGAGGGATGGAGTGGAGAGGTGTATGAGAGAGGGGTGTGAGCTGGGAGCAGGGCAGTGAAATGGCGGGAGACAGGGCGACATGGGGGCGATATATTTGTGGCCACCCTTTATGGGATTAAGGCGTCTGGCAATAGATAGATAGATAAGAAAAAGAAAGTAATTTGAAAGAGCTATCACTGCTATTATAAATGTCCACAGAATTATTCATAGATTAATTGATGTCTCTTGAATCATTTCTAAGCATCACAAAATTTTACGAATTCCTAAAATGTTTTTGGTAGTACTGATCGGCAACTTCAAATTCAAAATAGCCACAATTCTTAGTTACTGGTATCGAAGCTTCTCAAAAAAAATTCTCTATGTCAAAAAGATGGAGTTGAGAGGTATATGAGGGAGGGGGAAGTGAACTGGAGGGAGGGCAGTCAAATGGTGGGTGACAGAGCGACTTGGAGGTGTTTTGTCTGCGGCCACCCTTTGCGGGATTAGGGCGTCGGGCTATAGATCGATCGATAGATATAGATAGATAGATAGAAAAAGTATAAGTTTAAAAATTCACTCAAAATTACATGTCCAAAATTCTACCCATAAAAACACTAGCTGGCAACTTTCAATTCCAAGATGGCCGTCCTTGTGTTGATGTTGAGAGTGGTTGGTACAGTCACTGACAAAAATACTGCTCCATGTTGTTAGTCCACGAATTATGAGAGTGAGAGACTGACTAGGAGAGTATGTGAGTGAGGTGGAGGGGGAGAGAGGGAGGGGGAGGCCAAGGATGAGATGGAGGGATGGAGTGGCGAGGTATACGAGAGAGTGGGGTGTGACTTGGGAGCGGGCAATGAAATGGCGGGGGACAGGGCGACGTGGAGGCGATTTGTTTGTGGCCACCCGGTATGGGATTAAGGCGTCTGGCAATGGATAGAATTATGGAACTCAAACGTAATATTCCGAGAGGTTTGTTGTGCTTATAGATACCTTCACTGGGTTTCAGAAGGCATTGCTCACTTCCTGGCTAATTTTCGTGGATCAGTATTTATGTCCGCGACTGTACACACACTCCCACTTGCCCCTCTCTTTCCTCCACGTGTCTTCTACAACTCTCCCACTCCTTCGCCCTTCCTCTCTCCCCCTGCTACTTGTTACAGTGAGGGAGGAAGAGGAAAAGGCAGGGGAATATTTGGACTGTGCCTATTTAACACTATTCTCTCGTTTCAGGCTGTCTCCAGATTCAGATTACGAAAGACGACGCGAAAACTGGTTAGATTAATGTTTGCAATCCAAGAAAATCCATATTCGGCCATTTTTTGAAGAATATCTCTAATTTTTTCCATATATTGCTTTCTTGGCATTTTATTTCAAATTTATATATATTTTCCATTTTTTATGTTTTTGAAAACTATTTTGAACGAAGGTTTTTGGTTTAAAATTTTCCATGTTATAAAATTTAAATCTAGTTCTTCTCTCCGACGCAATTAATATGTTAAAGATACTCATAGGTAAGCCAGGTGAGGTGGAGGGAGAGAGAGGGAGGGGTAGACCGAGGATAAGGTGGAGGGATTGAGTCGAGAGGTTTATGAGGGAGGGAGAGGGAGGGGTAGACCGAGGATGAGGTGGAGAGATGGAGTTGAGAGGTATATGAGGGACGGGGGGGTGAGCTGGGGGGAGGGTAGTCAAATGGTGGGTGACAGAGCGACTTGGAGGCGTTTTGTCTGCGGCCACCCTTTGCGGGATTAGGGCGTCGGGCTATAGATAGATAGATTTAAGGTTACGCTGAAAAACTACAGAAAAATGAAAGTTAAAAATACAGCACATTAAATTTCAATATTATACAGCATATTAAAAATAAATAAATAATACCCAATTAGAGGCATGTGATACGAGCAGATGGGTGTTCTTCATCAGCACTCAGCACCACAGTCAGCATCCTTCACCATCACTCAGCACCACAGTCAGCATCCTTCACCATCACTCAGCACCACAGCCTCAGTCCTTCACCATCACTCAGCACCACATCCAGAGTCCTTCACCATCACTCAGCACCACAGCCAGAGTCCTTCACCATAACTCAGCACCACAGCCAGAGTCCTTCACCATCACTCAGCACCACAGCCAGAGTCCTTCACCATCACTCAGCACCACAGCCAGAGTCCTTCACCATCACTCAGCACCACAGCCTCAGTCCTTCATCACTCAGCAGGCCACCACAGCCAGAGTCCTTCACCATCACTCAGCACCACAGCCAGAGTCCTTCACCATCACTCAGCACCACAGCTAGAGTCATTCATCACTCAGCAGGCCACCACAGCCTCAGTCCTTCACCATCACTCACCACCACCACCACCACCACCACCACCACCACCACCAGAGTCCTCAGGCATTACTATGACCACTGTCAGTCCTCTGGCATCACTTGGCAGGGGCAGAACCAGTTAATATCACCCCATAAGAGCTCGGCTGCATGGGCACGATGACCTCAGCTCTCCGGCAGGGACAGTACTAGAGTTCTTCAGTATCACTCAGCAGGGGCCGGAGTTCACCAGGGTGGCAGGGTCAGCAGCAGGCACACGCAACACCTACGGAGCATGTGTGTATTGATTCAGATCTATCAAATCAATATCAATTATAAACATAACTTTTGTTCAGATATCAAACATTATAAACTTAAGATTTAAACCTCAAAAGGGTAAAAGCACTCACCATCAGTTCCAGCAGCACTTGGCAGGGGCACGAGCAGATTCTTTGCCATGACAGCAGGCTTAGCAGCATCCACAAAAACCTATGGAGGTTCAGGGCAGTAGTCGAGATCCATTCTCAGCCAGGGTACAGTCCTCCAGCACCACTCAGCAGGAGAAAGACCAGAGCAGCACGCCAGGACTACAGGGTCAGCAGCCAGCACACGAAACCTGTGAGGCAGAAGCTTATTATAGTCCATGTTATCGTTTAATTCTTTTTAAACACCCAACAGTGACAAACTTCATATGGTCCTATACTAGTAAGCTTAGTAAAGGCTTAATATATCAGTAGTTCAGACTATGGTGGTTTACATACGACATTTCTACACACCACAGGAGGTCATAATACAAGTAAATGCAAATAGATGAAAGAAAAACAAGTCTGCTGGGAAGCCTCCATAACATCCATCCATCATCTAATCCCATGCCACCCCATAAGGAGCGTAGGAACCCGGGGCTAGGCAAGTTGGTCCTGACATTTGAGATGAGAGTGACCAGCCTCACTCATCCCTGAGTGGCATTACGTGAGCAATAAACCCCAACCATCCCTTTGATACAAACCTTCACCGGCTCAATCCGATTGGAACAATAATTACCCACTAAACCACCAGGCGCCAAAATTTGGTTGTATGGTTACCACCCAGCGTAGTAAATGGTTTCCTAGTGTACAAGAAACCATTTGGCTTGTCACTCAGTGTAGAGTCACCCACAGGCAGAAGGAAAAGGAAAGAATGAAGGAAAGAAAGACAGAAGAGGGAGTGTAAAGTCACCCATAGGCAGAAAGACGAGGAAAGAATGAAGGAAAGAAAGATGATGGAAGGAAAGAAGGATGGAGGAGAGGACAGGGCAGACACCAGAGAGCAGCACTACATTGAGTGAGTGGATGGTGAGCGCCCCCACCTACCACAAATTCAAATAAATATCAACTCACTCGATGTAGTGCTGCTCTCGGGTGTCTGCCCTGTCCTCTCCTCTATCCTTCTTTCCTTCCTTCGTCTTCCGTCTTTCTTAACTTCATTTTTTCCTCTTCCTTCTGCCTACGGAAGACTTTACATTCCCTCTTCTGGCTTTGTTCTTCATTCTTTCCTCTTCCTTCTGCCTATGGGTGACTACACTGAATGACATACCAAATAGTTTCCTGGTGTACGCTGGGTGGTAACCATATAACCAAATTATGGCGGCTGGTGGTTTAGTGGGTAATTAAGGCGCTCCAGGTGGATTGAGCCGGTGAAGGTTTATATCCAAGGGATGGTTGGAGTTTATTGCTCATGTAATGCCACTCAGGGATAAATGAGGCTAGTCACTCAAATGTCAGGACCAATTTGCCTAGTCCAGGGCTCCTACGCTTCTCATGGGGCAACACAGGATTAGATGATGGAAGGATGGATAAATTTACTGCTAATATTTCACACAAGTTCTTATCATAAAAAGACTGCAAAGACTATTGTACATTTTCCACAGCTCTTTCGTGACTACTGTTTACTCTAACTTTGCCTATAATGTCATCTTTCCATCCTGAATTCAGATTTAATTAGATCATCACTAGAATATGGTGCTAGTCACGAGGAAGTGCTGTGGAAAGAGTAGGGAACCATGGCACTGTCTTAAACTGCTCTCATCCAACATTATATAAACTGTAGAAAAGACCAAAATCTAGACCAAGTTAGTTTAGAAGTTAGGGAAGCATGTGTTAATTCCGATTTATTGGCTTTTTATACAGGTAATCTATTTTAAACATAACTTTTAAATCAAATATCAAACATTATAAACATGAGAGGATGGAGGGTGAAAGACTGACGAGGAGAGTGTATGTGAGTGAGGTGGAGGAGGGAAGAGGGAGGGGGAGGCCGAGGATGAGATGGAGCGATGGGATGGAGAGGTATATGAGATGGGGGGGGTGAGTTGGGAGCAGGGCAGTGAAATGACGGGGGACAGGGCGACTTGGAGGCGATTTGTTTGTGGCCACCCCAAACGGGATTGAGGCGTCTGGCAATAGATATAGATAGATAGATTTAAACCTCGTAAGGGTAAGAGCACTCACCATCAGTTCTCAGCAGCACTTAGAGGCACAAGCACTCGGCAGGGGCAGGAGCAGATTCTTTGTCATAACAGCAGGGTTAGCAGCAGCCACAACAACCTATGGAGCTAAAGTGTTTTACTTCAAATCCATGCTCAACAGGGGCACACAGTCCTTCAGCACCACTCAGCAGGGTAAAGACCAGAGCAGGACGCCAGGACTACAGGGTCAGCAGCCAGCACACGAAACCTACAGGGCAGAAGCTTTTTATATTCCACGGTATCTTATTTCTGTTTAAACGACAAACAGTGACAAACTTCATATGGTCCTGTACTATACTCCATTTCACCTGGTCTGGCAGCATCAGTGATGTCCTCAGCACCTGTAGCATTGATGAAGGTCCTCAGTACCAGATATACCTTGTTGTATTGCCTTTATATTGGGTCTTAAGGTAATGAGTAGAGGTTCACCTAGTGCCAGTGATTTCCATGAACACTACAGGCGCTGAGGACATCACTGATGGTGGCAAACTTGGTGAAATGGAGTACAGTAAGCTTAGTAAAGGTTTAATACATCACTAGTTCAGACACTGGTGGTTTACATGACATTCCTACCCACCACAGTGCTTCTTAATAAAGGTAAATACAAATATGAAAAGAATTGTGAAGCCTTTAACATACTAATTTTAGATATTCATTCATCACCTAATCCAGTGTAGCCCTATGAGGAGCGTAGGAGCCCGGGGCTAGGCAAGTTTGTCCTGACATTAAAGATGAGTGACCAGCCTCACTCATCCCTGAGTAGCATTACATGAGCAATAAACCCCAACCACCCCTTGGATATAAATCTTCACCGGCTCAATCCAACTGGAGCGCCTTAATTACCCACTAAAGCACCAGGCGCCATAATTTGGTTATATGGTTACCACCCAGCGTACTTAAGGTATACAGAAAACCATTTGGCTTGTAACTCAAGGAATGAAATATACTGTTAATATTTCACACATGTCCTTCACATAAAAGACTGTCAAGATTATTTTCCACAGTTCCTCCATGACAACATAATATTCTGTATTTACTTTAACTTTGCCTATATTGTCATCTCTCCAGCTTGAACTCAGAATTATAACAGATTAACACTGGAATATAGTGCTAGTCACGAAGAAGTGCTATGGAAAGAGAACCATGGCACTGTCCTAAACTGTTCTCATCCTGCATTATATAAACTGTAGAAAGACCAAAATCTAGACCAAGTTAGTTTAGAAGATGGGGTGCTATGGGCTATCCCACCCTGGGGGTCTATGGGCTATCCCACCCTGGGGGTCTATGGGCTATCCCACCCTGGGGGTCTATGGGCTATCACACTATGGGGGGAAGGGGGCTATGGACTATCACTACGGGGGGAGACTACCACTACTGGGGACTATGGGGAGGGGGACTCTCATCACTACGGGGAGGGGGACTCTCATCACTACGGGGAGGGGGACTCTCATCACTACGGGGAGGGGGACTCTCATCACTACGGGGAGGGGGACTCTCATCACTACGGGGAGGGGGACTCTCATCACTACGGGGAGGGGGACTCTCATCACTACGGGGAGGGGGACTCTCATCACTACGGGGAGGGGGACTCTCATCACTACGGGGAGGGGGACTCTCATCACTACGGGGAGGGGACTCTCATCACTACGGGGAGGGGGACTCTCATCACTACGGGGAGGGGGACTCTCATCACTACGGGGAGGGGGACTCTCATCACTACGGGGAGGGGGACTCTCATCACTACGGGGAGGGGGACTCTCATCACTACGGGGAGGGGGACTCTCATCACTACGGGGAGGGGGACTCTCATCACTACGGGGAGGGGGACTCTCATCACTACGGGGAGGGGGACTCTCATCACTACGGGGAGGGGGACTCTCATCACTACGGGGAGGGGACTCTCATCACTACGGGGAGGGGGACTCTCATCACTACGGGGAGGGGGACTCTCATCACTACGGGGAGGGGGACTCTCATCACTACGGGGAGGGGGACTCTCATCACTACGGGGAGGGGGACTCTCATCACTACGGGGAGGGGGACTCTCATCACTACGGGGAGGGGGACTCTCATCACTACTGGGACGTGGACTCTCATCACTACGGGGAGGGGGACTCTCATCACTACGGGGAGGGGGACTCTCATCACTACGGGGAGGGGGACTCTCATCACTACGGGGAGGGGGACTCTCATCACTACGGGGAGGGGGACTCTCATCACTACGGGGAGGGGACTCTCATCACTACGGGGAGGGGGACTCTCATCACTACGGGGAGGGGGACTCTCATCACTACGGGGGGAGGACTCTCATCACTACGGGGGGAGGACTATCATCACTACCGGGGGAGGACTCTCATCACTACGGGGGGAGGACTCTCATCACTACGGGGAGGGGGACTCTCATCACTACGGGGAGGGGGACTCTCATCACTACGGGGAGGGGGACTCTCATCACTACGGGGAGGGGGACTCTCATCACTACGGGGAGGGGGACTCTCATCACTACGGGGATGGGGACTATCGTCACTACGGGGATGGGGACTCTCATCACTACGGGGAGGGGGACTCTCATCACTACGGGGAGGGGGACTCTCATCACTACGGGGAGGGGGACTCTCATCACTACGGGGAGGGGGACTATCATCACTACGGGGAGGGGGACTATCATCACTACGGGGAGGGGGACTATCATCACTACGGGGAGGGGGACTATCATCACTACGGGGAGGGGGACTATCATCACTACGGGGAGGGGGACTATCATCACTACGGGGAGGGGGACTATCATCACTACGGGGAGGGGGACTATCATCACTACGGGGAGGGGGACTATCATCACTACGGGGAGGGGGACTATCATCACTACGGGGAGGGGGACTATCATCACTACGGGGAGGGGGACTATCATCACTACGGGGAGGGGGACTATCATCACTACGGGGAGGGGGACTATCATCACTACGGGGAGGGGGACTATCATCACTACGGGGAGGGGGACTATCATCACCACGGGGAGGGGGACTATCATCACCACGGGGAGGGGGACTATCATCACTACGGGGAGGGGGACTATCATCACTACGGGGGGACTATCATCACTACGGGGGGACTATCATCACTACGGGGGGACTATCATCAAAACGGGGGGGAATATCATCACTACGGGGGGACTAACATCACTACGGGGGGGACTATCATCACTACGGGGGGGACTATCATCACTACGGGGGGACTATCATCACTACGGGGGGGACTATCATCACTACGGGGGGACTATCATCACTACGGGGGGACTATCATCACTACGGGGGGACTATCATCACTACGGGGGGGACTATCATCACTACGGGGGGACTATCATCACTACGGGGGGGACTATCACTATGGGCTGTAAGTAGCGATATCAGTAACAAAGCCTACATAAACTACTTTCTCTTTCACCCGAGGGAACTGGGCCACTTCCACTTACTACGTCGTGTCTGCAGTCATTCTCGTAGTCTTAGTTACGAGCACTGCAGACCAAAGACCGCTACAAACCAAACACCACTACAGACCAAACCACCCCTACAGACCAAACACCGCTACAGACCAAACACCGCTACAGACCAAACACCGCTACAGACCAAACACCACTACATAAATACCTAAAATACCTAAAAAAAAAAAACTAAAATACCTAAAAATACCTTTAAATAACTTTAAATGCCTAAATACCTATAAATACCTAAATACCTATAAATACCTATACCTAAACACCTATAAATACCTAAATAGCTATGAATATCTATAAATACCTATAAATACCTAAATATCTAAATACCTAAATACCTTAAAATACCTATACCTATAAATACCTTTAGAAAACTTTAAATACCTAAATACCTATAAATACCTAAATACCTATAAATGCCTAAATACCTATAAATACCTAAATACCAATAAATACCTATAAATACCTAAAAACCTATAAATACCTAAACACCTATAAATACCTATAAATACCTAAACACCTATAAATACCTATAAATACCTAAACACCTATAAATACCTATAAATACCTAAACACCTATAAATACCTATAAATACCTAAATACCTATAAATACCTATAAATACCTAAATACCTATAAATACCTAAATACCTATAAATACCTAAATACCTATAAATACCTAAACACCTATAAATACCTAAATACCTATAAATACCTAAATACCTATAAATACCTATACCTAAAAAAGAAAAAAAAACGGCCATGACTATAGGAGCAAAGCACCACAACATACCGTGAGGAGGAGGAGCCCGAGTATGATAGTCCCCCTGCCGTAGTCCCCCTGCGATAGTTCCCTGCGGTAGCCCCCCGCGCTAAAGCCCCTGCGGTAGCGCCCCTGCGGTATAATCCTAGCGATCCGGGCAGCATCTGAAATAAAACAAATCGCCTCTTGAAATAACCTTGACCTCATCACCTCTGAACTGCCCCGTCATCACGACCGTTACCCAGACACGCAACTGTATCGGTAACGTCTTCCATATTCAAACAACAGAGGCGTTGGTTCAAATATTTAAAACGACTCGCCAATACAGAGAGAGAGAGAGAGAGAGAGAGAGAGAGAGAGAACTGCATCGGTAACGGCTTCGGTATTCAAAACAGCAGAGGCGTTGGTTCAAATATTTAAAACGACTTGCCAGTGCAGAGAGAGAGAGAGAGAGAGAGAGGGAGAGAGAGAGAGAGAGAGAGAGCTACGCATCTACGGTATCTAAACACTAGAGGGCGTATGTCGTATGCTAAATGAAATCGCTAAAGTAAAATTGCTAAAGTCAAATCGCTAATGAAGAGGTGTTAGGAAGCTTTCTCTGCTGGCTAGAATACAGTCCTTTACTTTTAATAATACAAATAATACAGTAACCAGTCATAAGGTAACAAATATCCTCCAACTCAAAAATAATAATAATAATAATAATAATAATAATAATAATCTATCTATCTATCTATTGCCAGACTCCTCAATCCCGTTTGGGGTGGCCACAAACAAATCGCCTCCAAGTCGCCCTGTCCCCCGCCATTTCACTGCCCTGCTCCCAACTCACACACCCCTCTCTCATATACCTCTCCATCCCATCCCTCCATCTCATCCTCGGCCTCCCCCTTCCCCTTCCCCCCTCCACCTCACTTACATACACTCTCTTCGTCAGTCTTTCACCCTCCATCCTCTCCACATGGCCAAACCACCTCAGTGTGTTCCTCATAATGCTTCCTATCACATCCACATCCACACCACACCGCTCCTTTATATCCTCATTCGTCAGCCTGTCTCTCCACGTGACTCCACAGGCTCCTCTTAAATAACTCATTTCCACTGCTCTCACTCTTGACTTGTGTCCTTCCAACAACGTCCAAGCTTCACTTCCATACGTTAGAGTTGGTATCACAATACTGTCATGTAGTAACTTTTTCACTTCCATGCTCACTTCTCTGTTTCTTATCACTGCTTTCAAGGAACCAGCAACCTTTCTTCCCTGCTGTACCCTTTCAAGCACTTCACCCTCCAAACCTCCATCCTTACTCATCACACTACCCAAGTACTTAAACGTACTCACATTTTTCCAATTTCTCACCATCCAGCCTCGCTGTACATTCACTGACTTCACTTCTCTCGAGGACCATAACTTTACTCTTCCCTACATTCACCTTTAGATTCCGTTTCTTACACACTCTCCCAAACTCATCCACCAAGCCTTGCATCTCCCCTTTGTCAGAACAAAATTTCATTAAAGGTCTAACATGAGATGTGCATGGTCATATCATGAATTCGGAGGAACGGCAGATGGTGAATTTTTAAAAATTTGTAGCCACACCCCATCTTTACCAGCCACAGTGCGGCTATGGTGGTGGCACCTCAAATATCTATCCATCAGAACGGCCAGGTCTTTACTCACAGTTGTTAATGGGACAGGATGATTACTTATAAAATATTGGCCAAAAGGCTGAGGCACAATCCAGTTCCTGCCAAACCTAAGTGTACCACACTTGTCTGGGTGAAGGTGTAGGCCCCAAGACTCGCCAATACTGTTCACCATGTCTATATCATGTTGACTATTGGTAAGTCCACAGAGAAGACACAGACGACTGTTCCTGTTAACTTTTACATATATTTTTAATCATTAACAAATCTCTTGTACTGGCAGTTCAAAGATGAAGTTAAGTGGCTGATGTACAAAAAAAAAAAAAAAAAAATACAGGGCCCAACACTGACCCCTGGAGTACTCCACTAACACAGGTCAATAGCATCTCTGCCTACCATCCACTGAAACAGACATTTTCCTCCCAATTAGGAATTGGTGAAGCCATGCGAGAACATTTCCAGAAATACCCAAGCATCGTAATGTTGTGATAGAGTCAATCAAGATAATACGAACCTTTCCCAGCACACTCAGTTTAAAATGTCGCAACAATCCAGCAGACGACAGCCATTGTGGTAGGTTGTGTTTACGTCGCTTAGAGCAACAAGTCTACTAAAAATCTCATTTAAAGGTCTCGTCAAAATAGTTAATTGAGTGTACGGAATTCCTCCAAAAAATTAACAATGTAAAATGATATAGAGAAGAACACACTACATTGTAAGTTTATGAAAATAACCTAGGATAAATTATCAAACGAATCTCGTATCCACTTCCATCTAATATAAATGTTGATATCTATAGTTAAAGAAGAAATGCATAAATAAACGCTGTATTGTAAATTTACGAAAATCTATAAGGACGAAATATCAAACCTCCCCTGCCATTCTAAATCCTGATACTGGTGCTTTATTTAAAAACCATTTTTTGTTAAATCTGTACCATTCAAATACATAATCTTCATTCATTAACTCCTCAGATTCCTGCTAAAGCCTCAGATAACTCTCTCAGGCTCCTGTAATTCACTCTCAGCTGAAGGAAATCATCTGGCATTAGCTGGTGTGAAATATTATATCTGTTCCAACAATGACACACTCAAGCCCCAGTCTCTTCCTCATCCTCCACTCCTCCTTCACCCATCCAGAAAATTACTCTCGCTCCTTCACTCCCCAAATTTACATCTCGCAATCCCTCACTCCCTATTTTCCCTCTCTCACTCCCTCCATCTCCTATAAATACCTCTTCTTGCTCCCGATTGCACTTCTCTGCTATAATTTCACACGTTCAGACTTTCTCTCTCTCTCTCTCTCTCTCTCTCTCTCTCTCTCTCTCTCTCTCTCTCTCTCTCTCGCGTCTGTTCCCTTCCCATCACTCCTTCCCCTCCAATATCATCTCTGTACAAATCATAGCTCCTGTGCGATGTTTTTTTTTTTTTTTTTTTCCCTTACAAGGCTTCTATTCTGCCGTTTGTCTCGCTCCTTTCCCACTGCCCCATGGAGGGAGGGAAAGAATCTATCTATCTATCTATTGCCAGATGCCATAATCCCGTAAGGGGTGGCCATTTGACTCGGAGTTATTTGTTTTACAGGGAGGGACACTAACCCTCCACCAACCCACTTGTTGACACGTAGGGAGCACGTATGGTTTGGTTATATGGTTGCCACCCAGCGTTGCAAATGGTTTCTTGGCTTACAGGAAACCATTTGGCTTGTCACTCAATGTAAAGCCACCTGTAAAGGAAAGAAAAGCAATAAGAAGTGACAGGAAAGATGGGAGAAATAGGAAGAGAGGAGGGCAGGCACAGAAAAAGAATGATAAAGGCTAAGGAAGAAGTAGGCAGCACTACATCGAGTGAGTGGATGATGGTCGCCACCACCTACCACTAAGGGAAAGAATGCTTGCCCAGTATAGTAGCCCTGCTTGTGGTAAGAGGTCACTACAAAGAGTCGGTCTGTCTTCCATCTTTCTCTCCTTGCTGTCCTCTTCTGCTCTTCTGTCCCGCCTCTCTTCCTGATATTTCCCTGTCTCACCTTCACCTTTTATCCCGTACACCATTTACACGCCAGCCTTAGTGCCACACAGCCACGGGGCGCCTTGATGCTACTTCTTACCTTTCCCTAATTCCTTCCTTCCTTCCTTCCTTCCTTTTCTTCCTATTTTCTTACTTTTCAGGAACGGTCCCCTTGTTATTCTCAGAACGGTCCTTGGTTTCTGATCTGCGTATAATTCAGGAACGGCCCTACTGACCTGTTCCACAGCCTCACACCTCACAGCAAACCATCTCTCTCTCTCTCTCTCTCTCTCTCTCTCTCTCTCTCTCTCTCTCTTTTATCCTTTACACTTTTTTTCTTTTAGTCTACGTTGGTTCTTAGTCCAGAGAGAGAGAGAGAGAAAGAGAAAGAAAGAAAGCTATCCTTCTTCTTACCTGCCACAATCATTAATGAGGCCCAGACAGGTGTATTAAGTGTGTGTGTGTGTGTGTGTGTGTGTGTGTGTGTGTGTGTGTGTGTGTGTGTGTGTCTATCTATCTATTGCCAGACGCCTCAATGCCGTTCGGGGTGGCCACAAACAAATCGCCTCCACGTCGCCTTGTCCCCCGCCATTTCACTGCCCCGCTCCCAACTCACATCCCCCTCTCTCATATACCTCTCCACCCCATCTCTCCATCTCATCCTCGGCCTCCCCCTCCCTCTTCCACCCTCCACCTCACTCACATACACTCTCTTCGTCAGTCTTTCACCCTCCATCCTCTCCACATGGCCAAACCACCTCAGTGTGTTCCTCATAACGCCTCCTATCACATCCACATCCACACCACAACGCTCCTTTATATCCTCATTCGTCAGCCTGTCTCTCCATGTGACTCCACAGGCTCCTCTTAAATAACTCATTTCCACTGCTCTTACTCTTGACTTGTGTCCTTCCAACAACGTCCAACCTTCACTTCCATACGTTAGAGTTGGTATCACAATACTGTCATGTAGTAACTTTTTCACTTCCATGCTCACTTCCCTGTTTCTTATCACTGCTTTCAAAGAACCAGCAACCTTTCTTCCCTGCTGTACCCTTTCAAGCACTTCACCCTCCAAACCTCCATCCTTACTCATCACACTACCCAAGTACTTAAACGTACTCACATTTTTCAATTCCTCACCATCCAACCTCGCTGTACATTCACTGACTTCACCTCTCTCAAAGACCATCACTTTACTCTTCCCTACATTCACCTTTAGATTCCGTTTCTTACACACTCTCCCAAACTCATCCACCAAGCCTTGCAGCTCCCCTTCGTCTTCACTCAACAACACAGTATCGTCTGCAAACAAACTACAGGTATTTTTATTTTACTCTTGAAGGATAGGTTAGGTTATCTTGAAGAACAGAACAAAAATAGTTTATGAGAAACATGCCACAAACATGCCTTAGAATTGTCTAAAATACCAAAAAAATGGATCAAAATCTGGTACTTCTGTGGCTGGCTGAAACTATAATTTTACCACAGCTTGTTTCAGGCCATTCTGTCAGGTGAACTACCACAGCTATGACTTACACTCACAACCTTTCTCATATCTTGTACAGAGTTAGGCTACACACCGTGCCTGTTCAATTTCTAACGGGTGTAAAGACGGTAAATTGGCCATTTCAGTCAGGGTTATTCTGATTTTGTTTTCTTATCTAATTTAACTGATCAAACCTAACTAACGTAGGTTGTGAGGTGCGACTGCCTTGCATTTCGGTGGGTTAGCCCTTAATAAATTACCTATAAACACTACACACAGACTTAAACATCCCACTAACTGTAAATATACTGGTAATCCTAATGTCTGCTGCAAGGGGCTTTAAACACAGCAAAAAGTTTCCTTGTCAGCGAATTGTCAGTGAAGGTACCGGGACCTGGGCTGCTCAAAACACTAACCCCCCACTACTGCCACTATAAATTTCCCCTATTTACCCTCCTAAAGATAAAATAACTATATACACAGCCGCTCACGTGTATACTTACCATCTAAGTTTGATTCTGTATCTATACATAAGTGTCAACAAGATTCATATACGGTCTGCTCTCGTTTATATTTTGGTGAACAGCTGTCTAAACGCAACAGATGACGATCGCCATCCGCATGAAAAGTACGGTACGGTAAATTGATTGGGAGTAGGGTACAGTAGATTGAAAAGGAGTATAGCAGAGTTGACTGAATAAGGTAGAGTAGACTTAAAAGGAGTACGGTAGATTAGACTGGCAGCCGCAAAAGGAGTAAGTTCAGATAAAGTAGACTGGTAGCCGCAAAAGGAGTGTTCCCGACTCATGCAGTGATCTATCTACTTAAACATATTCCTGTTGCAACTCTCATCTCATCCTACCATGCTCCTTTTGGCGCTGTCAGTCTCCTCTACCGTACTCCTTTTGCGGTTGTCAGTCTACTCTATCACATTCCTTTTGGCGCGGTCTGTCTACTCTACCGTACTCTTTTTGCTGCTGTTTATCGACTCCACCGTAGTAGTGGATGTATAGTGCCCACAGTAGGGTAGACCATCCAACAGCCTTAAAATGAGTTGAGTTGATCGAGAGCAGTAAAAGCTGGTAGAATTTTGAGTGAACTAATCCCCTGAATCCCTAAACATCAAGACCACTGTTCCAGGAGGAGAGGGTGCAATGTATTAAAACTAATCGAAGTATTTTGTTCACACACACACACACACACACACACACACACACACACACACACACACACAGGTCGAAATTTGACCATGCCGTGCGACCTTCACCTTTGACTTAATGCTCTTATAAAAAATAGTTTTTGCATGGGTTGATCCTCAACCCATCCACCAAGTTTGGGTAAAATCCGATAAAAATTGCACGTTATCTTATGGCCGGAACTATTCTCACAGGAGGAACGCCCATGAGAATAGTTCCTGCCACGAGATAACTCACTTTTTATCCGATTTTAACCAAACTAGGTGGAAGGATTGAGTGACAGCCTAGAACGAAACGTACTTATTAATATTATAATTTTTTTAGGAAAGTAAATAAAAGGTAAAGGTTTGAGGGCTAGGTGAAAGTTTGAGAGAGAGAGAGAGAGAGAGAGAGAGAGAGAGAGAGAGAAATCAACAACTAAATAAATTCATTATAGATAAACCTGGGGCAAGGCTGGAGGATAAGACTGAAGTGAAGTGACTGGCTCTTTAGGACAAATATTTACAGGTCAAGGTCACAGATCAAGGCCAAAGTCGGTGTGTGAGGGGTTATTAAAATAAATCTGTTCTGATAAGATTTTAGCCAAATTTGGTAGAAAGATGACGATGTAAGATTTGCAAGGTGACGTTCATTACCAGATCAGCAGTCACTACTACTACTACTACTACTAATACTACTACTGCTACTACTACTGCTACTACTACTACTAATACTACTGCTACTACTACTACTACTGCCATTTTCATTATTATCATCATTATTATTATCATTATTATTATTATTATTATTATTATTATTATTATTATCATGGTGGTAGGTGGTGGCCACCATCATCCACTCACTTGATGTAGTGTTGCCTACATCTTTCTTCACCTTCATCATTCTTTTTCTTGTCAGTCCTTTCTTCCTATTTCTTCCATCTTTCCTGTCACTTTTTATTACTCTTTAAAATGCGTGGCTTGAAAAACAGTGCCCCCGAAGAATACCATAGTACCCCCGACGACAGGGCAAGCCAAAAACAGCTTAGTATGCCCGCAGATGCGCCGACACCCCCACACGGACCCCACGGGGTAGCCGCCACCAGCCACCACCACTCCCGGCAACAGCGACACATGTCAGCCCAGGCCGTGCGCCCCTGTGACATGCAGCCACCACGCCGCCGCCACCGTAGGAGAAGGACACTACCTTCGCGGAGTGGAATTGCTGAGCCAGCTAGGGGTGGAGTTAGAAAATATACTTCAGACGGCGCCCCTCTGGTAGAGACGATCTATGGTCGCTCCCAAAGTGTTCTGGTAGAGACGATCTATGGTCGCTCCCAAAGTGTTCCGGTAGAGACGATCTATGGTCGCTCCCAAAGTGTTCCGGTAGAGACGATCTATGGTCGCTCCCATCCTTGTGAGACGATCTATGGTCGCTCCGAAAGTGTTCCGGTAGAGACGATCTATGGTCACTCCCATCCTTGTGAGACGATCTATGGTCGCTCCGAAAGTGCTCCGGTAGAGACAATCTATGGTCGCTCCCATCCTTGTGAGACGATCTATGGTCGCTCCGAAAGTGCTCCGGTAGAGACGATCTATGGTTGCTCCCATCCTCGTGAGATGATCTATGGTCGCTCCAAAAGTGCTCTGGTAGAGACGATCTATGGTCACTCCCATCCTCGTGAGATGACCCTTGGTCGCTCCGAAAGTGCTCCGGTAGAGATGATCCATGGTCGCTCCCATCCTTGTGAGACAATCTATGGTCGCTCCAAGAGTGTCTTTGTAGAGACGACCTATTGTCGCTCCCTCCCTCGTGAGACGATCTACGGTCGCTCCGAGGGTGTGCAGAGAGAGGTGAGTAGAGAGACGTCCCCACGGCAGGAGACTGGAGCCCAGGCTTCCTGTCCCAGAGTGACCCAGACAGGCCTCCCAGCCTCCCCTGGTCTCTGTTCCCTACGCCTGGCTCTAGAGCAGACGCACCTGACGGACCCCAGTGGAAGTTGCTGCCGCAGCCCTCCCCTGTCGGCGCCCCTAGACGCTGGAGACCGCAGCCCACAGTCTCTCTCGGTTCTCCCCAGGACACCCAGGCGTGATCTCTCTATGCCCCCACGACGCCGGGACTTATCACAGAGGTTCCTGGAGCTATTCGGACGCGCCTGAGCCAAGCCCGGAAGCCACGGGAAGCCCAGGACGCAAGAGTACGCCCTTACGAGTTATCCCGTGCCCTCTCGGCACGCCTCGCATTGGCGGTGCCCCTAGTCCAGCAGGATTGCCGACGACATGTTCCTGCCTATCCCCCTGATGAATACGTGTGATATTGTAGCACGAGTGATTTAGGTTAAGTGTGATTTTCCCTAATGTAAGTATTGTGCAGTGATTTCATATAGTGAATATCGGGGTAAATCAGATCACAGTGAGATGTTAAAGGACGAGAGTGTGGAACAAGATCTGATTGACTATACGTGTGAGTGACATCCCTGTTATATAATTAATAAACCTGTGCCGCCGGGAGATTCCCCTATAAAGACATACCCCCATTACTGTGAAGGAATATTATGAAAGAAAGTATTAATGGTATTCTCTCCCTCCCCCACGCTACCCATAAATCTTGTTTACCACCCTCTCTCACTCCAATATCTCGAGTAAGTGTAAATCAAGAATAAAATCAATTGCCAAAGTCTTTTGGCTAGTGGAAACCATATAAACTTCACAGTTAATATCTGCCGCCCTCCAGTATTACCATAACTTTTCCCTAGCCGTCACAAGTCACTCCCCGCACCTCCCGTATCTCCTAGTGAGACTCAACCCCCCTCCTGCGCCCCCACGCGCGCCTATATTTACTGCACTCCTGATACACTAGGATTGTTTGTGTTGTCATTAGTATCAGAGAAGCAAGTATCCTGCGAGATACACATATCCTAGATAAGGTTTCATATTGCTATATATTGTGCTGTAATATCTGCTGATTTGTCCTGTGTCTGACTGTGGTAATATACGTGTAAAGGTTGTTGCCTAGAGTTTTTGTGTCCTGCCTCTCTTTATTGCACTAGCTCCGGTCTCGAAAGAGGACCCCGCTCCACGTTAGGTGAAATAGGAACGAGAAGTCGAGCCTAATTTCACCTATCATTACACTGGTGGCCAGCGGTGGTTCTAGACCCGGGCGTAAGAGAGAGGTAATCAGGAAATATTTGGTAAAATGGCAACCAAACCGCACGTTCAGTTGCCCAAGTTTGACCCCGACCAGTATGATATACACACATATCTGGCAATAATTAAACCCTTACTGGATATTGGCTTTGAAAATGACCAACAAAAAATTGCAGTCACACTACCACTATTGGGTAAAGCGGCGGCGAACATAGAGCCGAAAATCGTCCCAGAACTCACCTGGCAGAACTTTACAAAGTTCACTGTACAAGCCATCACCCCATCATTAGGGAAAGTAGTGGCTCTATCCAAATTGGATAGTTTTGCATTCGACGGGGAGTTAGATAATACCCTGATACGGGCAAGACGCCTGGTTACCGCTGCCTACCCGGAGGCAGATGAGGAAACCCAGGATCAGCATACATTTAATACTCTGCTCAGAGTACTCCCAAGTGTTGTGAAACAACACTTCACTATCCATGACCCAACAGGAGACATGGATAGAGATATACAGCTGATGCGGCGCCTCCTGACTGCCTGCCCTTCTCCACAACAAATTAATGTTGTTAAGAAATTCCCCACCCGACCCCCGGCTCCCCCAGCCACACCGTGTCCACCTCTGCCTCACACCAGCCCGACCCCGACGCCTAGCCTGCCCAGGGCACACCCCTCCCATCGGCGCCCCGCCCCGCGAGAAAACCCGAACCTAATTCTGATCAACCCATGGAAATTCACAGCCTGCAACTCCCGCTGCCCCCTTCATGACATACGGGACCAGCTTAAAGCTGCTCGCCACAGAATCACAGCCCCGGGTTCACGTAAAGTGTCCGCCTTAGAAGGCGAGGCCCCAGGGGACGAGCTGACGCCCGTGAACGAGCCCCATTCAGGAGAATTGGAGCAGGAACAGGAGAACAAAAGCCTTAGCCAGCTGGATTTTTAGGCCCGCCCCCGCACCAACCCACGGTGGCAGGGGCCATTACCTCTAAGTATCACCCTCCAGTATACCACAAGATGAAAATAAACGGCGTGAAGGCCAGACTACTAGTCAATATGGGAGCGGCCAGGTCCTGCCTTTACAGCCACTATTTCTCCTGCTACAAATCACGGTTTGGCCCACTCCACCCTACTACCACTCACCTTGTGGATGCGGGGGATGGCCTCCTGCCCATCCACGGGGAAATTCAGGCCCTACGGGTCGACACCCACCAGCCAGTGTCCACCCAACATCCATTCATCATTTTTTATTCCTCCTGCCGGAGTTATGACGGGTATTTAGGGTTAGACTTGCTCCAAAAACTCGGAGCCATGATCGACTGTCGCCACCGACAACTCCAGTTCCGCCCCCCACCCCGTTCCACCCCAGCCGTTTGCACATGCACGCCGCGGCCCCAGCCGGAGGATTCGCCCTCTTCCTCCCTCCAGTGCCCCCCTTCTCCCCCCATTTTTCCACCTCCCTCTCCCCCCCCCTCCCGTGCCTTTCCACCCCACTCCTGCCCCCTCTTTCCCTGCCACCATCTCTGCCGCCGTTACCATCCCCTCCCACCATGAGGCATGGGTGCCCCTTAACAAGCCCTCAGGTCCATCAGTTTTGTTCTCCCCCCTCCTCCCCTCCGGACCCCTTTCTGCCTGCCTTGTGTCCCCCACCTTCCTCCCTCCCCACCACGCCGCCATCCGCATCGCCAATCTCGCCCCGTCCCCTCTCACCCTCCCGAAAGGGCTTATCATTGGAGAGATGGAGGAAGCCGAGCCCTGTGCCCCATCCTCCTCCCACCACCCCACCCCCTACCCCCCATCCCTGACCATCTCTCCAACCAGCAGTCAGACACCTTACGCCGCCTCCTCCTGGATTTCCAGGATTGGTTTGCGACAGGACCAGCAGATATAGGGCATACTACGTACCTGTCGCACGAAATCCATACGACAGGCCCACCTATATGACAACCTTCCCGACGCAAGAACCCCTGACAGAGAGAAGAGGAGGATTGCCAGGTGCACGAAATGGAAGAGGCAGGTGTTATCTCCCCCTCCACCAGCCTGTGGTCCTCCCCCGTCGTTCTAGTAAAAAAGAAAGACGACACGATGCGGTTTTGCATCGACTACCGCCATGTGAATGACATCACCATTAAAGATGCCATCCCCCTCCCCCGCATTGACGATTCCCTAGACTCCCTCTACGGGGCGTCTTGGTTTTCTACCCTCGACCTCCAGTCTGGATACTGGCAGGTCCCCGTCCACCTGGACCATCGAGGCAAGACGGCCTTTTCCACCAGTAATGGCAAACATTACGAATTCAATGTTCTGCCATTCGGCCTCTGCAACGCCCCTGCCACTTTCTCCAGACTAATGGAATCTGTCTTGAGCGGCCTCACTTGGGAAATATGTTTAGCTTATGTTGACGACGTCATTGTTTTAAGCCAGACCTGGGCCGACCACTTGCAGTGCCTCCGTCGAGTTTTCACCAGAATTCGCCAGGCAGGCCTCAAGCTACATCCTTCTAAATGTGTTCTGGCCGCTAAGACTGTCTCGTTCCTAGGACATACTATTTCCCAAGCAGGAATTTCCCCCGATCCCGACAAGCTCCGTGCCATAACGGACCTACCACCTCTGCAGGATGTCCACGGCATCCGCGCCTTCCTGGGACTCACGTCCTATTACCGTCGCTTTGTGAAGGGATTCGCACAGATGCTAAGCCTCTTCACGACTTGACACGAAAAGGGGAACCTTTCCTCTGGACCAAGGATCGGCGAGCTGCTTTTCAACAGCTAAAAGACAAGCTTGTTTCGGCCCCCATCGTGGCCTTCCCTGACTATGCCCTCCCTTTTCGCCTCTACACGGATGTATCCCTTACCGCGATAGGCGCCGTCCTAGCCCAGGTACAGGCCGGCCGGGAACACATCATCGCCTGTGCCAGCCGCACTCTGAACCCAGCGAAAAAAATTATGCCGCCACCAAGCGAGAATGCCTCGGCATAATCTGGGCCCTCCAATATTTTAGGGCTTATCTTTCCGGGACCCAAGTTACGATAATCACTGACCACCAATCACTCCAGTGGTTGCGCCAATCAGACTCCCATAACGCCCAACTCGTTCGGTGGCGTGACACCCTAGAGGAGTTTCAGTACGAGATTTCATACAGACCTGGAAAGCTCCACACTAATGCAGATGCCCTCTCCCACCTTCCCATCCACGCGGTACAACCGGACCCCGACCTACTACAACTCTGGCACCACAAGGAACGGCCCCCCCTGGATCCCTGCTCACCTATTCCCCAAGCTGTGCCGACAGGGCGGCCACCTTCTAACCCCGTCCAGACACATCCTCTTGACCCCCGATGCGGCACGTGACACCCTACGCCACCTACATGCTCACAACGGCATCCACTTGGGCACCAAAAAATTACTACAGGTGCTCAATGATATTTACTGGGCCCCAAATCCCTCCACCCTCGCCAAGGAAATTATCCAGACTTGCCGCGCCTGCGCGCTTGGGAAAGATATCACCCGGACCGCCAGGCCATCTGGCCATATCACCACCCACAAGCCCTGGCAACTCCTGGCGATCGACATAGTAGGCCCTCTTCCCCCTAAATCTGGATATAAATACGTGATCACTTTTGTAGACACGTACTCCAAATTCGTAGTAGCCTGCCCAGATAAGGAACATCATGCCGTCGCTGTCGCCGATGCCCTGCTCCAACACATGTTCCCTTACTCTGGCATTCCCCAAGCCATCCATTCCAATAATGCCCCCGAGTTCTCCGGAAAAGTCTGGGAAGAACTAGCCAGGATTTTCGGGTACAAGATCTCCCACTCCTCACCATACTGGCCACAAGGGAACGCGGTATGTGAATGTAGCCATCGTACCCTTATCAATCAGCTACGCACCAGAATCGAGGCTACAAAAGACGACGATTGGCCGGCACTTGTAAAAATTGTCCAATGGGGCATGAATTCGTGCCCCCGAGAAGACGGGGTTCCCCCCCACGAAAGAATCTTTGGCGAAACCCCCCTCCTACTACCCCTACACCATCACCTGCAACCGCCCGCTTCTGCTCCCACTACAGACCCGCTACACCTGCTAAAAGGGCGGATATACCACCTACAAAAGAACCTAGACCTTGGACCCGACACAGCCACCAACCCTTTCAACCCGGGTGACACAGTCGTCGTCGCCCAACTTCCCACTTCCCACAAGCTCGCCCCCCGTTTCACGGGGACCCACACCATCACCAAAGTCCCCAACCCATACCAAGTAGTCGTAGACTATCACGGCACTCACCGTACCCTCTGCAACCGTCACGTGTGGCCTTTCCACACGCCCACCTCCCCCGCTCCGGCCCCACACCCCCAGCCCCCTCCGGCTCCTGCACCACCCTCTACAGTCACATATGAGTGCTATGTTTTCTCCTCACCCTCCCACTCCGCCCCCCCTACCATCTCCACCTCCCCGACCACCACCACCCCCAGCACCTCACCTGATGCCTCCCCCGCCACCCCTCCCTCACCCTCACCCCTTCCTTCCATGGCCCCCCCCCTCAACGCCCACTCCCGCATCTTCCGCCCATGCCACCACACCCTCACCACAACCCTCTACCACCCCCCTCCCCCACCCACCATCCGTACACTCACTCCGCCAACACTGCGCCCCACCGCGCCCACAACATGCAAAACAACCCGCCCATCCCAGACGCCCACTTCTCCCCCCACCCCGACCCTCAAGACCACTACCACCTGCTCAGGCCGCCTCTCACGCCCGCCCGCCCGATACTCACACACCCCTACACCACCCACCTCTCCACGACTTCACACCGTCAAGCTACATCAGGCCCAAATCCCCTCTACCTGTACTCCCCAGAGACTCAACGCCGCATTACCACGGCACAAAACCTGGCCCTTACCTGCAGTATCCATCATTCAGTCCCCAACCACACCGACAGCCACACCAAGCAAGATGAGAGTGAAGCGGGCTGTATGGGCACCTACCCTTGGCAGGAACCACAGACTCCGTGGGCCACACCACCTGCTAAACCTCCTCCAGTCTACCACCGCCACCTCCACACTCTTACTCACCTACGACCCAGCACAAGAAGAGAACCCCTACACTGTCGCCTGGCAAACTACGCTGCAACACCTCCAGCCTGTCTACACCACCTCCAACACACAAGCGTTCCACCTCCAGCCACGAGGACGTGACTTTATACAGGGGGAGAGTGGTAAAATGCGTGGCTTGAAAAACAGTGCCCCCAAAGAATACCATAGTACTCCCGACGACAGGGCAAGCCAAAAACAGCTTAGTATGCCCGCAGATGCGCCGACACCCCCACACGGACCCCACGGGGTAGCCGCCACCAGCCACCACCACTCCCGGCAACAGCGACACATGTCAGCCCGGGCCGTGTGCCCCTGTGACATGCAGCCACCACGCCGCCGCCACCGTAGGAGAAAGACACTACCTTCGCGGAGTGGAATTGCTGAGCCAGCTAGGGGTGGAGTTGAAAATATACTCCAGACGGCGCCCTTCTCGTAGAGACGATCTATGGTCGCTCCCAAAGTGTTCTGGTAGAGATGATCTATGGTCGCTCCCAAAGTGTTCCGGTAGAGACGATCTATGGTCGCTCCCATCCTCTTGAGACGATCTATGGTCGCTCCCATCCTCTTGAGACGATCTATGGTCGCTCCCATCCTCTTGAGACGATCTATGGTCGTTCCGAAAGTATTCCGGTAGAGACGATCTATGGTCGCTCCCATCCTCGTGAGACGTTCTATGGTCGCTCCGAAAGTGCTCCAGTAGTGATGACCTGTGGTCGCTCCCATCCTAGTGAGACGATCTATGGTCGCTCCGAAAGTGCTCCGGTAGAGACGATCTATGGTCACTCCCATCCTCGTGAGACGATCCATGGTCGCTCCGAAAGTGCTCTGGTAGAGACGATCTATGGTCGCTCCCATCCTCGTGAGACGACCCTTGGTCGCTCCGAAAGTGCTCCGGTAGAGACGATCCATGGTCGCTCCCATCCTCATGAGACGATCTATGGTCGCTCCAAGAGTGTCTTGGTAGAGACGACCTATTGTCGCTCCCTCCCTCGTGAGACGATCTACGGTCGCTCCGAGGGTGTGCAGAGAGAGGTGAGTAGAGAGACGTCCCCACGGCAGGAGACTGGAGCCCAGGCTTCCTGTCCCAGAGTGACCCAGACAGGCCTCCCAGCCTCCCCTGGTCTCTGTTCCCTACGCCTGGCTCTAGAGCAGACGCACCTGACGGACCCCAGTGGAAGTCGCTGCCGCAGCCCTCCCCTGTCGGCGCCCCTAGACGCTGGAGACCGCAGCCCACAGTCTCTCTCAGTTCTCCCCAGGACACCCGGGCGTGATCTCTCTACGCCCCCACGACGCCGGGACTTATCACAGAGGTTCCTGGAGCTATTCGGCCCCAGTCCCGAGGGCCACACGCCTGAGCCAAGCCCGGAAGCCACGGGAAGCCCAGGACGCGAGAGTACGCCCTTACGAGTTATCCCGTGCCCTCTCTGCACGCCTCGCATTGGCGGTGCCCCTAGTCCAGCAGGATCGCCGACGACATGTTCCTGCCTATCCCCCTGATGAATACGTGTGATATTGTAGCACGAGTGATTTAGGTCAAGTGTGATTTCCCCTAATGTAAGTATTGTGCAGTGCTTCCAAATAGTGAATATCGGGGTAAATCAGATCACAGTGAGAAGTTAAAGGACGAGAGTGTGGAACAAGATCTGATTGACTATACGTGTGAGTGACATCCCTGTTATACAATTAATAAGCCTGTGCCGCCGGGAGATTCCCCTATAAAGACATACCCCCATTACTGTGAAGGAATATTGTGAAAGAAAGTATTAATGGTATTCTCTCCCTCCCCCACGCTACCCATAAATCTTGTTTACCACCCTCTCTCACTCCAATATCTCGAGTAAGTGTAAATCAAGAATAAAATCAATTGCCAAAGTCTTTTGGCTAGTGGAAACCATATAAACTTCACGGCTAATATCTGCCGCCTTCCAGTATTACCATAACTTTCCCCTAGCCGTCACAAGTCACTCCCCGCACCTCCCGTATCTCCTAGTGAGACTCAACCCCCCTCCTGCGCCCCCACGCGCGCCTATATTTACTGCACTCCTGATACACTAGGATTGTTTGTGTTGTCATTAGTATCAGAGAAGCAAGTATCCTGCGAGATACACATATCCTAGATAAGGTTTCATATTGCTATATATTGTGCTGTAATATCTGCTGATTTGTCCTGTGTCTGACTGTGGTAATATACGTGTAAAGGTTGTTGCCTAGAGTTTTTGTGTCCTGCCTCTCTTTATTGCACTAGCTCCGGTCTCGAAAGAGGACCCCGCTCCACGTTAGGTGAAATAGGAACGAGAAGTCGAGCCTAATTTCACCTAGCATTACACTCTTCTTTCCTTTTCAGGTGGCTTTTCATTGACAAGCCTAATGGTTTCCTGTAAGCCAGGAAACCATTACAGGAAACCATTTACAACGCTGGGTGGTAACCATATAACCAACACATACGTGTTCCCTACGTGTCAACAAGTGGGCTGGCGGAGGGTTAGTGCCCCTCCCCGCAAAACCACTAACTTTAAGTCAATCGGCCACCCCTTACGGGATTATGGCGTCTGGCTATAGATAGATTGATAGACTGATCATCATCATTATTATTATTATTATTATTATTATTATTATTATTATCATTATTATTATTATTATGTACTCACACTCACTGGCCTGCAATTATTCTAGACCAAAACAGTGTGGTAGCCAGTGGTCGGGTGTGGTGGGGCGGGACAGGATATTATTATTATTATTATTATTATTATTATTATTTACCACACTCACTGGTCTGCAATTCTAGACCAAACCAGTGTGGTAGCCAGTGGTCGGGTGTGGTGGGGCGGGACAGGATATTATTATTATTATTATTATTATTATTATTATTATTTACCACACTCACTGGCCTGCAATTCTAGACCAAACCAGTGTGGTAGCCAGTGGTCGGGTGTGGTGGGGCGGGACAGGATATTATTATTATTATTATTATTATTATTATTATTATTATTTACCACACTCACTGGCCTGCAATTCTAGACCAAACCAGTGTGGTAGCCAGTGGTCGGGTGTGGTGGGGCGGGACAGGATATTATTATTATTATTATTATTATTATTATTTACCACACTCACTGGCCTGCAATTCTAGACCAAACCAGTGTGGTAGCCAGTGGTCGGGTGTGGTGGGGCGGGACAGGAGGGCTGCAAGGAGATGCCAGGGTGTGCAGATATTGCCCCACCATTACACTGATGAGCTGGCCTTCAGGCACGCTGATGAATACACGCTGCTCACTCTGCCCCTCCAACCCAACAAGCACGAGGACGAGGAGGACATGGAGGAGGAGGGAAAAGAGAAAGAAAGAGGAGAAGAAGAGAGAGAATAAGAAGGAGAAGTAGGAGGAGGAAGAGGATAAAGGAGGAGGAGGAGGAGGAAGATGGGGAGGAGGAAGGAAAGAAGGAGATGGGGAAGGAGGGAAAAGAGAAGGAAGGACAACTAGAGGGAAAGAGAAAGAAGGAGGAGGAGGAGAGAAAAAGAAGGAGGGAAAAGTTGGGGAAGGAAGAGGGAAAGGAGGAGGAGGAAAGGAGAAAGAAGGAGGAGGGGAAGCGAAAAGAAAAAGAAGGAGGAGGAGGAGGGGAAGGGAAAAGAGGAATAATTAGAAGGAGGAGGGACAAGAGAAACAAGAAGGAGCAGGACGGAAAGAGAAGGAGGAGGAAGAAAAAGAGAAAGAGAGAGAAGGAGGAGGGAAAAGAGAAAGAAGGAGGAGGAGGAAGGAAGAGAAGAAGAAGGAAAGAGGAGGGAAGGGAGAAAGAAAGTGAAAGGGAGGAAGAGAGGAAGGTTTATGGTAAAGCTTTTTGTCAGTGCTTGTGGTGTCCTGCAGTCAGTAGTCTCTCTCTCTCTCTCTCTACTTAGACATCCTATCCCGTAAGAAATGGCCACAAATAAATCGCCTCCATGTCGCCCTGTCCCAAGCTATTTCCCTGCCCTCCCCCCAGCCCACACACTCCTCTCTCATATACCAATCCACTCTATCTCCATCTCATCCACGGCCTCCCCCCCTCTCACCCCCTCCACCTCACTCGCATACTCTCTCCTCGTTAGTCTCTCTCTCTCCATCCTCTCCACATGGCCAAACCACCTCAATGTGCTTCCCCAAACGCTTCCTATCACATCCACATCCACACCACAACACTCCTTCACTTCCTCGTTTGTCAGTCTGCCTCTCAAATAATATATATATATATATATATATATATATATATATATATATATATATATATATATATATATATATATATCAGGCAACAAGTGACGATTTATGCGATATCGAGTGGTAATAATTAGCAAGGACAATATTAGACTTATAATAACAGGGCGGCCCATATATCACAATGTGTCGTGTGTGTGGCAGAAGGATACGTGCCAGAAGATGACCCAGACTTGTTTGGTTGATTGTACACCTCATTCACTCTCTCTCTCTCTCTCTCTCTCTCTCACACACACACACACACACACACACACACACACAAATATCCATGCATATAACATATCTATCAGCAGATGAAGATTCCAAGCCTCTCACAGGTTAGGAATACTGGCTGGTTGATGAGAGAGAGAGAGAGAGAGAGAGAGAGAGAGAGAGAGAGAGAGAGAGAGTTGCCTAGTCACTGTGTTCATTTTGCCGTCCCCCCCCCACCGTCATTCTGGTGTGCATTATAGTCTCTTTCTACATCCTTTTCACAGCACTTCTTCGTGACTGGCATCATATTGTAGTGTTAATGTACTGATAGAGTTATTTCAGGGTGAAGATATGGCAATTTTAGGTCAAGTGACTGGAAAAAGAACCCAGTCGTAACGTTGGAAGCCCCAGTTGGAAGCCCCAGTTGGAAGCCCCAGTTGGAAGCCCCCAGTTGGAAGCCCCAGTTGGAAGCCCCAGTTGGAAGCCCCAGTTGGAAGCCCCCAGTTGGAAGCCCCATTTGGAAGCCACAGTTGGAAGCCACAGTTGGAAGCCCCTAGTTGGAAGCCCCCAGTTGGAAGCCCCAGTTGGAAGCCCCAGTTGGAAGCCCCAGTTGGAAGCCCCTAGTTGGAAACCCCAGTTGTAAGCCCCATTTGGAAGCCCCCAGTTGGAAGCCCCAATTGGAAGCCCCAGTTGGAAGCCCCCAGTTGGAAGCCCCAGTTGGAAGCCCTCAGTTGGAAGCCCCCAGTTGGAAGCCCCAGTTGGAAGCCCCCAGTTGGAAGCCCCAGTTGGAAGCCCCCAGTTGGAAGCCCCAGTTGGAAGCCCTCAGTTGGAAGCCCCAGTTGGAAGCCCTCAGTTGGAAGCCCCAGTTGGAAGCCCCAGTTGGAAGCCCTCAGTTCCCATCAGACCAAAACCTGAACCCTAACCTGTCCTTATAATACGAGGATGAGATGGAGGGATGGAGTGGAGAGGTGTATGAGAGAGGGGTGTGAGCTGGGGGGAGGGCAGCGAAATGGCGGGGGACAGGGCGACATGGAGGTGATTTGTTTGTGGCCACCCCTTACTGGATTAAGGCGTGTGGCAATAGGTAGATAGACAGATTGACTTTAACATTTTTTCGGTAATATACAACAAACCACACCAAGTTTTGCCAAGTCTTGTATTTTTGATAAATTCCTAAACTTGTACAGATAAATGATGAACCTTGTGTTATACTGTATAGTTATTGGCTTGGTTGCAGGAGTAAATATTTCCTGAATTATATAACCCCAAAATACACCAACCGCTTCCATATTACCTTTCTCGCATAACTGGAAAAAAAATGTTAACTCAAAAAAAATGGTTAACTAAAAAAATGGTTAACGAAAAAAATGGTTAACTCAAAAAAATGGTTAACTCAAAAAATTAACAAAAAATGGTTAACTCAAAAATGGTTAGGTCAAAAAATGGTTTACTCAAAAATGGCTAACTCAAAAAATAGTAACTCAGAAAATGATAAACTAAAAAATGGTTAACTCAAAAAAATGGTTAACTCAAAAAATGGTTAACTCAAAAAATTAACTCAAAAAATTGTTAGGTCAAAAAATGGATAACTCAAAAGAATAGTTAACTCAAAAATGGTTAACTCAAAAAATGGTTAACTCAAAAAATGGTTAACTCAAAAAATGGTTAACTCAAAAATGGTTAACTCAAAAAATGGTTAACTCAAAAATGGTTAACTCAAAAAAATGGTTAACTCAAAAAATGGTTAACTCAAAAAATGGTTAACTCAAAAAATGGTTAACTCAAAAAATGGTTAACTCAAAAATGGTTAATGGCAATTTTCCCCAACGACCTTTTGAAACGTATTTGAAATTTTCTGCCACTGAGCAACGTGAAATAAACTGGAATAGGACAAACATTTTTATTCCTCACCATCCACTCACTCGATGTAGTGCTGCTCTTGGGTGACTGTGCTTTCCTCTCTTCCTTGGTTCTTTCCTGCCTGAGTCAGTCAGTGAGGTGAATGAGGCGTGTCAGCTGAGTAAGATGAGCCAACGAGTAAAATGAGGAAGTAATTGACTGAGGTGAGACAAGGGACAGGAGTGAGTATGGTGAATGAGCAAGGGAGGTGACTGTGTGTGTGTGTGTGTGTGTGTGTGTGTGTGTGTGTGTGTGTGTGTGTGTGTGTGTGTGTGTGTGTGTGTGTATCTTTGTGAGCGTCCGGATGTTTCTTATCAATGTGCGTCTCTCTCTCTCTCTCTCTCTCTCTCTCTCTCTCTCTCTCTCTCTCTCTCTCTCTCACTGAGCGTCCGGCTGTTTGAGCTTGTCAATGTGCATGCCTCTGTCTCTCTCTGTCTGTCTGTCTGTCTGTCTGTCTGTCTGTCTGTCTCTCTGTCTCTCTCTCTCTCTCTCTCTCTCTCTCTCTGTGTGTGTGTGTGTGTGTGTGTGTGTGTGTGTGTGTGTGTGTGTGTGTGTGTGTGTGTGTGTGTGTGTGTGTGTGTGTGTGTGTGTGTGTGTGTGTGTGTGTGTGTGTGTGTGTGTGTGTGTGTGTGTGTGTGTGTGTGTGTGTGTGTGTGTGTGTGTGTGTGTGTGTGTGTGTGTGTGTGTGTGTGTGTGTGTGTGTGTGTGTGTGTGTGTGTGTGTGTGTGTGTGTGTGTGTGTGTGTGTGTGTGCTTAAAGGCAGGAAATAAAAGAGAAATCCAGCGGGAAAATATTAGGCACAACTAGACAGAGCAGAAGAGGATATGAGGAGGGAGGAAAAGAGGAGGGGGAAAGAGAGGAGCTGGAGAGAGAGCAGTGAGCTGAGGAAAGAGTAAGTGACATTAGGAGAGAGGAAAGGGAAGAATGCTAGGTGACGTTGTACAGGTCAACTCTGGAACTGTCTCTCTCCCTGTATTTCCTGCTGCCTATGATCTCCAGTCTTTCAAACGCAGTGTGTCCAGGCATCTCGATATGAACGCATCTTGAATCTGGCTCTCTGTTATCTTGTTTTTGTTCTTTCTTGGAGGGAACAGTCTTGCGGGCTCCTGGCCTTTGGTTCCTTCTTTCTTGCACAAAAAAAAGGCCAAGTGTGGTTCCTTGAGGGTGTGGGTGATGTGGCGGCAGCATCAGAACCTTAGTGTTGGTGGCATACAAGACCCCAGTGTAGAAGTGGCGTAGGGACTGGCTGAGTTACCAGCCACTTTTGTGTTATCAGTGGCACCACACAATGTTTTTATGGCCTGTACAGTACTTCCTGCCGCCATTCAGCCACCATCTCTCTCTCCCTCCCTCTCTCTCTCTCTCTCTCTCTCTCTCTCTCTCTCACTCACATTCTTCTTCACATTCACTGGTGCAGCTTTCACCGTCTCATTGTTTACTCCTTCTCTGGACACTACTCCTGCATGTTACTCTGAACCTTCTTTCCTGCCGCCTTAATACCCTCCTCTCCCACTTCCCTTTCTTTTCTCTTCTTTCTCCTCTCCTACCATCCCTCCTTCCCTCCCTCCTACCCTATCGCTCTGCCACCCTCGAGCTCGGCCTGGTTCCAGAATTCGAATCCGCACCTGCACCCCAACCGCACTGTTAGAACAACGTTGGCACCACAGCCGCACAATTTTAGTTGTCTTGGTCCCGCACCCGCACCGCACCCACAATACTGTACACTGAACCATTCCTGCACCGCACGTGTACCACACCCGCAGTACATAGAACCATCACCGTACCCGCACCGGACCCACAATACACAGTACCACACCGCAACTGTACAACACCCGCAGTACACAGAACCACACCATCACCGTAGCCGCAGAGTAGCATGGCACAATATGCACTGCAGTCATATATCCACATTTTAGACTACTTGACATACAGTAATCAACAGCATGCATACACAGTATATACAACACCATTTTATATGTTTCTAAAGTATAGTATGATACAGGAAGAAGGAACTTGAACAAGAAATGGATTACAATGATTTTATTACGTTATTATTATGAAATATTTTTTAGGTTTTCATGAAGAAATTTTGACACGATTATGGAAGTTGGTGACCCATGGTGTTACAGGTTCTGTTGCTTGCATTGCTACTTCTCTTTACCTTAGCATTGACGCTGGAACTACTGAAAAAGATATCATCGACACAGGATGGCTTGACGCTTGTCCTCCTGGTTGACACTGTGTCCAGCCAGACTAATATTTCTGTCACTAGGTGCACTGGTGGCCATGATACACAACATTACCTGCAGTCCTACACAGTACCAAGAGTTGCATCTCGTCTTCCTTCCACATACATTCTGTGTGTGTGTGTGTGTGTGTGTGTGTGTGTGTGTGTGTGTGTGTGTGTGTGTGTGTGTGTGTGTGTGTGTGTGTGTGTGTGTGTGTGTGTGTGTGTGTGTGTGTGTGTGTGTGTGTCACTATACATTCATTTTCATACATACTAACGCTACAAATTCCACACATGTACCGCAGTGAAGGAAGTACAACCGCACCCGCACCTCATCCGCACAGCAGCCGCAAGTATTTCCTTACGGTGCGGGATACCGCAACACAGCGCGGTGCGGTTGTTGCCACACAGAGCTCTGCCACCCTCCCTGCAACCCTCCCGGTCGCCCTGCCACCCTCCCTGCCTCCTACCCTGTCGCCCCACCACCCTCCCTGCCTCCTACCCTGTCATCCACCACCCTCCCTGCAACCCTCCCGGTCGCCCTGCCACCCTCCCTGCCCCCGTCCCTGCCACCCTCCCTGCCACTTTTCATGTCGTCCAACTACCCTCCCTCCCTCCCTCCTACCCTGTCTCCGAACCACCCTCCCTGTCGCCCCACCACCCTCCCTGCCGCCATCACTGTTGCCCTACCACCCTCCCTGCCTCCTACCCTGTCGCACCACTACCCTCCCTGCCTCCTACCCTGTCACCCCAGCACCCTCTCTCCCTCCTACTCTGTCGCCCCACCACCCTCCCTGCCTCCTACCCTGTCTCCCCACCACCCTCTCTCCTTCCTACTCTGTCGCCCCACCACCCTCCCTGCCTCCCCTGCCAAAGGAATTATCACCCACATTGTTGTCTGGTAAACGCGACCTATTACACTGGTCTATTAAAACCTGTACTTAGTGGTGATGGAGACGCTGTAGTGTGATGATGATGATGATGATGATGATGATGATGATGGGGGGCCGCAGAGGGGGAGGGGGAGGAAGAGGGGGAAGGGGAGGGGTGGCAGGGGTTTGAAGGAAGGCAGGAGACAGAAGGACAGGATGGGCAGCAGGAAGGGGACAAAAAAAGATGACAACGAGAGAGGAAGATAAGAGTTACACACAGCGCAGAGAAAGGAGGCAGAGGGTGGGAATGGGGGGAGGCAGAGGGTGGGAATGGAGGGAGGCAGAGGGTGGGAATGGGGGGAGGCAGAGGGTGGGAATGGAGGGAGGCAGAGGGTGGGAATGGAGGGAGGCAGAGGGTGGGAATTGGGGGAGGCAGAGGGTGGGAATGGAGGGAGGCAGAGGGTGGGAATTGGGGGAGGCAGAGGGTGGGAATGGAGGGAGGCAGAGGGTGGGAATGGGGGGAGGCAGAGGGTGGGAATGGAGGGAGGCAGAGGGTGGGAAGGAAGGAAGGCAGAGGGTGGGAAGGAAGGAAGGCAGGGGGTGGGAAGGAAGGAAGGCAGGGGGTGGGAAGGGAAGACAGGAGGGAAGGAGGGTAGTGCGGGAGAGTACAGCAGAAATAAAACGTTCAAACAAAATTAATGAATTAAAAAAATCGGAATAGTATGTGAGGGAGAAAGACAAACTTATTAGAGGCAGAGAAACCAAAATGTGACAAGAGGGAAGGAGGGAGGAGGAGAGGAGTAATGTTGGAGAGGAAAAGGGAGGAAAGGGACACAGCAAGGGATAGAAGGAGAGGAATAGGAGGGTGTGAGAGAATAAGAGAAGCAGAGAGATGGGAGAAAGAGACAAAGAGTATGTAAGAGAACAGAGAGATGGGAGAAAGAGACAAAGAGTATGTGAGAGAACAGAGAGATGGGAGAAAGTGACAAAGAGTATGTAAGAGAACAGAGAGATGGGAGAAAGAGACAAAGAGTATGTAAGAGAACAGAGAGATGGGAAAGGGAGAGAGAGAGAGAGAGAGAGAGAGAGAGAGAGTAGGTAAGAGTCTGTGATGATAGAGTCAGAGGCCAACACTGCAGCACAAGACTGACCCCTTGTATGGGCCTGACATCATGTTCAGTGTATTCTTGCCACCAGCATAGGATTTGATGCAAGTTATACAGAACCACTTGCAGTCCAGGCTTTATGGCAGGTTATACTGAACCTCTTGAGTCTGAAGCGTTATTTCTAAGCTGTATGAAATGGTCCGGGGATACCATGAGTACAATATATGACACCATCGCACTGAATGGGTTAACAGGAACAACCCCGCAGGAATAACACATCAATGACCCACTAAAGCACACGAGAGAGAGAGAGAGAGAGAGAGAGAGAGAGAGAGAGAGAGAGAGAGAGAGAGAGAGAGAGAGAGAGAGAGAGCAATGGGCTCGCAGTGTATGTTATCAGAAATATTGTGATAAAAGTCGAGGGGATGGAGAGAATGTGAAAGAGGAAGTGGGTAGAGATAAATGAAGTGACTGGCACGGGTAACGGGCTGGTGGGTAACAACATGAGTGAAAGTGAGAGTAAAAGTGACACAGCGTATGACAGGAACCACAGAGCGTGTGAACTCCAACACAGCAAGTGGCACAGCGGCGTGGGACAGAGGCAGGGAAGGAGAAAGACAAAGAAATGGGGGGAGGGTGGGAAGGAGAGGGAGGAGAGAAGAGACGGAGAGAAGAAGGACTGCAGAGAGACCAAGACGAGCGGGATCAGAGAAGAGATGAAGATTGAAGGGAGGATGGACAGCGAGAGGTAAATGACGAAGGGGGGAAGAGGAAAAATGATAATTAAGTGAGAGAAGACAAAAAACATGGAAAAGCGATGGAGGGGAATAGCTACGGAGAAGAGTACGAGGAAAAGATGGAGAGAAAAAAAAAGGATGGGGAAGGAAGGAAGGGGAAAAGACTGACAGAAGAGGATGGACAAAGTAGATGGGGAGGAGAGGAATGTGAAGAGTCAGAGAAGGGAAGAAGGACAAAAGAGATGGTCAGTGGAGAAAGGAGATAGAGGAGGGAGGTAGGAAAAAAAGCAATGAATAGGACAGCAAGGAGAATATAGACAACGAAATGATGAAAAGCAAATGATATGGATAGGGAAAGGAGGAGGACAGTGATGGCAAGGGGAAGGAGTATAGTAGATAAGAGAGAGCAATGACGAAAAGAGAGAAGGAGAGGGATGATTAGAGAGGAAGAACGAGGAATGAAAGAAGCCAAAAGAGATTTACTGCGTGGAAGTGATGATGAACCACTGCAATACTCCAGGCGTGATTTGGGAAGCAGTCGGTCGGCGATTAAAACAGGAAGGGGTTGCATGTTGGCCTTAGAGAGGAAAGATTGTGTGCTGGTGGTTGCAGGGGTGTACCTAGTGGCGGGGGTAACCTACCCCCCCACCCCACCTCACCCCAGAGAGAGAGAGAGAGAGAGAGAGAGAGAGAGAGAGAGGTACAACCAAGACAACTGCAGGTAGAGCCACAAGGCAGGTACAGGTGTGGCCAGAACACAAGTACAACAGCCACAGGACCATTACACCTGCATTCACCACACAATTACAACTACATTCACAGTACAGTGCCATATCAAAATGTTTATAGTGATAGTTTCCTTCCATCATTACCAAACAGGACAACTACTGACAGTTTTACTGACAATAGTTTTGCCCTGATACCTCTCCACAGCAAAGGATTTTGTCTCAATGTTAGTGTCGGCTACGATTACTGATCTATAGGACGGACATAAGTGGCTGTGTAAGGACTGGCATTAATGTATTAGTCTTTGTTTGTGATCAGAATATCTATCTATCTATCTATCTATTGCCAGACGCCATAATCCCGTAAGGGGTGGCCACTTGACTTTGAGTTATTTGTTTTACGGGGAGAGGCACTAACCCTCCACCAACCCACTTGTTGACACGTAGGGAGCACATATGGTTATATGGTTACCACCCAGCGTCGTAAATGGTTTCTTGGCTTACAAGAAACCATTTGGCTTGTCACTCAATGTAAGGCCACCTGCATGTAAAGGAAAGAAAAGCAATAAGACGTGACAGGAAAGATAGGAGAAATAGGAAGAGAGGAGGACAGACTCAGAAAAAGAATGATAAAGGCCAAGGAAGAAGTAGGCAGCACTACATCAAGTGAGTGGATGATGGTCGCCACCACCTACCACTAATCATACATTATAATTATGTTGTATTCAAGTGCAGTAGCGTATAGAATTAAACCTGTCAATGGCATTACCTTTACTGTGTACATCCGTCTCTCTCACCGTTAACCTTTACCTTGTACAATACCACGTCCCTCTCCCTTGCTTCTTTCCTCTCCCTCCACTTTACCCTCAACAATATTTTCTTTCTCCATCTCCCGTTTTTATCACATTCAACCTCCTCCCTTTACCTCACCTTCAACCTCACCTCTTCTCTTTTCCCCCTTTCTGCTGCCCCTGCTTCATCCTTACCTTCACTCCTCTCCCTCACACACACACACACACACACACACACACACACACACACACACACACACACACATACACAAACAAACAAACACACGTCGAGTAAACCAACCCCCTCTCTCTTGCTATCGTAGGCGAGGGTGGAATAAAATTATAAAATGAAATTATCTTCATCTGTGTGGGGAAACACAGGAAGCAGAGGAGCGACGGTGTACAGTGATGAGAGGAGGGGCAGCAGCAGTGGGGGGAAGAGGGAAGAGACAGGGGAAGGGAGAGAAAGTGAGAGAGAGGACAGAGGAGGCGACTGGGAAGAGGGAAGGAATGAAGAATGAAGGAAAGGGGAAGGGGAGAGAGAAGGGATGGAGGAAGAAACAGTGAGTGACTAAGGAACGGAGGGGAAGATAAAATACAGTGAAGAAAGGGAGAGGGAGCAGCAAAGGGAGGGAGGAAGGTTGGAGAAGGCAGAGTGAGGGTGTAGGTGGAAGGGAGAGAACAGACGGAAGAAGGAATGAAGTCAGTCGAGACAGGGAGAAGGATGATGGGAAAGAAGGTGGATGACAGACACTATGAAGGAATAGGGTCAGGATGAGGAAGAAGGGAGGATGTACTCTAGGGTAAGGGAGGGAGGGAGGAGGCTGAGTGAGGGGGGGAAGGGCTGGGGCAGGGTGAGGGGGCAGGGAGGAGGCTGAGTGAGGGGGAAGGGCTGGGGCAGGGTGAGGGGGCAGGGAGGAGGCTGAGTGAGGGGGGAAGGGCTGGGGCAGGGTGAGGGGGCAGGGAGGAGGCTGAGTGAGGGGGGAAGGGCTGGGGCAGGGTGAGGGGGCAAGGAGGAGGCTGAGTGAGGGGGGAAGGGCTGGGACAGGGGGAGGGGGCAGGGGGGAGGCTGAGTGAGGGGGAAGGGCTGGGACAGGGGGAACGGCTGGGACAGGGGGAGGGGGCAGGGGGAGGCTGAGTGAGGGGAATGGAACTGCTGGGACAGGGGGAACGGCTGGGCAGGGGAGTGGGGGCAGGGAGGCTGAGGGAGGGGAATGAGGGGGCAGGGGTTACAACATGAGGGGGCAGGGAGTGGGGGTTACAACATGAGGGGGCAGGGAGTGGGGGTTACAACATGAGGGGGCAGGGAGTGGGGGTTACAACATGAGGGGGCAGGGAGTGGGGGTTACAACATGAGGGGGCAGGGAGTGGGGATTACAACATGAGGGGGTAGGGAGTGGGGGTTACAACATGAGGGGGCAGGGAGTGGGGGTTACAACATGAGGAGGCAGGGAGTGGGGGTTACAACATGAGGGGGCAGCGAGAGGCAGGAAGAGACACCAGAGTGTGACATCCATCACCGCAGTGATAGTCATCTGCACAACACATTTTGGTAGATCAGGACATTTCACGCCTTAGGTTAGTGCTGTTGCCAACACCTTCACAAAATGTATGGGAATAATTAGCCCTGACTGTGGTGGTAAAAAAGTTGATTACAGAAAGAGAGCAAGAGTGGACCAATGCATTAGCCTTTGTGTTGGCTGTGTCTTGTTTATTTTTAAGTTCTAGATTCTGCACTGTACAGTAAGTTACTTCTGTATTGAGGACAGTGTCACTGGCAGTGCTGTGTGTACGCATGTATCTGTGAATGCAAATATATATATATATATATATATATATATATATATATATATACACACAGAGAGAGAGAGAGAGAGAGAGAGAGAGAGAGAGAGAGAGAGAGTGTGTTCGTGAGCTGGTCCTCAGTGTCCTCCCAAAGTTTTTTTTTTTTTTTTTTTACTTAGGAGAACGAAATTTTGCAGGAAGGTAGACGTGTACTTTGAACAGGTTTTGGGCAGGACTGGACCCGTAAAGAGGCCTATTTACACCTGGGTCAGGGGGTAGGGAAGCCTCTACCCCAGTTTCTAAATTTCCTATAAACATAACAAGATGTGACTGGCAGGGTTTATTTTACATGACAAAAAAAAAAAAAAAAAAAAAAAAAAAAAATCACGGTGGTAGACGGCCATCCCGGCGAGGTTTTAGGCAGAATGGAATCGCCAAGGCCTGCCTCTTCGTACACCGAGGTACACGCCAACACCAACTAATTTTTACACACGGTGAGATCCCCTGCGGCTGCCCCGGCAGGCAGGATGTACCCTACGGGGGGGGGGGGGGAAACTCCTAAGTTAAAACAAAGTTGTCTCTTAATTGCAAGAGAAAAAGTTCAAAGTCTTTTGTTGTTACAGGAACAGTTATATTTCACAAACTTGACTAAGTATATTGTCTACCACCATTGCTGTAATAATCTTCACTATTAGTAATGCATTTCCTCTTGGACATTCACTGGTTATTTCTGCTGCCAATACTGCAACTCATACACTGAATACATCTTAACATTATAACAACTGGTCAGCAAATAATATAAAGATGAGAAACGGGTCTGTGTACAAAATGCAAAACTCTGTCTGCCCTTAACATTGACATTATTCCCAGTGATGGTGGAGGCAGGGATGATGGTTGTTGTGGTAGAGGCAGGGGTGATGGTTGTTGTGGTGGTAGAGGCAGGGGTGATGGGCGTTGTGGTGGTAGAGGCAGGGATGATGGTTGTGGTAGTGGTAGAGGCAGGGATAGTGGTTGTGGTGGTAGAGACAGGGGTGATGGTTGTGGTGCTGGTAGAGGCAGGGATGATGGTTGTTGTGGTGGTGGAGGCAGGGATGATGGTTGTTGTGGTGGTAGAGGCAGGGATGATGGTTGTTGTGGTGGTAGAGGCAGGGATGATGGTTGTTGTGGTGGTAGAGGCAGGGATGATGGTTGTTGTGGTGGTAGAGGTAGGTGTGGTAGTGGTGGTGATCACAGTACTAACGTGCACGGTGACAGCGGGGATGTGGTAGTGGTGATTGTCCTAGTGATGGTAACAGGCCACGTTGGTACGCATGGACAACATTTTCTGTTTTTACCCCGGCAACGACAGATATCCATGCTTATATCTGTCTGTCTATCCATCTATCTACAGATCAGTAGATAGGTAGACATAGACATATACACAGACATATAGACTGACTAACAGATAGACAGACATAAAGATGGACAGTGAGACAGACAGATGGATAATGTTAAGGTGTGGCTTTAGGTCAAGTTGTATGGTGTTTACGGCATCAACAAGGTAGTAGGTTAGGGTGGTGCAGAGAGGTGCTACTATGGCAGTGTTGTGGGGCCAAGGCGCGGTAGCTGGCCTGGCACAACACTCCGGCGGGGAGATCTTCCTCATTTACTAAGTTGTCAAATTCTGGCCTGAGATACTGCTCCTACATACCTCTATACAAAGCTGATCCTCTTGGCGGCTATCCCTTACCCATTTGCCCTGCACCACGCCAGGTTACGAACCTTGTTTCAGTCCTAGCTAGTTGCAGTCTGCCCCAGGACGGCGGCGGCTTGCTTGTGGTCGATGGCACTGCTCGGCCACACAGACCAATGGACAGGAACAACAACAGCAACAACATTCTATCAGTTTTGCCAAAGCATCTCCCATATACTTCTTTAATACCTCCCACCACCAGACCAAAGGCAGGCTGAGTCTGGTACAAACTTTTGTCAGCAAAAAATAATCGTTGGGAGATTGTGAAATGTGAGTTTTTCCCTTGCCTCTGATACCTGTGTTGATATACAACAAAGAGTATGCCTTACCCAGAGTACAGTATGTGAACCTGCCTGGGTATCCTCCTACATACCAGTTTATTAGCCTGTGTTTTCACACTGTATCTTGACCCAGTCAAGTCTCTCCTGCCTAACACCCTACCACAACTTGTCCTGCCATTTATTTAACACTTCATTATTTTCCTACTTCACTATACTCCCTTTACCTTAACTTGGCACAGATTCTCGTCCTTTTGCGGCTTATTCCACGCAGAATAAAACAATACTATGGCTCTACATCCCTTCCGTAGCACTTCTTCATGACTAGCATCATACTGTGCTGTTAATCTCTTGCTACAACCAGTAATGAAGATGGACAGATGGCAGTTTTAGGCCAAGTTAGAGTAAAAAAGGTATAGTATATCCGTTGCCAACGTTACCATTTTATTAGTGTACCAGGCCATTATTTTGTGTGTTCCTTAACTCACTAATAAAACCGTTCATTAGTTACACCTTTCCTTCTGCCCCAGTTCATCAGTTACATAGTGTACCAGTGTATTATCTAGTTTACTAGTGTACTATTTCACTAATGTACAAGTTCATTTTTGTTCTTAACAGCAGTGGAAATGAGTTATTTGAGAGGAGCCTGTGGAGTCACATGGAGAGACAGACTGACAAATGAGGAAATGAAGGAGCGTTGTGGTGTGGATGTGGATGTGATAGGAAGCGTTAGGAGAAACACACTGAGGTGGTTCGGCCATGTGGAGAGGGGAGAGGAAGGGGGAGGCCAAGGATGAGACTGAGGGATGGAGTGGAGAGGGGTGTGTGAGCTGGGAACAGGGCAGTGAAATGGCAGGTGACAGGGCTACATGGAGGTGATTTGTTTGTGGCCACCCCTTACGGGATTAAGGCGTCTGGCAATAGGTAGATAGACAGACGAGTTCATTAGTGTACTATTTCACTAGTTGCTTCGTTGATGCTGTTACCAGTCTGCCACTTTACTACTTCATCAGTTGTCCAGGTCATTAGTTTACCCGTTGTTCAGGTTCCAAGGTAAACCATTCCATAGTTGTCCAGTTCACTAGATGACCATTTGACTGGTGTTGGGGTTCACCAGAGTATTAGTTTACCAGTACATGAGTTTACCAGTCCATTAGTTAACCAGTTGTTTAGTTTACCAGTACATTAGTTAACCAGTTGTTTAGTTTACCAGTACATTAGTTAACCAGTTGTTTAGTTTACCAGTCCATTAGTTGTTTAGTTTACCAGTCCATTAGTTAACCAGTTGTTTAGTTTACCAGTCCATTAGTTAACCAGTTGTTTAGTTTACCAGTCCATTAGTTAACCAGTTGTTTAGTTTACCAGTCCATTAGTTAACCAGTTGTTTAGTTTACCAGTACATTACTTAACCAGTTGTTTAGTTTACCAGTACATTAGTTAACCAGTTGTTTAGTTTACCAGTACATTAGTTAACCAGTTGTTTAGTTTACCAGTACATTAGTTAACCAGTTGTTTAGTTTACCAGTACATTAGTTAACCAGTTGTTTAGTTTACCAGTACATTAGTTAATCAGTTGTTTAGTTTACCAGTACATTAGTTAACCAGTTGTTTAGTTTACCAGTACATTAGTTAACCAGTTGTTTAGTTTACCAGTACATTAGTTAACCAGTTGTTTAGTTTACCAGTACATTAGTTAACCAGTTGTTTAGTTTACCAGTACATTAGTTAACCAGTTGTTTAGTGTACCAGTCCATTAGTTAACCAGTTGTTTAGTTTACCAGTACATTAGTTAACCAGTTGTTTAGTTTACCAGTACATTAGTTAACCAGTTGTTTAGTTTACCAGTACATTAGTTAACCAGTTGTTTAGTTTACCAGGTCAGTGTACTGCCAGTGCATTAGCTATAGTTCTTTTACACTAATTTGGCCCAGATTTTTTTTTCTTTTGGAGATTATTTCACGTAGTTCAGTGACAGAAACAATATTGCAGCTCTACATCATTCTCACAGCACTTCTTTGTGACTAACACCATACTCGAGACTTAATTTATTGTTATAACTCGGCACTGAAGCTGGGGCGATGGAAATTTGAGGCCAAGTTAGAGTAACAAGGGTATAGGGCACAGCACAAGCCCTGCCACCAAGTCAGATATCTGGGTAAGCAGGATGGCCGTCTATTTTGGGCCTGTGATCTGAAGCGATAAAACCCAACGCCTCCACTGAATGGCTGTGGCCACTCAGTAAAATAGCGTGTTGACTCAGTGAATTAGTGGTGAGTCAGTAAGTATGGTGAGTCAATGAATGGACAGGGTGACTCAGTAAAATAGCGTGTTGACTCAGTGAATTAGTGGTGAGTCAGTAAGTATGGTGAGTCAATGAATGGACAGGGTGACTCAGTAAAATAGCGTGTTGACTCAGTGAATTAGTGGTGAGTCAGTAAGTATGGTGAGTCTATGAATGGACAGGGTGACTCAGTAGTATGGTGAGTTTTTGAATGTCGTGACACAAAGGATGTTTTGGGTCAGTGAGTCAGTGTGGTACATGAGTGTGGTGAATGATGGGTGAGTCAGTGTGTGAGTGTGGTGGGTCAGTGTGGTACATTAGTGTGGTGAATGATGGGTGAGTCAGTGTGTGAGTGTGGTGGGTCAGTGTGGTACATCAGTGTGGTGAATGATGGGTGAGTCAGTGTGTGAGTGTGGTGGGTCAGTGCGGTACATCAGTGTGGTGAATGATGGGTAAGTCAGTGTGTGAGTGTGGTGGGTCAGTGTGGTACATGAGTGTGGTGAATGATGGGTGAGTCAGTGTGTGAGTGTGGTGGGTCAGTGTGGTACATGAGTGTGGTGAATGATGGGTGAGTCAGTGTGTGAGTGTGGTGGGTCAGTGTGGTACATGAGTGTGGTGAATGATGGGTGAGTCAGTGTGTGAGTGTGGTGGGTCAGTGTGGTACATCAGTGTGGTGAATGATGGGTGAGTCAGTGTGTGAGTGTGGTGGGTCAGTGTGGTACATCAGTGTGGTGAATGATGGGTGAGTCAGTGTGTGAGTGTGGTGGGTCAGTGTGATACATCAGTGTGGTGAATGATGGGTGAGTCAGTGTGAGTGTGGTGGGTCAGTCAGTCAGTGTGGTCAGTCAGCCAGTCAGTTTGGTAAGGTAGCGAGTGCATGTCACCAGGCAGTGTAATAGTGCTGAGTCAGTAGGTCAGTGTGGTGAGTCAGTGAAAGAGTTGTGAGTCAGTCAGTGTGGTGAGTCGGTAAATGAGTGATGAGTTACTGAGTGAATGTGTTCAATAAGTGAGTGAGCCATTGTTGTTGAAGCGAATCCTAATGTTGCAGTGATGGCGTCTAGTTGTGGTGCTGGTGGTGTGGTGGCGGTGTGGTGGTGCCTGATGTTGCTGTGCCACACCATGCAGATACACCGCATCGCAGCAATACGTAAGTTACTGTGTTATTATTATTATTATTATAACTACACCTGTCTGCCTTACCATCACACCTGTCACTGCCATGGAGTATAGATGTTAATGATGTTTCAGAGACCACTGGCCATCCCAGCACACCTACTGGACCTTCTGACCCCTCACACCCCTCCCCTAACCTCTCTCCTGACTCACCTCAACATTCCCCTCATCCTTCCTCCAACCCTTCTCTTAATCCTTCTCTTGATCCTTCCTCCAACCCTTCTCTTGATCCTTCCTCCAACCCTTCTCTTGATCCTTCCTCCAACCCTTCTCTTGATCCTTCCTCCAACCCTTCTCTTAATCCTTCCTCCAACCCTTCTCTTGATCCTTCCTCCAACCCTTCTCTTGATCCCTCTCATAACACCTTTCCAAATTCTTCTGATCACCCTCCTAACCCCTCTCCCAAGCCTGTCTCTAACCCCTCTCCCAAGCCTGTCCCTAACCCCTCTCCAAAGCCTGTCCTTAACCCCTCTCCCAAGCCTGTCCCTAACCCCTCTCCCAACCCTTCTAACCTCTCTCCTGCATCCTCACTTAAGCACTCACCTAATCCCTCACCCATCCCAAAGCCTACTCCCTCCACCAAGCCCTATCATGCCTCCTTTCCTAGCCTCTTTCCTAGCCCGTCCGCCAATCCCTCACCAATCCCAATGCCCAGCCCCTCCACCAAGCCATCTGCAGACCCCAGCACTGAACCAGACAACTCTACAGCTGCCATCCCTCCTAAAAAAGGTTAGTTGTGTGAGTCAAAGCAAAGGCAGAGGGGCTGAGAGGCAGGGTGGAGGAAGGGTGTACGAAGGGTGGAGGAAGGGTGTACGAAGGGTGGAGTGAGAGAAGTATGAGGGATGGGAGAGCAGAGAGGGTGGGTGAGGGAAGGGAGGGATGAGAGGGTGGGTGAGGGAAGGGAGGGATGAGAGAGAGGGTGAGGGAAGGCAAGGATAAGAGGGAGGGTGAGGGAAGGCAAGGATAAGAGGGAGGGTGAGGGAAGGGAGGGATGAGAGGGAGGGTGAGGGAAGGGAGGGATGAGAGGGAGGGTGAGGGAAGGGAGGGATAAGAGGGAGGGTGAGGGAAGGGAGGGATGAGAGGGTGGGTGAGGGAAGGGAGGGATGAGAGGGTGGGTGAGGGAAGGGAGGGATGAGAGGGAGGGTGAGGGAAGGGAAGGATAAGAGGGAGGGTGAGGGAAGGGAGGGATAAGAGGGAGGGTGAGGGAAGGGAAGGATAAAAGGGAGGGTGAGGGAAGGCAAAGATAAGAGGGAGGGTGAGGGAAGGGAAGGATAAGAGGGAGGGTGAGGGAAGGGAGGGATAAGAGGGAGGGTGAGGGAAGGCAAAGATAAGAGGGAGGGTGAGGGAAGGGAAGGATAAGAGGGAGGGTGAGGGAAGGGAGGATGTGAGGAAGGAGGAGGTGGAAAGAAAGGGAAGGGAGGGTGTGAGGGAGGGAGGAGGGTAAGGGTAAGGGAAGGGAGGGTGTGAGGAAAGGAGGAGGGGGAGGGTAAGGGAAGGGAGGGTGTGAGGAAAGGAGGAGGGGGAGGGTAAGGGAAGGGAGGGTGTGAGAGAGGGAGGAGGGTAAGGGTAAGGGAAGAGAGGGTGTGAGGGAGGGAGGAGGGGGGTAAGGAAAGGAGGGTGTGAGGGAGGGAGGAGGGGGAGGGTAAGGGAAGGGAGGGTGTGAGAGAGGGAGGAGGGTAAGGGTATGGGAAGGGAGGGTGTGAGGGAGGGAGGAGGGGGAGGGTAAGGAAAGGGAATGTTGTCCCTACATCCCAGGGTGACAGGGAGGAGGAAGTTAGTGGGCATTAGGGAATGACGTGTGGAAGAGAGAATGGGAATCGAGGGGGGGCAGTGAAATGGAGGGTATGGGAAGGAAAAGTAAAGGGAAGGGAGAAGACAGAGGAAGGAGGTTTAAAACAGGTTGAAGAGTGGCTGCTGGAATGACCTGTAAGAAGGAGATAGAGAGGGAGGGAAAAGTGAGAGGGGTAAGGGAAAGCAGGATGAGGTAGGAGGGATGGAGATAGCAGGGAGAGAAAGGCAGGTGGTGAGAGGAAGGCTGAGGGGCCTGGGTTGAAAGGATGGGGTGAGAGGGAGTAGGAAAGGGGGTTTAAAGGAAAGGGGTAAAAGGGAGGTGTGAGAGGGAGGTTGAGAGGGTGTTAGGGTAGTGGTGTGTCAATGTGGTAAGGGATGGATTAAGAGACGCCTTTAAGATTGATATGTAATTGGATTATCAGTCGTTATAAACACCCTCACTTTGGTTGGTGGGTTTAGCTATTTTATTCTGCATAACGTCATTCAGTTTTGTTGATCCCAGTGACATGGTAAAGTCAAAGACTAAAATAACTGTCCGTAGTCAGCCTTTCACTGCTGCTGGTGCATCTAAACGGTTATTTTGGCTAACATCACAATATTTTATTTAGCCAAGAGAAAACGACCCCTGAAAAATTAAGGAAGAGTCCACACTTATCGCTTTTCGTGTTCTTCCTTTCAGAATGCCACAACGTCACGGTGCCAACATATCGTACCCGTCATCCACTGGCACTCAGGAAGAAAGACAAGGAGGAGATGCTTGGAGCCGAGTTTGAGCTTCACCAGTCCGTAACAAATGCCGCCTTTGCTCTAGTGTTCGAAGTCACCACCTTATCAAACATATCACTCGAGGCTACTCTTATTATAACCTTAAGTGCTGACGAGTCTGCTGTCGTGGACGCCGCAGGGTTCCAGTGTTTTGATAAGAGTGGTGAAAACTCAACACTGACCCTCACCATCAACACTGTCCCCACCACCCCTGCAACCACCACCACCCCTGCAACCACCACCACCCCTGCAACCACCACCACCCCTGCAACCACCACCACCCCTGCAACCACCACCACCCCTGCAACCACCAACACCCCTGCAACCACCACCAACCCTGCAACCACCATCACCCCTGCAACCACCACCACCCCTGCAACCACCACCAACCCTGCAACCACCATCACCCCTGCAACCACCATCACCCCTGCAACCACCATCACCCCTGCAACCACCACCACCCCTGCAACCACCACCACCCCTGCAACCACCATCAACCCTGCAACCACCACCAACCCTGCAACCACCACCAACCCTGCAACCACCACCACCCCTGCAACCACCACCAACCCTGCAACCACCACCAACCCTGCAACCACCACCACCCCTGCAACTACCACCACCCCTGCAACTACCACCACCCCTGCAACTACCACCAACCCTACAACCACCACCACCCCTGCAACCACCACCACCCCTGCAACTACCACCACCCCTGCAACCACCACCACCCCTGCAACCACCACCAACCCTGCAACTACCACCACCCCTGCAACCACCACCACCCCTGCAACTACCACCAACCCTACAACCACCACCACCCCTGCAACCACCACCAACCCTACCGAGCCTGATCAGAGCACACAGGAGGTGACTCTCAGGATCAAAATTCAGGTTAGTTGTGGTGTTGCGGGTTCAGAGGCGGCTGTGTGTGTGTGTGTGTGTGTGTGTGTGTGTGTGTGTGTAACAATTAACACTGGTATAAATATAATAATTCTGACATAAAGTCCAGCACATCAGTACTAATGAAGGCACTCGAGTGTGTGTGTGTGTGTGTGTGTGTGTGTGTGTGTGTGTGTGTGTGTGTGTGTGTGTGTGTACAACAATTAACACTGGTATAAATGTAATAATTCTGACAAAGTCCAGCACATCAGTACCAATGAAGGCACTCGAGTGTGTGTGTGTGTGTGTGTGTGTGTGTGTGTGTGTGTGTGTGTGTGTGTGCGTGTGTGTGTGTGAGTGTGTGTGTGAGTGTGTGTGTGAGTGTGTGTGTGTGTGTGTGTGTGTGTGTGTGAGTGTGTGTGTGTGTGTGTGTGTGTGTGTGTGTGTGTGTGTATAACAATTAACACTGGTATAAATGTAATAATTCTGACATAAAGTCCAGCACATCAGTACTAATGAAGGCACTCGAGTGTGTGTGTGTGTGTGTGTGTGTGTGTGTGTGTGTGTGTGTGTGTGAGTGTGTGTGTGTGTGTGTGTGTGTGTGTGTGTGTGTGTGTGTGTAACAATTAACACTGGTATAAATGTAATAATTCTGACATAAAGTCCAGCACATCAGTACTAATGAAGGCACTCGAGTGTGAGATAGTAAGATGTTGCCACAATATCCAGTGATGTCTCACAGTTGTTTAATGCCTTCAGTGCCATGATGTAGCCTTGTATGTTCTTCTTGCTGCCTTCACACCCTTGTACTGAATCAAGATAAGTACCTTATACTGAACACTTTAATGAAGGATGCACCAAATCCCTCGAGGTGCAAAAGGCTTGCCCATCTATATTATAATGAGCCGATTTCTGTATGTTGTTTGTTTGTTACCGCAACACAGCCAAAACCGCTGCATGTAACGCATATTTTTTTAGTGCAAGGTACAGTTAAATGCTGTAACTTGAAGAATAAAACAATTTTCAGTCCAATTGGGCCACCGGTTCCCGAGTTATGACTCATTTCAGGCCTTTTGTTTGGAGTGGAGGGGATGGATTCGTTCTTGGTCCATCACAGAAACTACCAACATGACAGAAGAGAGAAGAGTGACGTGTTTGTTGTATTATCACTCTCTCGCCTCTCCTTCCTCCCTCCTTATACTCGTAAAAGTATATAGTATAATGATATACCGGTAGTATAATTTAGTATAAGAGCAAACACTTCTATCCTGCCTCTCTCTCTCTCTCTCTCTCTCTCTCTCCTCAATGGGTGTCCCAGCAGGATAAAAATAAGGGAAAATTCCTCGCTCCGTCTCGCTCACGGCTTGAGTAGGCCTAATTCAGTTTCTGCTGCCTTTTGACTGAAGATAGGAAGTGACTTGACATCGAGCGGAGGCCGCCGAGGGTGGCCTTAAAGCGAGTACTAAATAAAATCTGGTGAAGGTTGTAAGGAAATATGAAGAATACATCATCGGATTAAAGAGGTCAAACGCCCCATGCCACTAATACATAATATTTTGTTGCAGGTGGAGCGAGAACAGATGAAGGTCAGTGTGACCAACGCGGACCAGATCACAGAGACGGAGCCAGGCAAGTGCCCAGTCCTCTCCTTGGAGTTCCCTGACCTGTTCCTGGAGGTGACATGTATGCCTGGTGGTTCCTGTGGGTCCATGACGTACTGCACGACACGTGAGTATTACCACATACCTCACCACTGCCTACAACACCACCACCAGGGACTGTGTTGTATACTAAGCATGTACATTGTACTCAGGCCACAAACTGACACACGAAGCCACCAGCCACACCCTTCTCTCTCTCTCTCTCTCTCTCTGTACAGATGCCACACATTGCCACACGATACCACCATTCCCCTCCTCTCCCTCTCTTTATCTATCAATCTATCTATCTCTGCCGCCATCATCATCATCATCCAGACCTCTGTTCCCACCTGGTATGAAGTAGTGATCAGAGTCCCAAAACTCGGTGATAAAAGGATAAGGTAAGCAAAGGTGATGCTAATTAAAGGGCCACACTCACATTTACAGACCATTTAAGCCCCAGACTCCTGACTCCACCCCACAGGCCTAAACACCCACACTTACACTCCACCCCACAGGCCTAAACACCCACACTTACACTCCACCCCACAGGCCTAAACACCCACACTTACACTCCACCCCACAGGCCTAAACACCCACACTTACACTCCACCCCACAGGCCTAAACACCCACACTTACACTCCACCCCACAGGCCTAAACACCCACACTTACACTCCACCCCACAGGCCTAAACACCCACACTTACACTCCACCCCACAGGCCTAAACACCCACACTTACACTCCACCCCACAGGCCTAAACACCCACACTTACACTCCACCCCACAGGCCTAAACACCCACACTTACACTCCACCCCACAGGCCTAAACACCCACACGTACACTCCACCCCACAGGCCTAAACACCCACACTTACACTCCACCCCACAGGCATAAACACCCACACTTACACTCCACCCCACAGGCATAAACACCCACACTTACACTCCACCCCACAGGCATAAACACCCACACTTACACTCCACCCCACAGGCATAAACACCCACACGTACACGCTTCATACCATTTGTCACCCACACCCACACATACTTACTAGTGATAGCTTTTCATAACAGCTTGTAGTCGAGAACTATGAGGTGAAAGGCGCCAATTTTAGCCACTTACGTAAGGAGAGAGAGAGAGAGAGAGTTATTTACTTTATGTCTTAGGAAGTGTGCAATCTCTCTCTCTCTCTCTCTCTCTCTGCCATAAAATGCCACAGATCAAGCACCACACTTGAGAATGGGTCTTCACATAGTGTAGTAGTTGCACTGAATGTGGGTGTACGTGTATCACTTTCATGAATAACATTTTTACTTG
>NC_136962.1:6533272-6560772 GCF_032717465.1 Coenobita brevimanus | reverse complement strand
AGATAGATAGATAGACAGATAGACAGCTCTATGCGAGCCTGGGAATGGGAAATGATCTTGCAAGTTACACTGAGGAAAAGCTGACGACAGACTAGGAAGTAACCAGTCAGGAGATGATGCAGTTAGTTGTCAGCAATACACCAGGTGAACAAAGCCTTGTTGACCATACACACACATACACACATACTCACACACAGGCTTCTAGAACTTTCCAACCACAGTGAACACATGTGACACGACTCCTGTTTCACCAGAATTTAGGAAAGAGAGCTCAGAAGGAGACAGGCCATAGAATCGGCAGGGTGTAGGGAGGAAGGCTTAGCAACTTGAGAGAGAGAGAGAGAGAGAGAGAGAGAGAGAGAGCGCGAGACAGGGAGATAGCTAGCGGGTCTCTACTTTATACTTCGCTCTGTGTGAGAGACTTGTTAATATTTCCAAGACAAATAAAAATAGTCCCATACTATTCTTTACCTCTCCTTGTCACTGAATGACAAATGGGAAAGAAGATTATCTACTTACAAAGCTACTCAAGTATATTAACCGCTCGTCCACAAGTCTAATATATATAACTTCTCTACAAGTAACTACAAAGTCTTTTTATGACACTCCTTTCCTGACATAATAATAATAATAAAAATAATAATAATGTGTTAACACAATAATATTATAAAAGAAAAGCATGCGGAAGCCGAATGCTAATCGCCCGCCGGAATATGTTGCTGGCCAAGTTACAAGTTGCTTACAAACCAAATGTGAAGAAAATTTGCAAAACTCTACGGCATTCAGTCACCGCATTTCACCAAAAGCCAATCCATATTAAAGAAACTAGACACAATACTCGGTTCCAGGGAGTCTGACGCACTGATTTTGCCAGCCGAGGACAGGTGGATTTGGTAACACTGCGCGATGCACTCGGGCGGTGCTTGGTGGATTTCCGTTGTGTTTGAACGTGCACCAAATTGACTTTGTATTCCAACCAAGGCACCTCATTGATTTGTTAGATACCGGAATATAGAGATACAAATTAAAGCAATGATATCTTTAATGATTAATATGTGCCTTTTAAATTACTAGAGATAAACCTGAACGACAATGACAACAAAGCTAAGTAAAGTCGCGACTGGATGCATACGAACACAGTCAGCAACTGTGGCGGGAATTCAGACGTTGATAGCGAGGTGGTTCCGAGGTTCTGTGAAGGCTGGAATGTTTTTCCCACCACTACTACAGTGTCACAGTCTACAGTGTACACCATGCCCTTCATTACCTCATCTACTAATATACAACCTGACCCTAGATACGCTTAGCTTGTCTTCTAATATGATTTGTGTGAGCACACACACACACACACACACACACACACACACACACACACACACACACACACACTGGGGTCAATACATGCTATTCTCAATATATATAATGTACATACACATTTTCATTACCTTCATAGGTAACAGTAGCTTTAAAAATCTGCATTTGTTTGTATTCCCAGTCAGATTCAGTCAAATTATTTCTTACATGATTAAGTTTAATGTTTCATTTTCCCAAACATTTGTGTATCATAAGAGACAGACATACAGACAGACAGACGGACACCCTATCCCTGGTCACCATGCTCCCTCTCCTCAAGCATGTATCTTTGTCCCCTCGACAGAGCCGGGAAAGTAATGGATTGCATCATTATAGAATGAACAGAATTTTTGTTAATGGTGGAAGAAAGGAAAGTAAGATAAAAGCAAAACCCATGAGAAAATAACAGTTGAACTCTGCTGCTATAACAAAACCGCGTACAGTGTGAACGAAATCAAACCTAATGAAATCAATTTAAATCAGTTGCTGACTGTGTTAGTATGCATCCAGTCGGGACTTTACTTAGTTTTGTTGTCAGTGTCGTTCAGGTTTATCTCTAGTAATTTAAAAGGCACATATTTACCCCTGGGGGTAGGGGGGTTCTTCAAGAATACTCCCCCAGTATCCCTGCTTGTCGTAAAAGGCGACTAAAAGGGTTGGCGAAGGGTTAGTGCCCCTCCCCGGAAAACAACTAACTAAAAAAACAAACAAGAAGCCTCGGACAAGGACTGACCAAACGATGACGACCCAGGACCGGACAAAGGACTTGGTAATGGGTACTTGGAATGTAAGAGGAGCGAATGATGAGGTGAAAGAGAGAGAGATTGTCCAGGTGCTTGAGGGTGCAAAAGTGGATGTATGTGGAATAACTGAATCAAAATGGAGAGGAGAAAGTGTGAGAGAATGGGAGTATGGATGGGGTATATGTGCAGGAGTAGGTGAGAATGAGATGGCAAAGGAAGGAGTATGTATAGTTGTGAGTAAAAGATGGAAGAAGAGCATAAGACAGTATGGATCAGTTGGATCGAGGATTGTGTGGGTAAAGTTGAAAGTTGGAATACAAATGTGGGCGATTGTGTGTGTATATGCGCCAACGCAAGATCGTGCTAGAAGAGTGAGAGAAAAGTTCTGGACAAATGTCGAAGTGTGCATGGAAAAGTTTGGAAGGAATGAGAGAGTGCTTTTGATTGGTGATATGAATGGTAAAGTTGGGAATGTGAAGGTGGATGGAATAGTTGGTGAGTGGGGTGTGCCTGCTGAGATAGATGAGAATGGGAGTGCGTTAGTGGACATTTGTGCTGGGAGGGGGGTTGGTGATAGCCAATACCCTCTTCAGGCATAAAATGATCCACAGGTATACATGGCGAGTGATGAGAAGGGTGGGTGGTGAACTGAATGAAAGGAAGGCAATGATTGATTATGTGTGTGTGGATGAAAGGATGCGAAGATGTGTGTGTGGATGAAAGGATGCGAAGATGTGTAATGGATGCAAGAGTTTATAGAGGTTGGGGGAGTGGACTTTCTGACCACTACTTGGTGGTGGCCAGAATCAAGGTCCAATTAGAATGGAGAAATAGAAGAAGGGAAAGACGAGAGGAAGGAGTAGTTGCAAGGAGAGTGGAAAGTTTACAAGAGGATGAGAAAAAGGCAGAGTATAAGAGAGAAGTGGAGGAACGATTGGGCAAATATGAATTGGAGCAGATGGGAGACGTGGAAGGTGTGTGTAGGATATTTACAGAAGAAATATGTGCAGCATGTGATGTGGTGTGTGGAAGGAAGAGAAGACGGAGGGGGGTGCAAGGAACAGCGTGGTGGACTGAAGAGGTGAAACAGGCTGTGGCACAAAAGAAGAAAGCATACATTGAATGGATGAGAAATAGGGGCGTGGAAGAAGTTGAGAGGTGGAAGAGAGAGTTATATGTAGAAAGAAAGAGAGAGGTGAAAAGATTAATAAGAGAGAGTAAGAAGAAAGTGGATGAGGAATTTGGAAGGAATTTGAGTGTAAAGTGGAGGGACTGTAAGAAAATGTTCTGGAGAGAGGTGAAAAGAGTAAGACAGGGTGGAAGTGAAGTTAGCAGGGGAGTGAAAGATAAAAATGGTAGATTACTAGTGGAGAAGGGAGAAAAAGTGAGCAGATGGAGAGAACACTTTAAGGAATTGTTGAACGTAGAGGATGGAATAATGCGAGTATAAGTGGCTGGGGAATGGCTGGGAGAAGGAGGGAGGTGAGAAGACAGGAAGAAATCAGTAGGACAGAAGTTGTGGAAGCAATGAAGAAAGTTAAATCGGGGAAAGCCCCAGGAATTGATGTAGTGTGTGGTGAAATGCTGAAGCATGGGAGAGAGATAGTAGTAGAATGGATGTGGAAGATGTGCAGATTGGCCTGGGAGGAAGGTAGAGTCCCGGAGGATTGGAAGTCAGGTATAATTATTCCCTTGTACAAAGGAAAAGGGGAAAAAGAAGTGTGTGGTAATCATAGGGGCATTTGTCTTCTTAATATAATAGGAAAAGTGTATGGTAGGATACATATTGACAGAGTTAGAGAAAGAACAGAGAAATTAGTTGGAGAAGAACATGGAGGCTTTAGAATGGGAAGAGGTTGTGTAGATCAGATATTCATTATTAGATCCTTAGTGGAAAAGTTTCTGGAGAAGGGAAAGAAGTTGTATGCGGCTTTCATGGATTTGGAGAAAGCATATGACAGGGTGGATAGACAAGGATTGTGGAAAGTGTTAAGAATATATGGAGTAGATGGGAAGTTGTTGAATGCTGTGAAGAGTATGTACGATGGTGCGAAGGCTGCAGTGCGTGTGGATGGTGAACTAAGTGAATTTTTCTCTTTGAAAGTTGGGTTGAAACAGGGATGTGTCATGTCTCCATGGTTGTTCAATCTGTACATGGATGGGGTAATAAAAGAGGTACAAGGTAGGGTAGTGGATGTTGAAGTGGCCCTGGTGAGAGAGGATAGTGTTTGGAAACTCCCTGTACTGTTGTTTGCAGATGATACTGTGTTGTTGAGTGAAGACAAAGGGGAGCTGCAAGGCTTGGTGGATGAGTTTGGGAGGGTGTGTAAGAAACGGAATCTAAAGGTGAATGTAGGGAAGAGTAAAGTGATGGTCTTTGAGAGAGGTGAAGTCAGTGAATGTACAGCGAGGTTGGATGGTGAGGAATTGGAAAATGTGAGTATGTTTAAGTACTTAGGTAGTGTGATGAGTAAGGATGGAGGTTTGGAGGGTGAAGTGCTTGAAAGGGTACAGCAGGGAAGAAAGGTTGCTGGTTCTTTGAAAGCAGTGATAAGAAACAGGGAAGTGAGCATGGAAGTGAAAAAGTTACTACATGACAGTATTTGATACCAACTCTAACGTACGGAAGTGAAGCTTGGACGTTGTTGGAAGGACACAAGTCAAGAGTGAGAGCAGTGGAAATGAGTTATTTAAGAGGAGCCTGTGGAGTCACATGGAGAGACAGGCTGACGAATGAGGATATAAAGGAGCGTTGTGGTGTTGATGTGGATGTGATAGGAAGCGTTATGAGGAACACACTGAGGTGGTTTGGCCATCTGGAGAGGATGGAGGGTGAAAGACTGACGAAGAGAGTGTATGTGAGTGAGGTGGAGGGGGGAAGAGGGAGGGGGAGGCCGAGGATGAGATGGAGGGATGGGGTGGAGAGGTATATGAGAGAGGGGAGTGTGAGTTGGGAGCAGGGCAGTGAAATGGCAGGGGACACAGGCGACTTGGAGGCGATTTGTTTGTGGCCACCCCAAATGGGATTGAGGCGTCTGGCAATATATAGATAGATAGATATCATTGCTTTAATTTGTATCTGTATATTCCGGTATCTAACAAATCAATGAGGTGCCTTGGTTGGAATACAAAGTCAATTTGGTGCACGTTCAAACACAACGGAAATCCACCAATCACCGCCCGAGTGCATCGCGCAGTGTTACCAAATCCACCTGTCCTCGGCTGGCAAAATCAGTGCGTCAGACTCCCTGGAACCGTTTATAGTTGACCTTTGGCAGTCATTATGGTGACTTTGACCTTGACCCCGAGTGCCCATTTTCTCAAACTCGTCGAAGATTTTGGCCACATCTTGATACCCTGAAGGTTTCATGTTGATAGCTCAAGCCGTTCATGAGATGTAATGGTAACACACACACACACACACACACACACACACACACACACACACACCGCTCGCTGGTGCAGTGGTAACGTTCTCGCTTCCCAACTGGTAGACGGGAGTTCGCGCCTCATTCAGGTTGCGAAAAGTTTCACTGACGAAGTGGGTGGTTACTGTCCCCCTTGAGCAAGGGGACGGGTGTGTGCATGTGTGAAGGTCACAGCCTTGCCCTTAGATCAGACTATATGAGCTCTCAGCTCCCTTCCGGGAGGGTAAAAAGCTGACGATCACGACCATCAAGTGATCCTGACCGACCCGGTGAATTACACACACACACACACACACACACACACACACACATACAGACACACACACACAGACGCTGGCAAAAACATTATCGCTGATAATAACAAAGAAGTAGTGTTATTCAGTAAGTAAACAGAGTAGTGGCATTAACAGTAGTGGTGTTAACATAGCTGGAGTGAGAACTGTGGTGGTACTGGTAACATTTTTGGTATTAACACCATTTGTGTCAACCAAGTAGTGGTGTTAGTGGCAGTGGTGTCAGCTGAGTCGTGGTGTTGGTAATATTGTTGCCAACAGTGTTATGCTAACAGTACTGGTGTTGACATAGTACCTTTGTCAGTAGTACTGGTGTTAACAAAATAAGGGTGTTAATAGTAGTGGGGTTAGCAATGTAGTGGTAACCTGTGTTGTTTTACCCCAGGCTGCCAGATGACCCATGTGCCAAAGCAACCCAAGTATATATCCCTGACACTCCAGTCTGGCCAGGAGGGCGGGCACACCACACACCAGGCCCAGCTGGTACACTACCCACCTTCACACAATGTATCCTGGTACCTTAGCATTGGTTTCCATGACCAAGAGGGTAACTACACCGGAGCCAAGTTTGTCATATACCACACACCTGCCATTAATGCTACTCTTGATGGCGTGTATATCGTGTGTGAGAAACGCGGCCAGACGACGACCCATGTAGCTGACCCCTGGACCACCCTCCACCCCTCACTCACTCACTCCCTCACGATCCAGGTCAGTAGGGGTTGGGGTATGTGGTGGAGGGAAGAAGGATCAGGTACAACAGGATGGTGGGGATACAGCCAGGGTGGGGAAAGGGTTGGGGTATGTGGTGGAGGGAAGGAAGATCAGGTACAACAGGATGGTGGGGATACAGCCAGGGTGGGGAAAGGGTTGGGGTATGTGGTGGAGGGAAGGAGGATCAAGTACAACAGGATGGTGGGGATACAGCCAGGGTGGGGAAAGGGTTGGGGTATGTGGTGGAGGGAAGGAGGATCAGGTACAACAGGATGGTGGGGATACAGCCAGGGTGGGGAAAGGGGGGGTTGAGGAGAATGTTTAGGTGGTGGTGGTGTAGGATGGAAGGTTGGGTGTTGGTGGTGAAGATTGGATGGGGGAGGGGAAGGGGGTGGTTGTGTAGGGGGTAAATTACTGGCTGGGAGAGGGTAAGCACTGGGGAGGAGGAAGAGCGGTGGTGGGGATAGGGTGGGGGTGCAGGTTTATGCTGGTGAAGAGGGTGAGGAATAAATGGTGGTTGGGGTGAGGGCAAGGTGGTGGTGGGGTAGGGGTAATGGTTGGGGAGGGGGTAAGGTAGTGGTGAGGTAGGGGTAATGGTTGGGGAGGGGGTAAGGTAGTGGTGGGGTAGGGGTAATGGTTGGGGAGGGGGTAAGGTAGTGGTGGGGTAGGGGTAATGGTTGGGGTGAGAGTAAGGTAGTGGTGGGGTAGGGGTAATGGTTGGGGAGGGGGTAAGGTAGTGGTGGGGTAGGGGTAATGGTTGGGGTGAGAGTAAGGTGGTGGTGGGGTAGGGGTAATGGTTGGGGAGGGGGTAAGGTAGTCGTGGGGTAGGGGTAATGGTTGGGGAGAGGGTAAGGTAGTGGTGGGGTAGGGGTAATGGTTGGGGAGGGGGTAAGGTAGTGGTGGGGTAGGGGTAATGGTTGGGGAGGGGGTAAGGTAGTGGTGGGGTTGGGGTAGTGGTTGGGGTGAGAGTAAGGTGGTGGTGGGGTAGGGGTAATGGTTGGGGAGGGGGTAAGGTAGTGGTGGGGTAGGGGTAATGGTTGGGGAGGGGGTAAGGTAGTGGTGGGGTAGGGGTACTGGTTGGGGAGGGGGAAAGGTAGTGGTGGGGTAGGGGTAATGGTTGGGGAGGGGGTAAGGTAGTGTTGGGAAGGGGGTAAGGTAGTGGTGGGGTAGGGGTAATGGTTGGGGAGGGGGTAAGGTAGTGGTGGGGTAGGGGTAATGGTTGGGGAGGGGGTAAGGTAGTGGTGGGGTAGGGGTAATGGTTGGGGTGAGAGTAAGGTAGTGGTGGGGTAGGGGTAATGGTTGGGGAGGGGGTAAGGTAGTGGTGGGGTAGGGGTAATGGTTGGGGTGAGAGTAAGGTGGTGGTGGGGTAGGGGTAATGGTTGGGGAGGGGGTAAGGTAGTGGTGGGGTAGGGGTAATGGTTGGGGAGAGAGTAAGGTAGTGGTGGGGTAGGGGTAATGGTTGGGGAGGGGGTAAGGTAGTGGAGGGGTAGGGGTAATGGGTGGCGATCGGGTAAGGTAGTGGTGGGGTTGGGGTAATGGTTGGGGTGAGAGTAAGGTGGTGGTGGGGTAGGGGTAATGGTTGGGGAGGGGGTAAGGTAGTGGTGGGGTAGGGGTAATGGTTGGGGAGGGGGTAAGGTAGTGGTGGGGTAGGGGTAAGGTAGTGTTGGGGAGGGGGTAAGGTAGTGGTGGGGCAGGGGTAATGGTTGGGGAGGGGGTAAGGTGGTGGGGGGGTAAGGGTAATGGTTGGGGAGGGGGTAAGGTAGTGGTGGGGTAGGGGTAATGGTTGGGGAGGGGGAAAGGTAGTGGTGGGGTAGGGGTAATGGTTGGGGAGGGGGTAAGGTAGTGGTGGGGTAGGGGTAATGGTTGGGGAGGGGGTAAGGTAGTGGTGGGGTTGGGGTATTGGTTGGGGAGGGGGTAAGGTAGTGGAGGGGTAGGGGTAATGGTTGGGGAGGGGGTAAGGTAGTGGTGGGGAGGGGGTAATGGTTGGGAAGGGGGTAAGGTAGTGGTGGGTTGGGGTAATGGTTGGGGAGGGGGTAAGGTAGTAGTGGGGTAGGGGTAATGGTTGGGGAGGGGGTAAGGTGGTGGTGGGGTAGAGGTAATGGTTGGGGAGGGGGTAAGGTAGTGGTGGGGTAGGGGTAATGGTTGGGGAGGGGGTAAGGTAATAAAAGGTATGTTTGTAAAGGCATAAGTGTACAACTGCTAAACATTTGTTCCATTTATTCAAGAACTTGTCCTATTTTATCTGTGGTAAAGGCTAAGTTAATGGCAGTGGTTAGGTAAAGTGGAAAGCATTGTGGCATCAGTGCTGGCAAGGAGTAATATAATCCATGGCACTTTTTGGCCTAGAAACACTATAGTCACTGCTGTTTGTGTTTAATGTATGAGTGCTATTCTAGTTCTCTCAGTTTCGTTGCATCCCATTGTTTGGTCGTCTGCTTACGGTGTTTTACAGTAATTTAGTGCCTCCCTAGTTATTTTTTAAAATGTATTTTAGTTTTTTTGCATTCATTTTTCTGTCTGATACTCTTACAACACCTTATCCCCTATATTAATACACCATAGCTGATGTATTGTAGTGTATTGTATTCTCACTGTTAGTATCATTGTATTCGTCAGTAATCAGCCTAATTCACCCTTCGGTGTGCAATTTGGACATTTTGAAAGCTCCTGGAAGCTGACAATATTACGGGAAGCTGGTGATGCACAGCTTAGCACATTATTTTAACTGGCAAATGTAAGAGCCTGAGTCTGATTTTTGTGCCAGACACTTGTACAGTGTTTGTTTACCCAGCAGTACAGCTGAGGCCTCCATGTCAAACTGAGTGTTGTGGGTGGTACTGCTGACCCAGACTGGCACTCGGCAAAACTTTGGTGGTCCCTCTGCATGACTGTCATTTACTCGATAAGCATTAACTTAACCACACTTCTTCGTTGATAGAGCACCATTTTAAAGTGTCTGCCATTTACCCATGATCATGAGTGCTTTGATGTTGCAGGTGAGCCCAAAATGGATTGCTCTGTATGAAAAAACCTATGGACAGACGAATGTCGTACACCGGCAGAACTGCAGTCAAGATCTGGAAGACTTCCCAGAACTGTGGTTGGGTGCAATATGTATGGGTGAACATGACTGCGGGTCCTTCAGTTCCTTCTGCAAGGAAGGTTAGACTCAGCAGTCTGTTGAAGACATACAGAAAAAACTGTGTTCTATTATTTTCTTGTCATTCTTTCTACCCATCTTTACTGTATTGTGTTTATGCAATGTTAACCCGCCCCATCCCAACCACTTTTCCACCACTGACTCCCCCCAACCCCGACCATTTTAGGAATTTTTTTTTTTTTGGCTCAAACCTTCGCTTTTGGTGAGAAACATCGAAAATTCATAGAGAAATCGCTCACCTGAGGTTTAAAATACTCATTACAGGTAGGAGTACCTCCTTACCTTACTGGGTTTTCTATCAGGCTGGCACCAAAGAAAACGAGTTCTATGGGAGGATAACTATTTCACACCACTCATAAATGGTATTTATTTATTTACTTGGTACGAATTTATATGTAGTACAAGAGTATATTGGTTTTCAAGCAGTAATATAGGCATTATAAGCATTGTTTCACTCACTAATACCTGACCTTTTTTTGCCACATTACCTAATCATCATTTCTGACTGTTTCTTCCTCTAATGCTATGTAAAAGTTTGTCCTCCACATTGTTATTGATTGGGGAATCACTCTGGCCCTGAATTTCGTACCGTGGCATGACATGGCTATACTGGCCAGGTCACTGATAACAGGTGAATTGCTGAGACAATGGCATGCAGGGGGGGGGAGGAGGTCATGGTGGGTAAGGCATTGTCCCTGCCTGGCATCTTGTTGAGGAAGGTGTCACGTGTATATGTACCAAAAATGACTCGCGAAAATTGAAAATTGTGCAAATTAGGGACCTTGCAATTTTTTCGCGTTTATGTATGTCGACGGGATTGGCAGTGACAAAACGTGTGGACGTTAAAGAACGTCGACGGGATGCCGCGGGTTAAAGATTTATCTGACTTTTTGTGCTAAGAAGTTCCATCCTGTGCTGTGTTACTCAGGTATTCAGTAGTTACCAGGTATTATTACTGAATTACCTTGACTATCCATTCATCTGTCCAGCAGTCTATCTATCGCCCCCTCTATATATCACCTTATCTGTTTGTACAGACACCGGTAAAGAGATACTGTATATCGATACTGTACAGAGAGAAAGAGATGGATGGATGGATGGATAGACAGAAAAATAGATGGACAGACAGGTAATCAGATAGACAGAAGGTTAGACAGACAGACAGAAGCCTAGAATGACAGATGGATAGACAGACAGAAGGCTAGACAGAGAGATAGATAAACAGAAGGCTATAAAGATATATAGCCAGAAGGCTTGAAAGATAGATAGACAGACCAGCAAGATAAATAGACAGAAGGCTAGAAAGATAGATGGACAGACAGAGGTGAAACAAATAGACAGGAGTCTCTAAAGATAGATGGACAGACAGAGGTGAAACAAATAGACAGGAGTCTCTAAAGATAGATAGATAGACATACCGGAGGTTAGATAAATAGATAGACAGACAGAAAGAAGGCTAGAAAGAGAGAGAAACAGACAAGACAAAGATAAACAGAGAGAAGGACAGAAAGACAGATAGACAGAAGGCTAGAAAGACAGATAGACAGAAGGCTAGAAGGATAGACAGACGGACAGACAGAAGGCTAGAAAGATAGATAAATAGACAGAAGGCTAGAAAGATAGATAAACAGACAGAAGGCTAGAAAGATAGATAAATAAACAGAAGACTAGAAAGATAGATAGACAGAAGGCTAGAAAGATAGATATATAGACAGAAGGCTAGAAAGATAGATAAACAAACAGAAGAATAGAAAGATAGATAGATAGACAGACAGACGGCTTGAAAGGTAGATAGATGGACAGACAGAAGGCTAGAAAGATAGACAGACAGATGGCCAGATAGATGGACAGACAGAAGGCCAGAAAGATAGACAGACAGATGGCCAGATAGATGGACAGACAGAAGGCCAGAAAGACAGACAGACAGATGGCCAGATAGATGGACAGACAGAAGGCCAGAAAGATAGACAGACAGATGGCCAGATAGATGGACAGACAGAAGGACAGAAAGATAGACAGATAGAAAGACAGAAAGGTAGATGGATAGAAGGACAGAAAGATGGACAGATAGAAAGACAGATAGACAGACAGAAAGACAGAAGGCTACAAAGCTAGATAGATAAGTAGGTAGATAGACAGAGTGGCCTGTGACTGGAGACTCATGGTGACAGCAGTGTGTGGGTCAGTGGTGTGTGCAATAGTGGTGTGTGCAATAGTGGTGTGTGCAATAGTGGTGTGTGCAATAGTGGTGTGTGCAATAGTGGTGTGTGCAGTAGAGGTGTGTGCAATAGTGGTGTGTGCAATAGTGGTGTGTGCAGTAGTGGTGTGTGCAATAGTGGTGTGTGCAATAGTGGCGTGTGCAATAGTGGTGTGTGCAATAGTGGTGTGTGCAGTAGTGGTGTGTGCAGTAGTGGTGTGCAATAGTGGTGTGTGCAGTAGTGGTGTGTGCAGTAGTGGTGTGTGCAATAGTGGTGTGTGCAATAGTGGTGTGTGCAATAGTGGTGTGTGCAATAGTGGTGTGTGCAATAGTGCTCCACCACTGTCACATCTTACCTCTGATATTCTATGCTATCAAATCGTCCAAACAAGCCGTGAACAACGCGGTGTGTTCAGTTCCCTGTGATATTTGGCCATACTTACCTAGAGGTACAGGTACCAGCATAGCCACATTGTACAGCCCCAGGCAGGGTACAAAGCCCTGCCTGTGTGTTCACGTATGGTACTGCTGGTTTGTTCCATGTGCCGCTTCCTGAACACTTAGCCTGAATAATTTAATATACATTGTTATCCCTTTATTCATGACACATGCAAATGTTTATAGCACTTTCTACGCAGTGGCTGTCAACTGCCAATGCCCACCCTTCCTATACCAACTACCTTAATACCCCTCCCCTACCATCCCCCTTATGCCCTCTACCCCCACCAGTCCCTCCACTGTACCCCATACCCCTCCCTCCCTCCCCCCTCCCCTACCATTCCCCTTATGCCCTCTACCCCCACCAGTCCCTCCACTGTACCCCATACCCCCCCTCCCCTACCATCCCCCTTATGCCCTCTGCCCCCACCAGTCCCTCCACTGTACCCCATACCCCCCCTCCCCTACCATCCCCCTTATGCCCTCTGCTCCCACCAGTCCCTCCACTGTACCCCATACCCCTCCCTCCCTCCCCCCTTCCCTACCATCCCCCTTATGCCCTCTACCCCCACCAGTCCCTCCACTGTACCCCATACTCCCCTCCTTCCCTCCCTCCCCTACTGTCTCCCTTATGCCCTCTACCCCCACCAGTCCCTCCACTGTACCCCATACCCCTCCTCCCTCCCTCCCCATTTCCCGGCTACAACAATCTCCTGAGTCATCTCCCCTACCCCCTCCCGGTCACCACTACCCCCTCCCCACAGTTCAACCCGTCAGGTGGAAATGAGCCAGTGCCTGTGTGTGTGTGTGTGTGTGTGTGTGTGTGTGTGTGTGTGTGTGTGTGTGTGTGTGTGTGTGTGTGTGTGTGTGTGTGCGTGTGTGTGTGTGTTTTGTCAGGAGGTGTACCTTCAGAGTATAATAGCAGCCGTGCTGCAAGAATGACCAAACAATGGTACTAGAATTTATTTATAAATCTATTAATATTACAGAACCATGGGTGCTGATATGGAACGCCACCAGAAGGTATTTATATATCTATTAATATTACAGAACCATCGGTGCTGATATGGAACGCCACCAGAAGGTATTTATAAATCTATTAATATTACAGAACCATGGGTGCTGATATGGAACGCCACCAGAAGGTATTTATAAATCTATTAATATTACAGAACCATCGGTGCTGATATGGAACGCCACCGCTGTTGCCATCAACTCTGACAAGATATTGCCAAAGCTGGTGGCCAGGATGGTAATAAGCCAGATTGGCCTGGCAGCCGTCTTGGGCTACCTTATCTACCGGCTGTGGCTGAACACCTTCAACATTAACCTGTTTTACTACCTGACCCCAACCACACCGGCACCACCCACACCAGCCCTAACACCACCTGACCCACCACACCAGCCCTAACACCACCTGACCCCACCACACCAGCCCTAACACCACCTGACCCCACCACACCAGCCCTAACACCACCTGACCCCACCACACCAGCCCTAACACCACCTGACCCCACCACATCAGCCCTAACACCACCTGACCCCACCACACAAGCTCTAACATCACCTGACCCCACCACACCAGCCCTAACACCACATGACCCCACCACACCAGCCCTAACACCACCTGACCCCACCACACCAGCCCTAACACCACATGACCCCACCACACCAGCCCTAACACCACCTGACCCCACCACACCAGCCCTAACACCACCTGACCCCACCACACCAGCCCTAACACCACCTGACCCACCACACCAGCCTTAACACCACCTGACCCCACCACACCAGCCCTAACACCACCTGACCCACCACACCAGCCCTAACACCACCTGACCCCACCACACCAGCCCTAACACCACCTGACCCCACCACACCACCCCTAACACCACCTGACCCCACCACACCAGCCCTAACACCAGCTCATGATATAAAGACACACTAGATCAGTACCTTTTATAACAGAGTAATGGACAGACAAAACAGGAAGTAATGTTGGGCATAAATAATGGAAGGTGAGGTGCTTGAAGAGACGGCTGGAGTAAGATTGAAATATATGGGAATATTGTTATGACCGTGGCAGAGTGACACGTAGAAGTAATGAAGCATTACACAAGAAGCATAACTGTTGTGTTGTCAAAGGTGGCATGCTTGGTTTGTATAGGTCCAAGCACACACACAAAAAAAGGTTTTGAAGGTGACGTGTTTTGGGGAAGTGACTCTTTTATTGTGCATGATGGCGGCGGCAGGCATAAGGAGTGGTTGGCTTAATTTTTTTTTATTTTTTATGCAAGGAAGAAGGAACCAAAGGCCAGGAGCCGCAATTTATTCCCTCCAAGAAAAAACAAAAACAAGATAACAGAGCCAAATTCAAGATCCGTTCATTTTGAGATGCCTGGACACACTGCGTTTGAAAGACTGGAGGTCATAGGCAGTAGGAAATACAGACAGAGGGAGACAGTTCCAGAGTTGACAGTATTGGCAAGAAATTAAGAGCATGTCAAAGCAGCCTAAGTAACTTGACTCTGTGCATGGTGTGTTGTATGACAGATGGAAGGACAGTAAATAATGACATTTTATTATATAACTTTTGTCAGTCAAGAAAGATTAGTCAGGTACATTGACTGCAGCATTGCATGGAACAAAGTATATCCAGTTAGTAACAATTACAATATCAGCCTTGTATACTGACAACGACTGCTGCCCCAACACCTACACTACCTTAATAGGCTACACCTGTCATTGTTAACTAATTTACAGAGAACAACACTGATTCTACCATCACATCAGCCTTCATTGATAACTACTGACATTTATAACAATATAGCCCTCCACTTCCAATATATGAATGGTGCCAGAACTGTAGCTTTTTCCCTGGCCAACCCACGGCGATAGGAATATTTGGGGTGGGCGACAGGAAGACATGAGAGTAGCCCTTTCAGACACTGTGCTGACCAATGACTCACTGGTGGCAAAGAAATAAGCTCAACCATCTCATTAACTTTACACACTTAACAGTAGTATTTACACAGCAACTTCCCTAGGTTAGTAAGCGATAGTGGCACAGTGAGGAGTCAAAAGGTTAATTTAATAGGCAGTTTGAATTACAGTCAGCAAGCCATCCATTTTTGTCCTCATGCTAAGTGAGGGGTACGTCACCACTGCAGAAAATGCTTATGTGGTACACAGGATGAAAAAGTTTGAAAACCACTAAACTAAGCGTATTGAGAGAGTGCATGGCTTAGTCTACTATGTAGTCTGATGACAGAAAATGTAGAGCTGTACAAACAGAAGTAGAGACTGATATAAGGCAATGTGTTTGTAAGTACAGTATTAGTATTAGTATGTAGTATTAAGAACTGTAGTGTGGCCATAGACGTAAGAGTGCAGTTAGTGCCTTAGTGGCTGGATTATTACAAGTTGTGTTAAGTAGCAGTATAACAAAGGACACAGGCAAAACCTTGATGCATGTCCACATACAGCAACACCATTTTGTTTAGTATGTCACTGCTGCTGTGTGCCATTTGTTAGACATGGCCTCAGCAATAATTGTGTTTAGTATGTCACTGCTGATGTGTGCCATTTGTCAGACATGGCCTCAGCAATAATTGTGTTTAGTATGTCACTGCTGCTGTGTGCCATTTGTTAGACATGGCCTCAGCAATAATTGTGTTTAGTATGTCACTGCTGGTGTGTGCCATTTGTTAGACATGGCCTCAGCAGTAATGTCATACAGCCAACTTGAGTGTGTCAGGCACTGCTTTGCTGTGTATAATGTTGGTATTCTTGTGACCCATGGCACTGATAGGTAGTATGCATTTTAATGCACTAACAGCTTAGTTCAATACAAAAGCTATACCTTGCATCAACTTAGTCGGGTCACTGGCATTATAGGTTTTAACTCTCAGACTGGTGCATTATTTGACTGGTTTTATAGGTTAGCTGTGGAGCACACAAAGTATTCAGGGTGTACTACACCCAACAGCACAAGTTACACCTCTTGTAATATTACAGCCATCATCAATGTAATGCGTCCTGACACAAGCACTAGTCTCCACAAGTATGATTAAAAATAAATATGATTATGTATGATTAGAAATAAATATAATTAAAACAAAAACTTTTCACTGACCTTTGATGCATGTTAGTAATAGAGAAGGAAGTCATGAAAGGAATACAATACAACAGGGATTGCCTTAGACGTGGGATTCTATAATAATTGGAGAGAGAGAGAGAGAGAGAGAGAGAGAGAGAGAGAGAGAGCAGGGAGTGGCTTGAAGGGCTACGAGTGGCAAGGGATAAGAATGTAGAGGGATAAGACTGGCTGACACTGAAGGCTAATAACATGTATACAAAGACTAGAACAAGACACAGGTGAGAGTTAACAGTACACACCTGGCGACTGATGCACGATTTGCCACACCTGTCCTGACCACATTACTGCTACTACTACTGCTACTACTGCTGCTACTACTACTACTACTACTACTACTACTACCATTGATACTACTACCCCTGCTGCTGCTACTACTACTACTACTACTATCCTGTTACGTATTGTACTAGTGTATTCTTTCTACTAACAGGCTATTTTAACAACTAAAGGCGTCAGACGGAACTCCAGCTGACTCCTTGATTACCAGCTGACTCCTTGATTACCAGCTGACTCCTTGATTACCAGCTGACTCCTTGACTACCAGCTGACTCCTTGATTACCAGCTGACTCTTTGATTACCAGCTGACTCCTTGATTACCAGCTGACTCCTTGATTACCAGCTGACTCCTTGATTACCAAAGCTTCCCTCAAGATCAATAATAATCGTCTGGAGATGGAAGGAATAAACTAAAAAGGTAAGTCAGTCAAGGGAAAGACAGAGGAAAAAGGGACGACCAGAAAACAAGGAAAGGAAGGCAGGGAAAAATATAAGGAAGGGAAAATACTAATGAGAGGGAAAAAGGGAAGAGTAAAGGTTGTAGAGAAACCCAGAATAGGACGAAGAAATAAAGGAATAACAAAGAGGAAGACAAAGAGATATATAGAAAGGAGAGGAAAGAAGGGACGAAGGAGACATGCAGTGATGACAGGAAGACAGACTGACCCAAACCAGACTGAAGGAAGGAACAAGGAAGGAAGGAAAGGAAGAAAAAATGAAGAGAGGAAGGAAGGAAGAAAATGACTGAATGAAGGGAGGAAGGAAAGAAACAACGAAGGAAGAATGGAAAGCAAAAATGAAGGAGGGAAGGAAGGAAAAACTGGAGGAAGGAAGGCAGGAAAAGAGGCAGAAGAGGGCCACAAGGAGGACATATGTACTCCATCAAATAAACATAACAAAGGGGGTGAGAAAGCCAGCCATTTTATCCTGCCCTCCTTTTCTGCCTTCTCCTCCTCTTCCTCCTCCTACTTTTCTTTTTAATCTTTCTCCTTCTCTCTACTCTCCTTTCTTCTTCTCCTCTCCCTCCCCTCTATTCTCCCTCCTCCTCCTCCTCTCTACTTTCCCTCCTCCTCCTCCTCTCTACTTTCCCTCCTCCTCCTCTTCCTTCACCTATTCTTTTACACTCCTCTTCCTTGTCGTCTTTTCATTCTCCTCTATACTCCTCTTCCTCTTTTATTGCCTTCTCTTCTCTTCTTTTTCCCTTTCCTTCTGTCTTCTACCTCCTCTCTCTCTTCCTCCTCCTCCTGTTTTACTTCTCGACTCTTCCTCATCGTCATCTTTTACTCATCTTTCTTTCCAAGTTATTTCTCTCCCTCTTTACCATCTTCCTCCTCTTTTTCCTCCGCCTCTCTTACTCCTCCTCTCCTCATCCCTCGTCTCTAACTCTTTTTCCTCTTCCTTCTTCTCTTCCTTCTGTCTTCTCCCTCCATTGCTTTCTCTTCCTTTTTCTTATATTTTACTCCTCCACCTCCTCCTCCTGTTCCTCCTTCCTTCACTCCTTCCTCCTCACCCTTTTTCCTTCTCTTCTCTTCTCCTCTCCTCTTTTACTCCTCCTCTTCTCTCATTTCTCTCCTCTCCATTTCCTCCTCCTCCTCCTCCTCCCTTAGAAAACCAGGCATCATTTTGTTTGTTATACAGTTACCACCCAGCGTAGTAAATGGTTTCATGGGGTACAAGAAACCATTAGGCTTGTCACTCAGTGTAGAGTTAACTGGGGGCGACATCCATTAATAAAATATATATGTAAATAAATAAATAAATCAATCAATAATGCAGCATCGAAATTCAGAAAATAAGATGCAGTTACCCAGCACGTTAATATAAACAGAGAAAGAAAATGGGAAATGAAAGAGAGAGAGAGAGAGAGAGAGAGAGAGAGAGAGAGAGAGAGAGAGGAATGGAGGTGAACAATTAATAGTTACCGACTAAGGCAGTATAAAAAATAAATAAAACAGGAAAGAAATGAAGAGAAAACGAAACGAAGAAGAACATAGAGAAAGAGAGGAATGAGAAAGAGAGAAGGAGAGGAATGAGAAAGAGAGAAGGAGAGGACTGAGAAAGAGAAAGAGAGGAATGAGAGAGAGAAGAAGAGGAATGAGAAAGAGAGAAAGAGAGGAATGAGAAAGAGGAAAGGAGAGGAATGAGAAAGAGAGAAAGGAATGAGAAAGATAGGAAGATGACCCTAGGGAAGGAGAGGAAAGGGAATGGCAGTAAACAAATGCTGAGGGAGAAAGCTGAGCCTAGGGAAGGAGAGGAAAGGGAATGGCAGTAAACAAATGCTGAGGGAGAAAGATGAGCCTAGGGAAGGAGAAGAAAGGGAATGGCAGTAAACAAATGCTGAGGGAGAAAGATGAGCCTAGGGAAGGAGAGGAAAGGGAATGGCAGTAAACAAATGCTGAGGGAGAAAGATGAGCCTAGGGAAGGAGAGGAAAGGGAATGGCAGTGAACAAATGCTGAGGGAGAAAGATGAGCCTAGGGAAGGAGAGGAAAGGGAATGGCAGTAAACAAATGCTGAGGGAGAAAGATGAGCCTAGGGAAGGAGAGGAAAGGGAATGGCAGTAAACAAATGCTGAGGGAGAAAGATGAGCCTAGGGAAGGAGAGGAAAGGGAATGGCAGTGAACAAATGCTGAGGGAGAAAGATGAGCCTAGGGAAGGAGAGGAAAGGGAATGGCAGTGAACAAATGCTGAGGGAGAAAGATGAGCCTAGGGAAGGAGAGGAAAGGGAATGGCAGTAAACAAATGCTGAGGGAGAAAGATGAGCCTAGGGAAGGAGAGGAAAGGGAATGGCAGTAAACAAATGCTGAGGGAGAAATTTGAGCCTAGGGAAGGAGAGGAAAGGGAATGGCAGTAAACAAATGCTGAGGGAGAAAGATGAGCCTAGGGAAGGAGAGGAAAGGGAATGGCAGTAAACAAATGCTGAGGGAGAAAGATGAGCCTAGGGAAGGAGAGGAAAGGGAATGGCAGTAAACAAATGCTGAGGGAGAAAGATGAGCCTAGGGAAGGAGAGGAAAGGGAATGGCAGTAAACAAATGCTGAGGGAGAAAGATGAGCCTAGGGAAGGAGAGGAAAGGGAATGGCAGTAAACAAATGCTGAGGGAGAAAGATGAGAGAATTAAGACAAAGAGCAAAAGACCAAAGGTGAAGAAAATGAGGAAAGTAGGAAGGAAAAACTACATGACATACAATACACAAAATACAGAAATACAGAAAATATATACAGGAATACAGAAATACAGAGAATACAGAAAATACAAGTACAGGAAATACAAACAAAACATAGAAATACAGAAAATACAGAAATACAGAGAATACAGAAAATACAGAAATACAGAGAATACAGAGAATAAAGAAAATACAAGTACAGGAAATACAAACAGAAAATATAGAAATACAGAAAATACAGAAATACAAACATACAGAAAATAAATACGGTAAACAAAGAAATACAGAAAATACAGAAATACGGAAATGAAGAAATATAGAAAATACAGAAGTACAGCCAACACAGACTGCAGAAAACAGAGGTACAGAAAATACAGAAAAAAAGAAATATCGTACAGAAAATACAGAAAATACAAAAAGAAATAAAGAAAATACAGAACTACAGAAAATACAGAAACTACAGAAATGCAAAAAATGCGGAAAATAGAGTAATACAGAAAATACAAAATGCAGAAATACAGGAAATAAAGCAAATACAGAAATACAAAACTATGGAACTGCAGAAATACCGAAAATACAGACAATTCAGAAACACAGGAAATACAGAAATACAGAAAACACAGAAATAGAGAAAATATAGAAATATGGAAATACAGAATTACAGAAAATACAGAAAAAGCTAAATACAGTAAACAGAGAAATACAGAAAATTCGGAATACAGGAATAGAGAAAATACAGCTGCAGAGAAATGCAACCAATACAACAAATCTGGCCGAGAGAACCACTAGGGCAGAGGGCGGTAGTGGTAGGGAAGAAAGATGATGGCAAAAGACGCAGCCAAGATACATCACTGCTGCCAATGTCAAGGCTCTGTCCCGAACGGTGTTGCAATGCCAGCCTTCTAGATCAGCGGTGTTGCAATGCCAGCCTTCTAGATCAGCGGTGTTGCAATGCCAGCCTTCTAGATCAGCGGTGTTGCAATGCCAGCCTTCTAGATCAGCGGTGTTGCAATGCCAGCCTTCTAGATCAGCGGTGTTGCAATGCCAGCCTTCTAGATCAGCGGTGTTGCAATGCCAGCCTTCTAGATCAGCGGTTGCCACACTTTATAGTGCGTGACCCAATCTGGAATATTTCAAGACTTCGCCACCCATGGCGTAAAAATATTAAAGAGAGAGAGAGAGAGAGAGAGAGAGAGAGAGAGAGAGAGAGAGAGAGATAGTAACCAGTATATAGCCTATCGTAGTTGTTGTCAATACGCTAATAGTGTAATAAGGATAATTACAGTTTCAACTGAGTAAATAAAATACACTGAAAGCATCAGGCCTGTTCTATGTCCCTGCCACCCATCAAAATTCCTCTCGCGACCCACCTTTGGCTCACCAGCCATAGTTGCAGAACTACTGCTCTACATCTTACCCCCCCCCAAAAAAAAAAAAAGTAGTAGCCACAATATTAGTAAGAACTTCACAGAATGTGGAGCTCTTACTACTACTACTACTACTACTAATAGACATCTGATGCACTTGCGGTGAAACTGTGTGTAATCTATCAGTCTGTGTATGGATGTATTTGTTTATCTACCCACACATCTATCAATAGCGAAAAACTGTATATTATTATTATTATTATTATTATTATTATTATTGTTATTATTATTATAGTTGTACGTGGGGGCGCTCACCATCCGCTCACTCGATGTAGTGCTGCTCTCTGATGACTCCTCTTTGCTCTCTTTCTTTCCCTCTTTCCTTTTCTGTGTTTCCTTCATTCCTTCCTTCTGCCTTTGGGTGACTCTACACTGAGTGACAAGCCAAATGGCGCCTGGTGGTTTAGTGGGTAATTAAGGCGCTCCAATCGGATTGAGCCGGTGCAGGTTTATATCCAAGGGATGGTTGGGGTTTATTGCTCACGTAATGCCACTCAGGGATGAAACAGGGTCAGATGATGGTGATGATGATTACTATTACCATTACCAGCCGCGATGGCCAAGCTGGTAGTGTTTTCAATTTGTCTGTCTGTGTGTACGTCTGTGTGTCTGTTACTACGATAACTTCGCAACCGCTCAAGATATCAACACAAAATTTGACACGTGTGTAGTAGGGGTGAAAATCTACAAGTTCGAAACTGGTGAAGTTAGGTCAAGGTCAAGGTCATATTCCAAGCCGCGCTAGATATGTTTTTTTTTTTTTTTTTTTTATTTTTTTTTTTTATGTGTCCGACTCTGGGCATAGGCTTCACAGCCTGCTATCAAGGCCCAGCAGTCCTCCTACATACCAACACCTCTACATGTCACCACTTCGGCGCTAACACCCACCGTCCATATTGAATACATGCTAGGGCTGTCTCATACAGGACTGGTGTATATCGGCTGGCGGCTGGTGTGATTCCCCCCTTTGGGGTGCCTAGAGTTATTAGTATTTCTAGCCTGGTCTATCTGTCTATCTACCTATCTATATATCTTTATCTACCGGTATCTATCAGTCTATCTATATGTCTGTCTTTCTATCAATCAAACACGGGTATCACTACATAAGGTGAGTGGATGGTACTATCACGATCCAAAGTTTCTTTACCCCCCTGAGTGGAGGAAGGTCGAAGCCAAGGTTGTAGCAAGACCAGATGATCGGACACTGCCAGTATACAAGACTAATAATGGTTCATGATACCGTGATTCATAAATAGGCTCGTGTGTTTCATCCGGGTGATTCTTATTATCCTAAGCTTCAGGTTAGTGAACCCCTCCATCATGAACTGGCCTGTGTTCGGTGGGCCGTCAGTTCTTCAACCTTGGCTTCGACCTTCCTCCACTCAGGGGGGTAAAGAAACTTTGGATCGTGATAGTACGTATTAGACAGATAGATACTTCGTAGGTACACAGACGGTGAGAGAGAGAGAGAGAGAGAGAGAGAGAGAGAGAGAGAGAGAGAATCAGTGTCAAAACATTCACGTTATCGAGTTGACCTATTTATGTATGTATGTGTCTGTCCATCTATCCAATATATCTACCACTACATCAGGTGAGTGGATGGTATGTACCAGAGAGAGAGAATCAGTGTCAAAACATTCACGTTATCGAGTTGACCTATTTATGTATGTATGTGTCTGTCCATCTATCCAATATATCTACCACTACATCAGGTGAGTGGATGGTATGTACCAGAGAGAGAATCAGTGTCAAAACATTCACGTTATCGAGTTGACCTATTTATGTATGTATGTGTCTGTCCATCTACCCAATATATCTACCACTACATCAGGTGAGTGGATGGTATGTACCAGAGAGAGAGAATCAGTGTCAAAACATTCACGTTATCGAGTTGACCTATTTATGTATGTATGTGTCTGTCCATCTATCCAATATATCTACCACTACATCAGGTGAGTGGATGGTATGTACCAGAGAGAGAGAATCAGTGTCAAAACATTCACGTTATCGAGTTGACCTATTTATGTATGTATGTGTCTGTCCATCTATCCAATATATCTACCACTACATCAGGTGAGTGGATGGTATGTACCAGAGAGAGAGAATCAGTGTCAAAACATTCACGTTATCGAGTTGACCTATTTATGTATGTATGTGCCTGTCCATCTATCCAATATATCTACCACTACATCAGGTGAGTGGATGGTATGTACCAGAGAGAGAGAATCAGTGTCAAAACATTCACGTTATCGAGTTGACCTATTTATGTATGTATGTGTCTGTCCATCTATCCAATATATCTACCACTACATCAGGTGAGTGGATGGTATGTACCAGAGAGAGAGAATCAGTGTCAAAACATTCACGTTATCGAGTTGACCTATTTATGTATGTATGTGTCTGTCCATCTATCCAATATATCTACCACTACATCAGGTGAGTGGATGGTATGTACCAGAGAGAGAGAATCAGTGTCAAAACATTCACGTTATCGAGTTGACCTATTTATGTATGTATGTGTCTGTCCATCTATCCAATATATCTACCACTACATCAGGTGAGTGGATGGTATATACCAGAGAGAGAGAATCAGTGTCAAAACATTCACGTTATCGAGTTGACCTATTTATGTATGTATGTGTCTGTCCATCTATCCAATATATCTACCACTACATCAGGTGAGTGGATGGTATGTACCAGAGAGAGAGAATCAGTGTCAAAACATTCACGTTATCGAGTTGACCTATTTATGTATGTATGTGTCTGTCCATCTATCCAATATATCTACCACTACATCAGGTGAGTGGATGGTATGCACCAGAGAAAGAGAGAGAGAGAGAGAGAGAGAGAGAGAGAGAGAGAGAGAGAGAGAGAGAGAAAGCTAATGATGTCTTTTAATCTGTTTTTGCGTCTATCTATCCAATAAAGCTATAGTTCCATCAGGTGAGTGGATGGTATATACTGGTTGGACAAACAGATAAAGAAAAAACACTGATGTCTTTAATATACTTTTGCAACTATCTATCTACCCAGTAAATCTATCACTACAGCAAGTAAGTGGATGGTACGTACTAGATAGACAGACATGCTTATGGACTGATACAGAAAAAAATGTTGAGGCCTTTTATCTATTTTGCATCTATCTGTCTATCCATATAATAAATCTATCACTACATCCGGTGAGTAGATAGCACGTAGTAGACAGAGAAAAATATTGATATCCTTAACCCATTTTTGCATCTATCTATCTAATAAATCTATCACTACACCAGGTGAGTGGATGGTATGTACTGGTATCGGTGGATATCTATATATCCATCAAGAGCACCTGTCTATCTATTTACCTATCTACATACTACATCTATTTACCTATCTATCCAATAAATCTATAAGTTTATCAGGTGAGTGGATGGTATGTACTAGATAGACAGACATAGATAATGAAAAAATCAACATCAGTAATTCAACAAATTCAAAAGTAATCTATCTATTTTTGCATCTACCTACCTATCTATCCCAAAACTGTCACTACATCAGGTGAGTGGATGGTAGGTACTAGAGATGGATGGACAGACAGGCAGACAGCCAGAGATCCATTTTTATCGATAATTTATTGAAAAAGTGTATTTATGTATTTATCTGTCTATATATTTATCTATCCAATAAATCTATCACTACATTAAGTGAATGGATGGTACGTACTAGATAGACAGATAGACAGACAGATAGATAGATAGAGAATTGCTGTTTATCATGTTTTAATCTATTTTTGGGTCTATTAATCTATCCAAGTCGTATATCGCTACATCAGGTGTATGGATGGTACGTACTGAATAGACAGTTAGACAAATAAAAAAATATTGATGTCTTTTAATATATTTTTACATATCTGTCTATCCAATAAATCTATCATTACATCAGATAGATAGACAGATAGACATGGATGGACAAAGAAAACTTAAATCATTCTTACTCATCAGATTGAAGGTTGATCTATTTTTGCGTCTATCTATCCGATAAATCTATCACTACATCAGGTGAGTGGATGGTAGCTACGACAGACTGAAAGGAAAATATATATATATATATATATATATATATATATATATATATATATATATATATATATATATATTTACAATTTCAAAATTAATCTATCTAGCCTTCTCTTCCACCTGTCTATCTGTCCAATAAATCTATCACTACATCGGGTGAGTGGATGGTACGTAGTGGGCAAAATGCGTGTCCACATTCGTCTTGGTTGGTAGGCTGAAAAATGACTTAGGCGTATGTATCTATCTTTGATTATCGATAGATTAAAGGTGAACTGATGACCTGTTTGTAGGTCATGTGGAAAGATTAGATAATAATAATAATAATAATAATAATAATAATAGTAGTAGTAGTAGTAGTAGTAATAGTGGTGGTAGTAGTAGTAGTATTAATAGTGGTAGTAGTAGTAGTAGTAGTAGTAGTAGTAGTAGTAGTAGTAGTAGTAGTAGTAGCAGCAGCAGCAGCAGCAGCAGCAGTTGTAGCAAATAATAAAAAATAACAATAATAGCTATAATAATAATAATAATAATAATAATAATAATAATAATACATTTCAACTCACCCTGTGTCCATACCAGGCATAGTTTCCTTTTTCCGGCACTTGTGCCACTTGCCTCGCCTCCACAGTAATCCAGTCTGTCCATTCATCACGGCAACCACAATCGCTGACGTCCAATAAAATGGATTTAATCCCCGAGCTAGGCAACTATGGCCATATAGCCCCGCTAGATTACAGGAGCGCGCTACCACTCCTGTCACGGCAGTCCCGGACGAAGCTCAAACTCACAATTCCCCGATCACGACTCCGATGCTCTACCACTGAGCCACCGTGCCCCCAACGTCCAATAAAAGGGAAACGCAAAGTTAGTACGAGCTGCGCACACCCACATCCTCCCACTTCCTGACCCGCGGGGTGACTGACTGCCCGATGGTCTGCAACGCTGCGTCTCAAGGGTCACGTGACCAAGGCAACATTGTGCCTGAGATTCCTCCAGTTAAATTTATGACGATTAAAACCAATATTACACGAATTTTTTACCCATGTTTTAAATCAGTAAATGATACAACAGATTTTACTTGATAGGATCATAATGGAAAGAAAAAAATAAAGTAGAAAATATCACCATCGTAGTGTACGTTGGTCGTTTCTTTTAAAAGACTGCATCTCCGGCAGCTGCCTTCAGGTGTACCATCACTCAACATTGGCAACGCTGATTTACTTTTTAAATCTTTGAATGTTTACAGGTAATGTTTTGATTATTTCTGACCTGCTTGTAATAAACTATGGTACAGTTTATTTATCTTTAAGGAGATTATTGGTTCTGTGAACCTTATTTACCGTAGTTCAGAGGCTAAATAAGACGATGCTACGGCCCTGCATCCTCACCACAGCATTCCCTCGAAACTGGCGGCATTTCTGCGTCAACATCTTGTTACCGGTCAACAAACAAGATATAGATATGGCAAAATAAGGCAAATAATGAGAATTCTGAGGTTATACTTGACAGAAATGCAAGAAAATGCTTACGGGACACCCAGAATAAACAAATACGTCCAACAAATGACTACTAAAAGCAAAACACATCTCAGGAAGTTGCCGTTAACGGTCAGCGCCTGCAACTTGGCGCCGCTGTCCTTGCAATGTGTCCTTGAAATGTTTGGACGGTTAAAGGCAGTTGTGGCAGTGTTGGCGCGTCCTTTGCAATAGGTCAGTGATAATAGAGGTTGCACTTAACCCTTTCCCTGCTGCTGCACAAGGCGTCTGTTGTCATCTGATGCAACTGGCCAATTTGACATCTGCAATACTGAGTCCTGCTGCCATAACATTCAACCAGCTTTAGTTATCAGGTAGCAATGAGTCTCCTTGGTTACTAGTCAAACCGCACCTCAAATCTAACTTACTTGGCCATCCACTGCAACTACTACCAAATATTACCACTACTACTACTACTACTACTACTACTACTACCACCAACGCTACTACTACTACTACTACTACCGGTACTACTACTACTACTACTATTACTACCACCACCACCATCACCACTACATTGGACTCATCGTGTATAAATCTCACCAGGATGTTGTTGTTGCT
>NC_136962.1:6510772-6528272 GCF_032717465.1 Coenobita brevimanus | reverse complement strand
CTGGACCTATTTATCTATCTGTGTATCTATCAGGACCTATTTATCTATCTGTGTATCTATCTGGACCTATTTATCTATCTGTGTATCTATCTGGACCTATTTATCTATCTGTGTATCTATCTGGACCTATTTATCTATCTGTATCTATCTGGACCTATTTATCTATCTGTATCTATCTGGACCTATTTATCTATCTGTGTATCTATCTGGACCTATTTATCTATCTGTGTATCTATCTGGACTTATTTATCTATCTGTGTATCTATCTGGACCTATTTATCTGTCTGTGTATCTATCTATCCCTCACACGTCACCACCTCCCTCACTCCATTTATTGCAGCTTTATATCTATCTATCTATCTACCTATCAACCTATATCTACAATATCTATCTATCTACTATCTATCTATCTATCTGCAGCTATTTATCTATCTATGGATTTAAGTCCTACCTTCTTATAAAATGTCCATTCCAATTTTTTTCTTCCTTTCTGTTATAAATGTTGACTATCTATCTATCTGTCCGTCTATCTATCTCTTTATCCATCTAGCATCTGTATATCTTCCTATATCTATTTATCTATCTATCTACTTACCTGCCTATCAATCAGTCTATCTATCAGTCTATCTTTAAAATGTCCTTGTCATGCCATTAGTTCCCTCGCCTCCTATCTATCTATCTATCTATCTATCTATCTATCCATATATATATATATATATATATATATATATATATATATATATATATATATATATATATATATATATATATTTTATGTGCTCGACTCATGGCATAGGCTTCACATCCTGCTGCCAAGGCCCAGTAGTCCTCCTACATACCATACACCTCTACATGTCACCACTTCGGCACTAACACCCACCGTCCATACTGAATACATGCTAGGGCTGTCTCATACAGGACTGGTGTATTGGTATTAGCGGGGGTATTTTTATGGCACTAACACCCACCGTCCATACTGAATACATGCTAGGGCTGTCTCATACAGGACTGGTGTATTGGTATTAGCGGGGGTATTTTTATGGCACTAACACCCACCGTCCATACTGAATACATGCTAGGGCTGTCTCATACAGGACTGGTGTATTGGTATTAGCGGGGGTATTTTTATGGCACTAACACCCACCGTCCATACTGAATACATGCTAGGGCTGTCTCATACAGGACTGGTGTAGTGGTATTAGCGGGGGTATTTTTACAACATGTCGGCGGGTCTTCTGGTAGATCAGTAAAGTCTATTTTTAGGAAATTTGTTACATACATATAGTTGCAAAAATATATTAAAAGTTAATTAAAAATCATCAGTAATTATTTTCTCTACTTGTCTGTTGACCTACTGTCTATCTACCAAGTAGGTACCGTCCACTCATCCGACGTAGTGATATATTTATTGGATAGGTACATACTGTATAGCTGAAAAAACAGATTAAAAGTTGATTAAAAGGCGTCAGTATTTATTTTCTATGTACCTGTCTCCGTATCTTCCAATTATCTATCTAGGAGTTACCATCCACTCACACAATGTAGTGATACATATATTGGACAGATACATATAGATAGTTGCAAGAATAGAATAAAAGTTTATCAAAAAGCATTAATGTTGATTTTTTCACTCTCTGTCTACTATCCTATCCATCTATCTACTAGGTACCATCCATTCATCCGATGTAGTTAATTATTAATTTATCAGATAGATACACATACCGGTAGTTAGTTGTACAAATAGATTAAATGTTAATTAAAAGACATCAATATATATTTTATGTACATGTCTGACTACCTACCTATTTATTACGTACCATCCACTCACCCGATGTAGTGATAGATCTGTTAGATAGATACATGTAGATACATGCGACAATAGATTAAGAGTTGGTTAAAAGACATCAATATTTATTTTGTCTACCTGTCTGTCTGCCTACCTATCTATCTATCTAGTAGGTACCATCCTCTCGCCCGATGTAGTGATAGATTTATTAGATAGATACATGTAGATACATGCGACAATAGATTAAAAGTTGGTTAGAAGACATCAATATTTTCTCTACCTGTCTGTCTGCCTATCTATCTTTCTATCTAGTAGGTACCATCCTCTCGCCCGATGTAGTGATAGATATATTAGATACATAAATATAGATGGTTGCAAAAATAATTCTGGAGTTGCTTAAAAGGCATCAATATTTATTTTGTATACCTGCCTGTCTACCTACTGAATATCTACCCAGTAGGTACCATCCATTCACCCGATGAAGTAGTAGTTTAATTAGATAAAAATCGTCTCGAATATACTGTAGATTCAAAAGTTTTTAAAAGTAATGGAAAGTCCTTTTCTCTACCTGTCTATCTACAGACCTGTCTTTCTATCTAGTAGGTACCATCCACTCACCGATGTAGTAATAGACATTAGCATATAGCTAGTTGCAAAAATAGATTAAAAGTGGATTAATAAACATCGATATTTATGTTCTCTATCTGTCTCTATACCTTCTATCTATCTATCTATCTATCTAGGAGGTACCATCCACTCACCCAGTGTAGTGATACATTTATTAGATTGACTCATATGGTTAGTTGCAGAAATAGATAAGAAGATGATCAAAAGGCATCACTATTTATTTTCTATACCATCTTTATCTGTGAGGTAGGCACCATCCACTCACCCGATAAAGTGACAGATTTATTAGACAGATACATATTGATAGTTGCAAAAATAGATTAAAAGTTGATTAAAAGGCATCAGCATTAATTTGATCTACCTGTCTGTCTGCCTTTCTATCTATCTATCATGTAGGTACCATTCACTCACCCGATGTAGTGATAGATTTATTTGATACGGTAGATACGTAATGTTATAGCTAGCTGGAAAAATAGATTAAAAGCTGAGTAAAAGGCATCAGTATTTATTTTCTCAGCCTGTCTTTCTACCTTCCTATCTATCTATCCGGTAGGTACCATCCAGTCATCCGATGTAGTGACAGATTTATTAGATACCGATATTTAGTTTCAAAAAAGATTAAAAAGATAATTAAAATACATTACAGTGTTCTCTACCTCTGTCGACATACCTATCTCTCGATCTAGTTCGTATCATCCACTCATCCTATGTAGTGACAATTATTCTATAGACATCTATGCACAGTCGCAAAAATAGACTAAAAGATTATTAAAAGGATCAGTATTTATTTCCTCTACCCTATGTATCTATCAAATAGGTACCATCCACTCACCCGATGTAGTGACAGATTTACTTGAGAGAGAGAGAGAGAGAGAGAGAGAGAGAGAGAGAGAGAGAGAGAGAGAGAGAGAGAGAGAGAGAGAGAGAGAGAGAGAGAGAGAGAGAGAGAGTTGCAAAATAAAATAAAAGTTTAGTAAAAGGCATCAGTATTTATTTTCGCTACCTGTCTCTCCACCTACCTGTGTGCCAAATTAGTAGGTACCATCCAGACACCCGATGTAGTGATATATTTATTAGGTACACTACATGTGCATGGAAAAGTTTGGAAGGAATGAGAGAGTGTTTTTGATTGGTGATATGAATGGTAAAGTTGGGAATGTGAAGGTGGATGGAATAGTTGGTGAGTGGGGTGTGCCTGCTGAGATAGATGAGAATGGGAGTGCGTTAGTGGACATTTGTGCTGGGAGGGGGTTGGTGATAGCCAATACCCTCTTCAGGCATAAAATGATCCACAGGTATACATGGCGAGTGATGAGAAGGGTGGGTGGTGAACTGAGTGAAAGGAAGGCAATGATTGATTATGTGTGTGTGGATGAAAGGATGCGAAGATGTGTAATGGATGCAAGAGCTTATAGAGGTTGGGGGAGTGGACTTTCTGACCACTACTTGGTGGTGGCCAGAATTAGGATCCAAGTAAAATGGAGGAAGAGAAGAAGGGAAAGACGAGAGGAAGGAGTAGTTGCAAGGAGAGTGGAAAGGTTACAAGAGAATGAGAAAATGGCAGAGTATAAGAGAGAAGTGGAGGAACGATTGGGCAAATATGAATTGGAGCAGATGGGGGACGTGGAAGGTGTGTGTAGGATATTTACAGAAGAAATATGTGCAGCATGTGATGTGGTGTGTGGGATGAAGAGAAGACGGAGGGGTGTGCAAGGAACAGCATGGTGGACTGAAGAGGTGAGTCAGGCTGTGGCACAAAAGAAGAAAGCATACAATGAATGGATGAGAAATAGGGCCGTGGAAGAAGCTGAGAGGCGGAAGAGAGAGTTATATGTAGAAAGAAAGAGAGAGGTGAAAAGATTAGTAAGAGAGAGTAAGAAGAGAGTGGATGAGGAATTTGGAAGGAATCTGAGTGTAAAGTGGAGGGACTGTAAGAAAATGTTCTGGAAAGAGGTGAAGAGAGTAAGACAGGGTGGAAGTGAGGTTAGCAGGGGAGTGAAAGACAAAAATGATAGATTACCAGTGGAGAAGGGAGAAAAAGTGAGCAGATGGAGAGAACACTTTAAGGAATTGTTGAACATAGAGGATGGAAGTAATGCGAGTATAAGTGGCTGGGGAATGGCTGGGAGAAGGAGGGAGGTGAGAAGACAGGAAGAAATCAGTAGGATAGAAGGTGTGGAAGCAATGAAGAAAGTTAAATTGGGGAAAGCCCCAGGAATTGATGGAGTGTGTGGTGAAATGCTGAAGCATGGGGGAGAGATAGTAGTAGAATGGATGTGGAAGATGTGCAGATTGGCCTGGGAGGAAGGTAGAGTCCCGGAGGATTGGAGGTCAGGTATAATTATTCCCTTGTACAAAGGAAAAGGGGAAAAAGAAGTGTGTGGTAATCATAGGGGCATTTGTCTTCTTAGTATAATAGGAAAAGTGTATGGTAGGATACTTATTGACAAAGTTAGATAAAGAACAGAGAAATTAGTTGGAGAAGAACAGGGAGGCTTTAGGAAGGGAAGAGGTTGCGTAGATCAGATATTCATTCTTAGATCTTTAGTGGAAAAGTTTCTAGAGAAGGGAAAGAAGTTGTATGCGGCTTTCATGGATTGGAGAAAGCATATGACAAGGTGGATGGACAAGGATTGTGGAAAGCATTAAGAATATATGGAGTAGATGGGAAGTTGTTGAATGCTGTGAAGAGTATGCATGATGGTGCAAAGGCTGCAGTGCGTGTGGATGGTGAACTAAGTGAATTTTTCTCTTTGAAAGTTGGGTTGAAACAGGGATGTGTCATGTCTCCATGGTTGTTCAATCTGTACATGGATGGGGTAATAAAAGAGGTACAAGGTAGGGTAGTGGATGTTGGAGTGGCCCTGGTGAGAGAGGATAGTGTTTGGAAACTCCCTGTACTGTTGTATGCAGATGATACTGTGTTGTTGAGTGAAGACGAAGGAGAGCTGCAAGGCTTGGTGGATGAGTTTGGGAGAGTATGTAAGAAACGGAATCTAAAGGTGAATGTAGGGAAGAGTAAAGAGATGGTCTTTGAGAGAGGTGAAGTCAGTGAATGTACAGCGAGGTTGGATGGTGAGGAATTGGAAAATGTGAGTACGTTTAAGTACTTGGGTTGTGTGATGAGTAAGGATGGAGGTTTGGAGGGTGAAGTGCGTGAAAGGGTACAGCAGGGAAGAAAGGTTGCTGGTTCTTTGAAAGCAGTGATAAGAAACAGGGAAGTGAGCATGGAAGTGAAAAAGTTACTACATGACAGTATTGTGATACCAACTCTAACGTATGGAAGTGAAGCTTGGACCTTGTTGGAAGGACACAAGTCAAGAGTGAGAGCAGTGGAAATGAGTTATTTAAGAGGAGCCTGTGGAGTCGCATGGAGAGACAGGCTGACGAATGAGGATATAAAGGATCGTTGTGGTGTGGATGTGGATGTGATAGGAAGCGTTATGAGGAACACATTGAGGTGGTTTGGCCATGTGGAGAGGATGGAGGGTGAAAGACTGACGAAGAGAGTGTATGTGAGTGAGGTGGAGGGGGGAAGAGGGAGGGGGAGGCCGAGGATGAGATGGAGGGATGGGGTGGAGAGGTATATGAGAGAGGGGGGTGTGAGTTGGGAGCAGGGCAGTGAAATGCCGGGGGACAGGTCGACTTGGAGGCGATTTGTTTGTGGCCACCCGAAACGGGCTTGAGGCGTCTGGCAATAGATAGATAGATTATTATTATTATTATAATTCTCCTCTCTCTCTCTCTCTCTCTCTCTCTCTCTCTCTCTCTCTCTCTCTCTCTCTCTCTCTCTCTATCTCTATCTCTCTCTCTCTCTCTATCTATCTCTCTCTCTCTCTCTCTCTCTCTCTCTCTCTCTCTCTCTCTCTGTATATTGTAAATTCTAGGCAATCTTTTATTATAAATACTGATCAGTCTTCACCTCCACCACCACCACCAGATAATAATAATAATAATAATAATAATAATAAAGACTACTCATACTAGTAGTGTAGCCCTTGCACACAGTACACACAAGAGGCGGTACACGTGCACTACCTGGGTGGAGGGCAGTACGGTATGGGTGTAGGGGGCGGGAGTTAGGATGTCAGCGGCCGTTTGGTGCCACACAACGACACACTGCTGCTGACGGCGGCCGTGGCTGCCACCATTACCCGAGCCAAAGGCGTTAGGGATCACCACCACCTTCATAGCTTTACGCACCTTTGACACTACATCTTGGCGTTTTTCTCTCTTTTCTTTTATTTCTCCTTTTTCTCTTTGACCCTAACTTGGTCTAAAATTACCCTCTAGCCTTCCTCTGTCTATCTATCTATCTGTCTATTGCCACACGCCTTAATCCCATAAGGGATGGCCACAAACAAATTGCCTCCATGTCGCCCTGTCCTCCGCCATTTCACTGCCCTGCTCCCAACTCACACACCCCTCCCTCATATATCTCTCCACTCCATCCCTCCATCTCATCCCTGGCCTCCTCCTCCCTCTCTCCCCCCTTCCACCTCACTTACTCTGTCCTAGTTAGTCTCTCACTCTCCATCCTCTCCACATGGCCAAACCACCTCAGTGTGTTTCTCCTAACGCTTCCCATCACATCCACATCCACACCACAAAGCTCTTTCACTTCCTCATATGTCTGTCTGTCTCTCCATGTAACTCCACATGCACCTCACTCACTTACACTCTCCTAGTTAGTCTTTCACTTTCCATCCTCTCCACATGGCCAAACCACCTCACTGTGTTTCTCCTAACGCTTCCTATCACATCCACACCACAACGCTCCTTCACTTCCTCAATTGTCAGCCTGTCTCTCCATGTAACTCCACATGCACCTCACTCACATACACTCTCTTAGTTAGTCTCACTCTCCATCCTCTCCACACGGCCAAACCACCTCAGTGTGTTTCTCCTAACGCTTTCCATCACATCCACATCCACGCAACAATGCTTCTTCACATCCTCATTTGTCTGTCTGTCTCTCCATGTAACTCCACACCACAACGCTCCTTCACTTCCTCATTTTAAATGTCAGTCTGTCTCTGTTGTTGTAAAATCAGTATAAATCCTTTTTAGTGGTAAGTGGGGGTGCTCGCCATCCACTCACTCGATGTAGTGCCTAGCCCCGGGTTGTTACGCTGCTCATGGGGCAACGTAGGATTGGCTGATGGATGGATGGATGGCTTCTCTGTAATATTTTCAGAATGGTGGATGGAAGATGTCTGTCGCTGTGGCCAAATTTGAGAAAGAGCTGGGTGGTGGGAGTGGCGTGGCGGGCAGTGCCGTGGCGCCCATGCCGGGTGTCATAGAGAAGGTGGTGGTGGCGCCGGGCCAGATGGTGGCAGCTGGTGATCCGATGGTTGTTAGCATTGCCAGGAAGATGGAGCTGAGTGGCAGATGATGCGATGTATGGCTGATTATTTGCTGTTGTTGTTGATGATGATGATAGTGGTGGTGATGATGATGATGGTGATGATGATGGTTGTGATGGTGGTGATGATGATGATGATGGTGATGATGATGGTTGTGATGGTTGTGATGGTGGTGGTGGTGATGATGATGATGATGGTGATGATAATGATGATGATAATAATGTTGATGATGGTGATGATGATGATGATGGTAATGCTGCTGGTGATGATGATGATGATGATGGTTATTATGCGGGGTGTGTTTAGTCCGACCTCTCGTCCTAAAAACGCCCGCGACTGTGTGTAGTCCTCTTTCTAGACCGGAAATAAAGCACTCACAAAGGAACAGGCATAAAAACTCGGCAGTATACCTTAACACATCCATTGTCTTAATACAAACTCCTTACAATACACATACAAAGATATACTGAATATGGAAGGGGTAAAGTGACAGAGTTACTACTACTGGTACAATGTGTCCATAGGCAACGTATTGATGTCTGAGTCAGTGTACAACTTCACTTCAATACACATATATAACAGGTCACAAGGGCACAATATAGATGTTAGAGTTAATGCACAATTTCCATTTAATATACACGTCAGGATACACTACATAGGGATAGAGTGAAGCGCCAAGTTAATCAGTACTAGCTTACATATCACATAGGCGCGGTGTCCATACCTGAGTCACGGCGCGAGGGAATGTCACTTAGCCACGGCGACACTGATCACACGTTCTGTCTTTGTGGACTGTTCTTAATAGGTTAGTCTCGGGCCGCCATTAATACATTTCCCTGGTTCTGAAGGGCTTGGGTATAAACGCAGTACCTTGGATAAGTTAGAGTAGGAACCTTGGTGTATTACTTCTGTCTCACTGTTCACATTCACTGATCGTCACTTTCTGGCGTATTGTTTCTGTCTCACTGTTCACATTCACTAACTGTCACTTTCACTAAGTCTTTAACACGACTCAGGAGGTGGAAGATATCGTCGCTGGACTGCTGATGCCTGGGGTTAACTGAGGTGGCGCCTGGGAGTGGGAGGGGGCCCCTCGGGAGAGCTCCTCCGTAGGAGGTACGGCACAGCTCTCTGGGGCGTCACCGCCCGGGCGCGTGTCCGGTCTGGGGTGCAGGGAGGCCCTTCCGTCCGGGGGCCTCGACCTGGTAAGTGGCTCTCGGGACTGGGCCTAAACAGCATCAGGAGTCGGGCCCGCCGCTTCTTACTCTGGACGGAGGGCCGACAAGGAGTGGGGCCTGAGCGGTCCCGCCTTGGGGTCTGCAGGCTGGCCCTGGGAGGCCTGGTGTTGTGGTCACCTACAGGGTGGGGCGCCATCAGGGGCTGGCTGTGGCACCTCTTCTGCAGGGCGTCCGTCAGGGGCCGATGTCATCCAGGGACCGGTTGTAGGGCAGGAACCCGGCCTTCAGGGACAGGACCTCGCCACCACTCCTGGAATGGCAGCACCTCCAGGGAACCACACCTGGAGGGAGAGAGAAAAGGGCATCCCACACAGCTGAGAGATAGTGAGCCGGCCACGCAAGGGGCCTTCCCCTCCGGAAGAACCCTCGAGACTGCAGATGAAGGGCGTTCAGTGGCCATCCCTTCCCCAACACATACAGTGGCCGTCGTTGCGGTTCCACAGTCTCTAAGGGCAGCAGCAGAAGGACGTACAGTGGCCATTCCTTCCCTGGTACGCACAGTGGCCGTTACCACGGCGCTGCTCCCGAAGGAGGAAGAGGCAGATGAGGGACGTACAGTGGCCGTTCCCTCCCCAGCATGGACAGTGGCCGTTGCCACGGGTCTGCCTGCCCAACGGGAAGTAGCTGAGGGACATGCAGTGGCCATTCCCTCACTGGTACGTACAGTGGCTGTTACCACGGGGTTACTCCCATAGAAGGAGGAGAAGGAGGTGGATGAGGGACATACAGTGGCTGTTCCCTCCCCGACACATACAGTGGCCATCGTAGCGGTTCCTCTCCTCCTGCCTTGGCCTGTCAGTGTGTGCTCAATAGCTAGCACACCGAGGCGGTCTCCAGATGTGGCTGCAGCAGAAGGACGTACAGTGGCTGTTCCTTCCCCAGTACGTACAGTGGCCGTTACCGTGGGGTTGCAGGGGGAAGCAACTGAGGGACATACAGTGGCCATTCCCTCCCTGGTACATACAGTGACCGTTACCACGGCATTGCCTGGGACTGTATCTGGAGTAGTCCCACCCCAGTCCTGGTGAGGGCTAGTCTGGCCGAGAAGTAGTGTCGCATTCCTGCGACGTCGTGGTTGAGCAGGTTGAGGGGAAGAGGGACATATGGCTGGGGTGTACCTGGGCCCGTTTCGCTCTCGGGCCGGGCAACTGTCATCCGGCCCACCGTGGTGTCCTCCTGGAGTGGGGGTGGGGATGCGGCTCTGTAGCGGGGTGAGGGGTCTGGCTGGGGGAGTATGTATATTAATGGTGATGATAATGATGATGATGATGGTGAAGATGGTAATGATGGTGATGGTGATGATGATAATGATAATGATTGTGAAGATGGTAATGATGATGATGGTGATGATGGTAATGATGATGGTGAAGATGGTAATGATGATGATGGTGATGATGATGATGGTAATGCTGCAATGATGATGGTGATGGTGATAATGATGATGATGGTAAAGCTGCTGGTGATGATGATGATGATGATGACGATGATGATGATGATGATGATGATGGTGATGATGATGATGGTAATGCTGCAGTGAAGATGCTGATGGTGATAATGATGATGATGGTAAAGCTGCTGGTGATGATGATGATGATGATGATGATGACGATGATGATGATGATGATGATGATGGTGATGATGATGATGGTAATGCTGCTGGTGATGACGATGATGTTGATGATGATGGTGGTGGTGGTGGTGTGATGATAATAATGATGATGATGGCAATGGTTGTCTCTCTCCTTTTTGGCAGGGTGTGATCAAGGCGGGACGCGCGGGTGTGGTGCAGAAGGTATTATTTACACCCGGGGAGAGTGTAGCCAAGAACACTACACTGGTGAAGATGAAGGAGACGGTGAACGACAACTGAGTGTTGCTGCAGTGCTAACGGTGGTGCACTGCTGATTGGAAGGACTAGAGATTGAGTAGAAGAGTGAGGAGGACAAGTAGGGGTGGTGGCTTAGTGGTAACGGTGGTGCACTGCTGATTGGAAGGACTAGAGATTGAGTAGAAGAGTGAGGAGGACAAGTAGGGGTGGTGGCTTAGTGGTAACGGTGGTGCACTGCTGATTGGAAGGACTAGAGATTGAGTAGAAGAGTGAGGAGGACAAGTAGGGGTGGTGGCTTAGTGGTAACGGTGGTGCACTGCTGATTGGAAGGACTAGAGATTGAGTAGAAGAGTGAGGAGGACAAGTAGGGGTGGTGGCTTAGTGGTAACGGTGGTGCACTGCTGATTGGAAGGACTAGAGATTGAGTAGAAGAGTGAGGAGGACAAGTAGGGGTGGTGGCGTAGTGATAACGGTGGTGCACTGCTGATTGGAAGGACTAGAGATTGAGTAGAAGAGTGAGGAGGACAAGTAGGGGTGGTGGCTTAGTGGTAACTGTGGTGCACTGCTGATTGGAAGGACTAGAGATTGAGTAGAAGAGTGAGGAGGACAAGTAAAGGTGGTGGCTTAGTGGTAACAGTGATGGACTGCTGACTGGAAGGGCTAGAGATCGATTAGAGGCTGGAAAAGGGTAAAACTGTCTCCTAGAATACAAGAATTCATAAAGGAGAGCGACAAGGATAGCTATTCAATGGTGGTTTAGTGGTTAGGGTGGTGGACTGCTGATTCAGAGGTCTGGAGATCAATCTGAGGATGGGAAAGGAAAAAAATGTCTCCTAGAATAATGTACTTGTCACTGTGAGTCAGAATCAGTAGTGGTGGCTTCGCGGTAAGGGTGGTGGACTGCTGGGTGGGGTAGTGACCAAACTCTGTATTCTCTTCAGTTAAGGAAGCTCCGTAACACCTCTTCCTTGGTGATTCGTTTTTGGATATGGCTGGTTAATATGCTTTTGTACGTTGTTTATTCAGAGTATGGCGATATTGGAAGGATTTATGTAACATGGAATAGAACAGTAAGATGAAATAAACAAAATAAATCACTTAGGAAAAGGTGTTAGGGAGAATACAGGGCCAAGTGTTCAAACCACTGGGCTTCAGGGAAAAGACTATGTAGTGGATACCCATAGTTACATACTTAAAAAAATAAAAGTAGCAGTAGTGGTAGTAGTAGTAGTAATAATGATAATAATAATATTAATAATAATAATAATAATAATGATAATAATAATAATAATAATAATAATAATAATAATAATAGGTAGCTGGATAGATGAATAGATAAAACTGTAATGTAGTGTACTGTAGTGTACTAAGAGAGTACAAATGTTTATAGTAAATATAGATAATTGTAATAAATAGATAGATATGTAAACATTTGTGTCTATCTGGATCCCCCCCCCCCTCCTTTTTTATGCAGTGGTGGTGTGCATCAGGGGTCAGCCTTGGGTCCCTTGTTGTTTATCATGGTACTTGAAGCCCTCTCACATGACTTCAGAAACGGACTCCCGTGGGAGATGTTGTATGCTGATGATTTGGTGTTGATTGCAGAGAATGAAAGGGAGGCGGAGGAAAGGTTTAGCAAGTGGAGAGATGGTATGGAGAGATGAAGGAAAGACTTAGGAAGTGGAGAGATGGTATGGAGAGATGGAGGAAAGATTTAGGAAGTGGAGAGATGGTATGGAGAGATGGAGGAAAGACTTAGGAAGTGGAGAGATGGTATGGAGAGACGGAGGAAAGAGTTAGGAAGTGGAGAGATGGTATGGAGAGACAGAGGAAAGATTTAGGAAATGGGGAGATGGAGGAAAGATTTAGGAAGTGGAGAGATGTTATGGAGAGGCAGAGGAAAGATTTAGGAAGTGGAGAGATGGTATGGAGAGACGGAGGATAGGTTTAGGAAGTGGAGAGATGGTATGGGGCACAAGGGCTTAAGGGTAAATGCAGATAAAACAAAAGTGATGGTATCTAGGGCTGGTGGCGGTACTGTCAAAGACGAGGGAAAGTGGCCATGTGCAGTTTGCCACAAGGGCGTGGGAAGTAATTCCATCTTGTGCGGTGTTTGTGATGAGTGGGTGCATGATAGATGTAGTGGTATTAGCGGTAGACTGCAAGATAATGCAGTGTTTGTGATAAGTGGGTGCATGATAGATGTAGTGGTATTAGAGGTAGACTGCAAGATAATGCAGTGTTTGTGATAAGTGGGTGCATAAGAGATGTAGTGGTATTAGAGGTAGACTGCAAGATAATGCAGTGTTTGTGATAAGTGGGTGCATAAGAGATGTAGTGGTATTAGAGGTAGACTGCAAGATAATGCAGTGTTTGTGATAAGTGGGTGCATAAGAGATGTAGTGGTATTAGAGGTAGACTGCAAGATAATGCAGTGTTTGTGATAAGTGGGTGCATAAGAGATGTAGTGGTATTAGAGGTAGACTGCAAGATAATGCAGTGTTTGTGATAAGTGGGTGCATAAGAGATGTAGTGGTATTAGAGGTAGACTGCAAGATAATGCAGTGTTTGTGATAAGTGGGTGCATAAGAGATGTAGTGGTATTAGAGGTAGACCTCAAGATAATGCTGATTTCATGTGTGTGGTGTGTCGGGGAGAGCAGGTGGAGATTGTCAGGCGTGAAAGGATTGGACTTGCTGGTGAGTCTCTTGAGTGTGTGGAAGAGTTTTGTTATATGGGAGACATGTTGTGTGCTGGAGGTGGGGCTGGAGCAGCTCTGTGGCTAGAGTGAGAAGTGGTTGGAAGAAGTTCAGGGAGCTGTTGCCTCTCCTGACAATAAATAAAAAGATAACAGAGTCAAATTCAAGATGCGTTCATTTTGAGACGGCTGGACACACTGCTTTTACAAGACTGGAGGTCATAGGCAGTAGGAAATACAGACAGAATGATTATGGTGCATGAAGAACTAGGCAGCACTACATTACGTGAGTGGATGGTGGTCACGAAACACTAGGTAATTAGTACACTTTGTCGCTGTACACCTGCTTTGTGTTCTGGTGTCCTTATATCCATTCCATGTCCTGTTTATCCCATGTATGTTTCTGGGCTTCCAGTGCACGGTCTGCTTGTTTGAGTGACGAGTTGATTATCACCTTGCACTCCTCCATAACAACAGGTCCTTCTTATCACACCCCACATGGCTACTTATCCTCAGCACATCACCACCAGCACCATAGTGTAGTGTTAAGCTTTTGTTAGAGTGCTGTGGCTCTACATCCTTTCTGTAACACTTTCTATTACACTGCCACCATCTTAGTTAATCTCCTTGGCCTCTGCCATTGTTTATAAAGTCCACCACCAGGACGGGGCATTGTTAACGTGGCAGCGTCCGCATTGACTCTATCGGATACGTTTATCTGAAGCTACAGAACGTGGTGAATGTTTTGGGTGTACCCGATAGAGCCAGGATTCCGGGGGCTTGAATGATGAGTGAATGGAAGCGTGGCCCATTGGATTGGCAAACTTGGGCTGTCTGGACATTGCTACTCCTCACCCTTCCCTAGCGTGGGAAAGGAGGTCCAGATGATGATGATGATGGTGATGATGATGATGATGATGATAATGGTGATGATGATGATGATGATGATGATGATGATGATGATAATGGTGATGATGATGATGATGATGGTGATGATGATAATGATGGTGATGATGATGGTGATGATAATGATGGTGATGATGATGATGGTGGTGATGATGATGGTGATGGTGATGATGATGATGATGGTGATGACGATGGTGATGGTGATGATGATGGTGATGATGATGATGATGGTGATGATGATGATGGTGATGGTGATGCTGGTGATGATGATGATGGTGATGATGATGATGGTGATGATGATGATGATGATGGTGATGATGATGATGATGATGGTGATGATGATGATGATGATGATGATGATGATGGTGATGATGATGATGATGGTGATGATGATGATGATGGTGATGATGATGATGATGGTGATGATGATGATGATGATGGTGATGATGATGATGATGATGTTGATGGTGATGATGTTTATAAAATGGCGGAGAGGATGGACAGTGAGAGACTGACGAGGAGAGTTTACTGTATGTGAGTGAGGTGGAGGGGTGCAGAAGGAGGGGGAGGCCAAGGATGAGATGGAGGGATGGAATGGACAGGATGGAGAGTGAGAGACTGACGAGGAGAGTGTATGTGAGTGAGGTGGAGAGGGAGAGAGGGAGGGGAAGGCCAAGGATGAGATGGAGGGATGGAGTGGAGAGGATGAAGAGCAAGAGACTGACAAGGAGAGTGTATGTGAGTGAGATGGCGGGGGGGAGAGGGAGGGGGAGGCCAAGGATGAGATGGAGGGACGGAGTGGAGAGGATGGAGAGTGAGAGACTGACAAGAAGAGTGTATGAGTGAAGTGGAGGGGAGAGAGGGAGGGAGAGGCCAAGGATGAGATGGAGGGATGGAGTGGAGAGGATGGAGAGTGAGAGACTGACAAGAAGAGTGTATGTGAGTGAGGTGGAGGGGGGAGAGGGAGGGGGAGGCCAAGGATGAGATGGAGGGTTGGAGTGGAGAGGATGGAGAGCGAGAGACTGACAAGAAGAGTGTATGTGAGTGAGGTGGAGGGGGGAGAGGGAGGGGGAGGCCAAGGATGAGATGGAGGGATGGAGTGGAGAGATATATGACTGAAGGGGGTGTGAATTGGGAGCAGGACAGTGAAATGGCGGGGGACAGGGTGACATGGAGGCGATTTGTTTGTGGCCATCCCTTACGGAATTGAGGCGTCTCTCAAAAGATATATAGACGTACAGCAGTGATGGTGTACAGTGGTGTGTCAGTACAGTACTGTTATTTTATCAATTGTACGTACAGCAGTGATGGTGTACAGTGGTGTGTCAGTACAGTACTGTTATTTTATCAATTGTACGTACAGCAGTGATGGTGTACAGTGGTGTGTCAGTACAGTACTGTTATTTTATCAATTGTGCAGGAGTTAGTAAACTCTTCAGCACACCTGGCCTAACCCTACCCAGGGCAAGGCATGGGTGCTCAACTCCATTACCACACACTGCACTACCAGCCACCTGTTGCCACCACACCACAATTGCCTTGGTAATTTAGCCACACATTTCACTGCTCATCATTACTGTATTCATAAACTGGGTGTAAACAGATTCTAACACACGGTAATTTTTGGTACTAACATGAAAATACAACATAATTCATAAATTGCCCAGACGTCTGTCAACAACACTGTCTTTGCCTGGCGGGCGAGACGCTGGCGTGGTTACCATAGCAACCCCCCCCCACACTTGGCCAAACGTGGCGACGGTGCTGCAGTCCACTACAGTAAACTGGATGTCGTAATGCATAAGCTTTTTATTACGTTATTAAACACAAAGACGTTGGCTACCCATGACTACTGAGCAGTACTTTGCTATGAATATGTCCTCAAATAACTGAGGCAGTGCTAAGTTTGGCTTTTAACATGCCTACTAAAATGCAGTATAGTGCCACAGTGGGCGACCCAACACCCCCACAAGGAGCCCATAGAGGAGCAACGACAGCGTGCCAGGACTCAGGGCGACAACGGCAAAAGTCCGCCCGGGCCACGTGCCCCTATGACCTGAAGCTCGCCAGGCACCATCATAGCAGGAATACAAGACTACCTTCCAGGTGAGCCTTCCCCAACCAACATCGGGGTGGAGCTGTTACTCCAGCTCCTGCCAGCACCCCTGAGACGGCCTGTAGCCACTCAACCCTCCTGAAGGAGACGGCCTGCAGCCGCTCCCGCCTTCGTCAGGAGATGGCCTGTAGCCGCTTTGAAAGTGCCACTGACTCTGCTGGTAGCTGCTCCCTCCCCCAGACCACTGCCAGTAGCCGGGCCTTGGCGACGGCCTGTAGGCGCGCCCCTAGAAGGCCACTGCCAGTAGTCGGGCCCTACGGTAGGAGACGGCCTGTAGCCGCTCCTCCGTCAGGTGCTGACTCCTATTCCCCAACCTACAATTCAGAGGGAGTCCCCAGCCTGGAGGAACACTGGAGAGGCCCTGTGACTTCCCTTGGCCTCTTCTCCCTGCAGCCGGATCTGGAGAGGACTCACCTGACAGACTCTGATGTAGGCCGGTGCCACAGCCCCTTCCTGACAGTGCTGCCGAACACCAGGGACCGCAGCCCTCGGGACCCCCAGACCACCCTCAGGACCCCTGGGCGGAACCTCCCTACACCCAGTCGCCGGAGATCTTCGTCCATCATCAGGCGCCTGAGCGAGAAGTTCAGGCAGTTGTTCGGCCCCAGCCCTGAGGGTCGTACTCCCACCCCCAGCCCTGAAAGAGCGGGGCCTTTCGCCACCTGCAGCCCCGGACGAGAGAGGGCGCCCCTGCACGTGATCCCGTGGCCTCCAGATGCAGAGGCCCCCGGCGGAACCCAGCCTCGTCAGTAGTGAGGCTGCATCACCTCCACCGCCCTTGCACCTGACCACCATGACACCCAGACCAGAAAGGAGTGACAGTGATAGTACAGTGCCCGTGACTCAGTGACAGGAAGGCAGAGCAGTGAACTAACCACATAAAGGAAGTCGGTGAGAGAAGCACCAGTGGTGATATCAAAGTGATGGAGTGAATA
>NC_136962.1:6337746-6502746 GCF_032717465.1 Coenobita brevimanus | reverse complement strand
TATTTGAACTCTCACCAATTCCAGTCTCTCTCCATTCGCTGTAACATCGCACTGGGAGTCACCTTCTCTCTCAATAACCATCACTTTACTCTTTTCTACATTTACTCTCAAGGCACGACGCTCACAGACATCAGCAAAACTCTGCACTAGACTACCAAGTTCTTGTCCGGTACTTGCAAGCAGTACTGCATCATCAGCATACAACAAATTTGAGATATTCCATCCATCACCATTCATTACCAACGTCATCCCTCTCTCCATTACTCGTGTTTTTACTTCTTTCATCACCTACATATTGAACAACCACGGGGACATCACACAACCTTGTCGCATGCTCACACAGATGGTGAGCCATTCACACAGATGCCCATTAACCCTTACACATGCTTCACTACCATCATAAAAACTCTTGACAGCACCTAGCAGCTTACCATCTACACCGTACATGCGCAAAACCTTCCACGATCTTTCTTTGTCTACTTCGTCGCATGCTTTCTCCAGATCCATGAATGCCATAAACACCTTATGGTCCTTCTCACAAGCCTCCTCTGCTATCTGTCTCACTGCAAATACTGATCCACACATCCTCTGCCACTCCAAATGCCACCCTGTTCATCACCCACTAGGACTTCTGATATCTCTCTTACTTTCTCTGTAATAATTCTTCCATATACCTTCCCCTACCACACTCAGTAAGCTTATGCCACGATAATTCTTGCACTCACTTCGTTCATCTTTATTTTTGTACAGGGGTACAATCACAGCCTTTTCCACTCTGCGGGCATAGTTTCACTCGTCCATATCTTCTTACATATCTCCAACAAGCACTTCATTCTACTCTCTCCACTACACTTAATCATCTCTGCATACACCTCATCAACCCCAGCTGCTTTCCCTTTTTAAGCCGTTTCACAGCACACTTCACCTGCGCAAGTGTCACGTCTCCTGGCACTGCATGCCTTCTCTGCACACCCCCAAAACCAATCATGTTTACAGCCGCTCAGCTCTCTCTATCCCCATTAATCAGGCTTTCAAAATATTCTTTCCATCTGGTCCTTACTTCATCCCCATGAGTTAATAATCTACCACCTACATCCTTCACACCATCCCATTTCTTTCCACTTTCACTTCTACATTTCCTCACCTCTTTCAAGAATAACTTCCTTTTTTCAGAGTAGTTTTCATTCATTTTTCTTTCTAGATCATCATTTACCTTTTTTTCCTCTTCACTAGTCTCTTTATGTGCTTCCATCTCTCAACATATTCAGTTCTTATTTCAGTTGAACCCCTGTCCTGTAACCACTCTAGCCACTTCTCTTTTCCTCCACTGCTCTCTTACCCTCCTCATCCCACCATGCCGCACCTTTCTTCTTTGTTGTTACTCTTGCCACACCACTCACCGCTTTAGCATTCCTAACTAAGCAATCCCTATATGCATTCCACAGGCTGTCCAGATCCATTTCATTCCAATTCAGTAATTCTAACTCCTCCTCTACTTTGGTCCTGTATTCATCTGCCATTTCATTGATCCTCAGCTTCTCAACTTTCAGTCTTTCTCGCTGACTGCTCCTCTCTCTCTCCTGGTCCACCTCACTCCTCTCAGCTTGTTCTTGCATACCACAACCATATGATCTAACAGACCTTCACATCGTCCTCTCACGGCCATCGTATCAGCAACCATTCCCATCATCGACCTCTCTACGAGCACGTAATCAGGCTTCTTTCAATACGATCCCCGTTCCCTCTATACCATGTATATTTATGTGCATCTCTGTGTTTGAAATACGAGTTACAAATGCACAACCTCCTTTCCTGACATAATAATAATAATAATAATAATAATAATAATGTGTTAACACAATAATATTATAAAAGAAAAGCATACGGAAGCCGAATGCTAATCGCCCGCCGGAATATGTTGCTGGCCAAGTTACAAGTTACTTACAAACCAAATGTGAAGAAAAATTTGCAAGACTCTACGGCATTCAGTCACCGCATTTCACCAAAAGCCAATCCATATTAAAGAAACTAGACACAATACTCGGTTCCAGGGAGTCTGACGCACTGATTTTGCCAGCCGAGGACAGGTGGATTTGGTAACACTGCGCGATGCACTCGGGCGGTGCTTGGTGGATTTCCGTTGTGTTTGAACGTGCACCAAATTGACTTTGTATTCCAACCAAGGCACCTCATTGATTTGTTAGATACCGGAATATACAGATACAAATTAAAGCAATGATATCTTTAATGATAAATATGTGCCTTTTAAATTACTAGAGATAAACCTGAACGACAATGACAACAAAACTAAGTAAAGTCGCGACTGGATGCATACGAACACAGTCAGCAACTGTGGCGGGAATTCAGACGTTGATAGCGAGGTGGTTCCGAGGTTCTGTGAAGGCTGGAATGTTTTTCCCACCACTACTACAGTGTCACAGTCTACAGTGTACACCATGCCCTTCATTACCTCATCTACTAATATACAACCTGACCCTAGATACGCTTAGCTTGTCTTCTAATATGATTTGTGTGAGCACACACACACACACACACACACACACACACACACACACTGGGGTCAATACATGCTATTCTCAATATATATAATGTACATACACATTTTCATTACCTTCATAGGTAACAGTAGCTTTAAAAATCTGCAGTTGTTTGTATTCCCAGTCAGATTCAGTCAAATTATTTCTTACATGATTAAGTTTAATGTTTGATTTTCCCAAACATTTGTGTATCACAAGAGACAGACATACAGACAGACAGACGGACACCCTATCCCTGGCCACCATGCACCCTCTCCTCAAGCATGTATCTTTGTCCCCTCGACAGAGCCGGGAAAGTAATGGATTGCATCATTACAGAATGAACCGAATTTTTGTTAATGGTGGAAGAAAGGAAAGTAAGATAAAAGCAAAACCCATGAGAAAGTAACAGTTGAACTCTGTTGCTATAACAAAACCGCGTACAGTGTGAACGAAATCAAACCTAATGAAATCAATTTAAATCAATTGCTGACTGTGTTAGTATGCATCCAGTCGCGACTTTACTTAGTTTTGTTGTCAGTGTCGTTCAGGTTTATCTCTAGTAATTTAAAAGGCACATATTTATCATTAAAGATATCATTGCTTTAATTTGTATCTGTATATTCCGGTATCTAACAAATCAATGAGGTGCCTTGGTTGGAATACAAAGTCAATTTGGTGCACGTTCAAACACAACGGAAATCCACCAAGCACCGGCCGAGTGCATCGCGCAGTGTTACCAAATCCACCTGTCCTCGGCTGGCAAAATCAGTGCGTCAGACTCCGTGGAACCGTTTATAGTTGACCTTTGCCAGTCATTATGGTGACTTTGACCTTGACCCCGAGTGCCCATTTTCTCAAACTCGTCGAAGATTTTGGCCACATCTTGATACCCTGAAGGTTTCATGTTGACAGCTCAAGCCGTTCATGAGATGTAATGGTAACACACACACACACACACACACACACACACACACACACACACACACACCGCTCGCTGGTGCAGTGGTAACGTTCTCGCTTCCCAACTGGTGGACGGGAGTTCGCGCCTCGCTCAGGTCGCGAAAAGTTTCACTGACGAAGTGGGTGGTTAGTCCCCCTTGAGCAAGGGGACGGGTGTTTGCGTGTGTGAAGGTCACAGCCTTGCCCTTAGATCGGACTATATGAGCTCTCAGCTCCCTTCCGGGAGGGTAAAAGCTGACCATCACGACCATCAGGTGATCCTGACCGACCCGGTGAATTACACACACACACACACACACACACACACACACAGACGCTGGCAAAAACATTATCGCTGATAATAACAAAGAAGTAGTGTTATTCAGTAAGGTAAACACAGTAGTGGCATTAACAGTAGTGGTGTTAACATAGCTGGAGTGAGAACTGTGGTGGTATTGGTAACATTTTTGGTATTAATACCATTTGTGTCAACCAAGTAGTGGTGTTAGTGGCAGTGGTGTCAGCTGAGTCGTGGTGTTGATAATTTTTTTTTTTTTTTTTTTTTTTTTTTTTTTATGCGAGGAAGAAGGAACCAAAGGCCATGGCCCGCAGTAACAGTTCCCTCCAAGAGAAAAACAAAATACAATAGAGAGCCAAATTCAAGATCCGATCATTTTGAGATGCCTGGACATACTGCATTTGAAAGACTGGAGATCATAGGCAGCAGGAAATACAGACAGAGGGAGACAGTTCCAGAGTTGACCTGTTGCATAAATGAAAGACTGGGAGTAACGGTTAACTCTTGCATTAGAGAGTTGGACAGAAAAGGGATGAGAGTTTGCTGCCAGACGGGTGCTACGCGCCCGTCGTAGAGGTGGAGGAATGCAAGCAGACAGTTCAGAGGAGCAGTGACCATTAAAGTAGCGATAGAAAAGAGATAAAGATGCAACAGTGCGGCGAAGAGACAGAGGCTGAAGGGAGTCAGTAAGAGGAGGAGAGTTAATGAGACGAAAAGCCTTTGACTCCACCCTATTGAGAAGAGCTGTATGTGGGGAGCCTCCCCACACATGAGAGTTGTACTCCACACAGGGGCGGATAAAACCTCTGTATAGAGTCAACAATTGTGCAGGGGTAAAGAAAGAGCGGAGTCGGCTTAGCACACCCAATCTCTTAGAAGCAGATTTTACAAGAGATGTAATATGATCTTTCCAAGATAAGTCCCGAGTAAATGAAACCCCAAGCATGTTCAAGGATGATGCAGGATTAAGCTGAATATTATTAAACATTAATGGGTATACCTGTGGAAGATTTTGTCGGGTTGATAGGTGTAAGAACTGAGTCTTAGATGCATTAAAGACAACCATATTATTTTTACCCCAGTCAGCGATACGAGCCAAGTCAGACATTAGGTGTGCCATAGCCTCATCCTTGTTTCTTGAAGCAACTGTTGAGATGGGCGTTGCGGGAACCGAATGGAAAGGTGAAGGGTGGAGTCATCAGCGTATGAGTGGATAGGGTTAGATGTACAGCTTAGAAGATCATTGATGAATAAAAGGAAGAGAGTTGGTGATAGGACAGAGCCCTGAGGAACACCACTGTTGATAGATCTAGGAGAAGAACGATGGCCGTCTACAACAGCGGCTATAGAACGACCAGAAAGGAAGCTAGCGATGAAGGCACAGATAGAAGGATAGAAACCGTAGGAGGGCAGTTTGGAAATTAAAGATTTATGCCAGACTCGATCGAAAGCCTTTGAGATGTCAAGTGCAATGGCAAAGCTTTCGCCAAAGTCCCGAAAGGAGGATGACCAGGAGTCTGAAAGGTAGGTGAGAAGATCGCCAGTGGAGCGTCCCTGACGGAACCCATACTGACGATCGGAAAGAAGGTTGTGATAGGAAAGATGCCTTAAAATTTTTCTATTAAGAATTGACTCGAAAACTTTTGAAATACAGGACGTTAAAGCAATTGGACGATAGTTGGAGGGTTGGGAGTGTTCACCCTTCTTTGGGACTGGCTGAATGAGAGCAAACTTCCAGCAAGAAGGAAAGGTACAAGTTGACAGACAAAGGCGAAAGAGTTTGCCTAGGCAGGGTGTAAGCACAGAAGCACAGTTCTTGAGAACAACAGGAGGGACCCCATCAGGCCCATATGCCTTGTTAGTACTGAGGCCAGTGATGGCAGAAAATACATCAACTGAAGAAATTTTAATGTCAGCCATGAGGAAGTCAGAGGGGAGAAGTGATGGAGGAACAGCACCGGAATCGTCTAAGGTGGAATTGGAGGAGAAAGTCTGTGCGAAGAGATCTGCTTTATCAGTAGAAGAAATAGCTACAGAACCATCAGAGTAGAAAAGAGGAGGGAAGGATGATGAGGTAAAGTTGTTAGAAAGATTTTTGGCAAGGTGCCAGAAGGAGCGGGAAGAATTCAAGTTGGAGAGTTGAGAGCATTTAGTATGGATGAAATTATTTTTAGTAGAGCGAAGAACAGACTTAGCACGATTCCGGGCAGAAACGTAAAGATGATGTGATTCAGGTGTGGGTTGGCTCCGGTACCTTTTGTAGGCCCTCTCCTTGTTGCGGACAGCATTAGAACAAGCGTGATTAAACCAAGGCTTTCTTGCGTTAGTCAAAGGATATGAGAAAGGAATGTATGCTTCCATGCCCGAGAGAATAACCTCCGTAATGCGCGAGGCACACTCAGATGGCTCCCGGCCATGGAAGCAATAATCATTCCAGGGAAAATCAAAGAAGTACTGCCTGAGGGCCTCCCAGTTCGCGGCTCCAAAGTGCCACAGACGACGTTTCCCTGGAGGGTCCACAGGCCGTACCGGAGTGATAGGACAGGTTAAGGTAATAAGGTTGTGATCGGAGGAGCCCAACGGAGAGAAAAGATTAACAGAGTAAGCAGAAGGATTAGTTGTGAGGAAGAGGTCAAGTATGTTGGGGCTCTCTCCAAGGCGGTCAGGGATACGGGTAGGGTGCTGTACAAGCTGCTCTAGGTCATTAAGGATAGAAAAGATGTAGGCTTGTTCACCAGGTGGATCCGTGAAAGGAGAGGAGAGCCAAAGGTGGTGGTGAACATTGAAATCTCCAAGAATGGAGATTTCAGAGAAAGGAGAAATGGACAGAATGTGTTCCATCGTAGAAGTAAGATAGTCAAAGAATTTTTGATAGTCAGTAGAATTAGGGGATAAGTAAACAGCACAGATATATTTAGTCAGAGAATGACAGGAAAGCCGAAGCCAGAGTGTGGAGAATTCAGAAGAATCAAGTTCAGGAACACTAGAGCAAGATAAGTCGTTGCGTATGTATACACAACAGCCACCTTTGGCTTTGAAATGAGTATAGAGAAAGTAGGAGGATACAGAAAAGGGTTTGCTGTCGGTTGCCTCAGACAGCTGAGTCTCCGTCAGAAAAAGAAAGTGAGGTTTAGAGGAGGAGAGGTGGTGCTCAACAGAGCGAAAGTTAGATGAAAGGCCGCGAATGTTGCAGAAATGAAGAAGAAGAGAGTCAGACAGTGGTTCCAGGCACCTCGAGTCGTCACCGGGAGAGGGGCAGATGGCGGGGGCATTTATGGTCCCCCCCCCTGGGGACTCCGAGGCTTGATTAATAGACGCCATTTGTATTGATTTTTGAAAAGGAAGTGTAGCGTGTGCTGTGCATGTAGTTTGGTGAAGATAGTTAGAGAAATTTGTACTGGAGAGCATGCTGGCCTACTCTCTGTGTAACTGAGACACTGAAAAAGTTCAGCAAAGGGGGATGGTCAGGAACTAGTCCTGAGGGCTGATGAAACGGGAGCTCCAGCACTCCCTGTCATCAGCTTTCCATCCACCTCGGGAGTACTGCCCTGCTCGACTGGTGCTACAGTGTTATGCTAACAGTACTGGTGTTGACATAGTACCTTTGTCAGTAGTACTGGTGTTAACAAAATAAGGGTGTTAATAGTAGTGGGGTTAGCAATGTAGTGGTAACCTGTGTTGTTTTACCCCAGGCTGCCAGATGACCCATGTGCCAAAGCAACCCAAGTATATATCCCTGACACTCCAGTCTGACCAGGAGGGCGGGCACACCACACACCAGGCCCAGCTGGTACACTACCCACCTTCACACAATGTATCCTGGTACCTTAGCATTGGTTTCTATGACCAAGAGGGTAACTACACCGGAGCCAAATTTGTCATATACCACACACCTGCCATTAATGCTACTCTTGATGGCGTGTATATCGTGTGTGAGAAACGCGGCCAGACGACGACCCATGTAGCTGACCCCTGGACCACCCTCCACTCCTCACTCACTCACTCCCTCACGATCCAGGTCAGTAGGGGTTGGGGTATGTGGTGGAGGGAAGGAGGATCAGGTACAACAGGATGGTGGGGATACAGCCAGGGTGGGGAAAGGGGGGGTTGAGGAGAATGTTTAAGTGGTGGTGGTGTAGGATGGAAGGTTGGGAGTTGGTGGTGAAGATTGGATGGGGGAGGGGGAGGGGGTGGTTGTGTAGGGGGTAAATTACTGGCTGGGAGAGGGTAAGCACTGGGGAGGAGGAAGAGCGGTGGTGGGGATAGGGTGGGGGTGCAGGTTTATGCTGGTGAAGAGGGTGAGGAATAAATGGTGGTTGGGGTGAGGGCAAGGTGGTGGTGGGGTAGGGGTAATGGTTGGGGAGGGGGTAAGGTAGTGGTGAGGTAGGGGTAATGGTTGGGGAGGGGGTAAGGTAGTGGTGGGGTAGGGGTAATGGTTGGGGTGAGAGTAAGGTAGTGGTGGGGTAGGGGTAATGGTTGGGGAGGGTGACATGGAGTGGTGGGGTAGGGGTAATGGTTGGGGTGAGAGTAAGGTGGTGGTGGGGTGGGGGTAATGGTTGGGGAGGGGGTAAGGTAGTGGTGGGGTAGGGGTAATGGTTGGGGAGGGGGTAAGGTAGTGGTGGGGTTGGGGTAGTGGTTGGGGTGAGAGTAAGGTGGTGGTGGGGTAGGGGTAATGGTTGGGGAGGGGGTAAGGTAGTGGTGGGGTAGGGATAATGGTTGGGGAGGGGGTAAGGTAGTGGTGGGGTAGGGGTAATGGTTGGGGAGGGGGTAAGGTAGTGGTGGGGTAGGGGTAATGGTTGGGGAGGGGGTAAGGTGGTGGGGGGGTAAGGGTAATGGTTGGGGGGGTAAGGTAGTGGTGGGGTAGGGGTAATGGTTGGGGAGGGGGAAAGGTAGTGGTGGGGTAGGGGTAATGGTAGGGGGAGGGGGTAATGTAGTGGTGGGGAGGGGGTAAGGTAGAGGTGGGGAGGGGGTAAGGTAGTGGTGGGGCAGGGGTAATGGTTGGGGAGGGGGTAAGATAGTGGTGGGGTAGGGGTAATGGTTGGGGAGGGGGTAAGGTAGTGGTGGGGTAGGGGTAATGGTTGGGGAGGGGGTAAGGTGGTGGTGGGGTAGGGGTAATGGTTGGGGAGGGGGTAAGGTAGTGGTGGGGTAGGGGTAGTGGTTGGGGAGGGGGTAAGGTAGTGGTGGGGTAGGGGAGGGGGTAAGGTAGTGGTGGGGTAGGGGAGGGGGTAAGGTAGTGGTGGGGTAGGGGTAATGGTAGGGGAGGGGGTAAGGTAGTGGTGGGGTAGGGGTAATGGTTGTGGAGGGGGTAAGGTAGTGGTGGGGTAGGGGTAATGGTTGGGGAGGGGGTAAGGTAGTGGTGGGGTAGGGGTAATGGTTGGGGAGGGGGTAAGGTAGTGGTGGGGTAGGGGTAATGGTTGGGGAGGGGGAAAGGTAGTGGTGGGGAGGGGGTAAGGTAGAGGTGGGGAGGGGGTAAGGTAGTGGTGGGGCAGGGGTAATGGTTGGGGAGGGGGTAAGATAGTGGTGGGATAGGGGTAATGGTTGGGGAGGGGGTAAGGTGGTGGTGGGGTAGGGGTAATGGTTAGGGAGGGGGTAAGGTGGTGGTGGGGTAGAGGTAATGGTTGGGGAGGGGGTAAGGTAGTGGTGGGGTTGGGGTAGTGGTTGGGGAGGGGGTAAGGTAGTGGTGGGGTAGGGGTAGTGGTTGGGGAGGGGGTAAGGTAGTGGTGGGGTAGGGGAGGGGGTAAGGTAGTGGTGGGGTAGGGGTAATGGTTGGGGAGGGGGTAAGGTAGTGGTGGGGTAGGGGTAATGGTTGGGGAGGGGGTAAGGTAGTGGTGGGGTAGGGGTAATGGTTGGGGAGGGGGTAAGGTAGTAGTGGGGTAGGGGTAATGGTTGGGGAGGGGGTAAGGTAGTGGTGGGGAGGGGGCAATGGTTGGGGAGGGGGTAAGGTAGTGGTGGGGTAGGGGTAATGGTTGGGGAGGGGGTAAGGTAGTAGTGGGGTAGGGGTAATGGTTGGGGAGGGGGTAAGGTGGTGGTGGGGTAGGGGTAATGGTTGGGGAGGGGGTAAGGTAGTGGTGGGGTAGGGGTAATGGTTGGGGAGGGGGTAAGGTAGTGGTGGGGTAGGGGTAATGGTTGGGGAGGGGGTAAGGTAGTGGTGGGGTAGGGGTAATGGTTGGGGAGGGGGTAAGGTAGTGGTGGGGTAGGGGTAATGGTTGGGGAGGGGGTAAGGTAATAAAAGGTATGTTTGTAAAGGCATAAGTGTACAACTGCTAAACATTTGTTCCATTTATTCATGAACTTGTCCTATTTTATCTGTGGTAAAGGCTAAGTTAATGGCAGTGGTTAGGTACAGTGGAAAGCAATGTGGCATCAGTGCTGGCAAGGAGTAATATAATGCATGGCACTTTTTGGCCTAGAAACACTGTAGTCTCTCCTTTGTTTTATTTTATTATTATTATTTTTTTTATGTATGAGTGGCTTTGTAGTTCTCTGTTTCGTTGCATGCCATTGTTTGGTCGTCTGCTTACGATGTTCTACAGTAATTTAGTGCCTCTCTAGTTATTTTTTTTTTTCTAATGTACTTTAGTTTTTCTTGCATTCATTTTTCTCTCGTCTGATACTCTTACAACACCTTATGCCCTATATTAATACACCATAGCTGACGTATTGTACTGTATTGTATTCTCACTGTTAGTATCATTGTATTCGTCAGTAATCAGCCTAATTCACCCTTCGGTGTGCAATTTGGACATTTTGTAAGCTCCTGGAAGCTGACAATATTACGGGAAGCTGGTGATGCACTGCTTATCACATTATTTTAACTGGCAAATGTAAGAGCCTGAGTCTGATTTTTGTGCCAGACACTTGTACAGTGTTTGTTTACCCAGCAGTACAGCTGAGGCCTCCATGTCAAACTGAGTGTTGTGGGTGGTATTGCTGAAGCAGACTGGCACTCGGCAAAACTTTGGAGGTCCCTCTGCATGACTGTCATTTACTCGATAAGCATTAACTTAACCACACTTCTTCGTTGATAGACCACCATTTTAAAGTGTCTGCCATTTACCCATGATCATGAGTGCTTTGATGTTGCAGGTGAGCCCAAAATGGATTGCTCTGTATGAAAAAACCTATGGACAGACGAATGTCGTACACCGGCATAACTGCAGTCAAGATCTGGAAGACTTCCCAGAACTGTGGCTGGGTGCAAGATGTCTAGGTGAACAAGACTGTGGGTCCTTCAGTTCCTTCTGCAAGGAAGGTTAGACTCAGCAGTCTGTTGAAGACATACACAAAAAAATGTGTTCTATTATTTTCTTGTCATTCTTTATACCCCACCATTACTGTATTGTGTTTATGTAATGTTAAAGATTTATCTGACTTTTTTGTGCTAAGAAGTTCCATGCTGTGCTGTGTTACTCAGGTATTCAGTAGTTACCAGGTATTATTACTGAATTACCTTGACTATCCATTCATCTGTCCAGCAGTCTACAGTATCTATCCCCCCCTCTATATATCACCTTATCTTTTTGTAAACAGACACCGGTAAAGAGATACTGTATATAGATACTGTACAGAGAGAAAGAGATGGACGGATGGATGGATGGATAGACAGAAAAATAGATGGACAGACAGGTAATCAGATAGACAGAAGGTTAGACAGACAGACAGAAGCCTAGAATGATAGATGGATAGACAGACAGAAGGCTAGACAGAGAGATAGATAAACAGAAGTCTATAAAGATATATAGCGAGAAGGCTTGAAAGATAGATAGATAGAATGCGAGAAAGATAGATAGGGAGACAGACCAGCAAGATAAATAGACAGGCCTGAAAGATAGATGGACAGACAGAGGGTGAAACAAACAGACAGGAGTCTCTAAAGATAGATAGATAGGCATACCGGAGGTTAGATAAATAGATAGACAGACAGAATGAAGGCTAGAAAGATAGGTAAATAGACAGAAGGCTAGAAAGATAGACAGGTAAACAGACAGAAAGAAGACTAGAAAGATAGGTAAATAGACAGAAGGATAGAAAGGTAGATAAATAGACAGAAGAATAGAAAGATAGATAGATAGACAGACAGGCGGCTTGAAAGGTAGATAGATGGACAGACAGAAGGCTAGAAAGATAAACAGACAGATGGCCAGGTAGACAGACAGACAGAAGGCCAGAAAGATAGACAGATAGAAAGACAGAAAGGTAGATGGATAGAAGGACAGAAAGGTAGATAGATAGAAAGACAGATAGACAGATAGAAAGACAGAAGGCTACAAAGCTAGATAGATAAGTAGGTAGATAGACAGAGTGGCCTGTGACTGGAGACTCATAGTGACAGCAGTGTGTGCAATAGTGGTGTGTGCAATAGTCTTGTGTGCAATAGTGGTGTGTGCAATAGTGGTGTGTGCAATAGTGGTGTGTGCAATAGTGCTGTGTGCAATAGTGGTGTGTGCAATAGTGGTGTGTGCAATAGTGGTGTGTGCAATAGTACTGTGTGCAATAGTGGTGTGTGCAATAGTGGTGTGTGCAATAGTGGTGTGTGCAATAGTGCTCCACCACTGTCACATCTTACCTCTGATATTCTATGCCATCAAATCGTCCAAACAAGCCGTGAACAACGCGGTGTGTTCAGTTCCCTGTGATATTTGGCCATACTTACCTAGAGGTACAGGTACCAGCATACCCACATTGTACAGCCCCAGGCAGGGTACAAAGCCCTGCCTGTGTGTTCACGTGTGGTACTGCTGCTTTGTTCCATGTGCCGCTTCCTGAACACTTAGCCAGAATAATTTAATATACATTGTTATCCCTTTATTCATGACACATGCAAATGTTTATAGCACTTTCTACGCAGTGGCTGTCAACTGCCAATGCCCACCCTTCCTATACCCACTACCTTAATACCCCTCCCCTACCATTCCCCTTATGCCCTCTACCCCCACCAGTCCCTCCACTGTACCCCATACCCCTCCCTCCCTCCCCCCTCCCCTACCATCCCCCTTATGCCCTCTGCCCCCACCAGTCCCTCCACTGTACCCCATACCCCCCTCCCCTACCATCCCCCTTATGCCCTCTGCCCCCACCAGTCCCTCCACTGTACCCCATACCCCCCTCCCCTACCATCCCCCTTATGCCCTCTGCCCCCACCAGTCCCTCCACTGTACCCCATACCCCTCCCTCCCTCCCCCCTCCCCTACCATCCCCCTTATGCCCTCTGCCCCCACCAGTCCCTCCACTGTACCCCATACCCCCCTCCCCTACCATCCCCCTTATGCCCTCTGCCCCCACCAGTCCCTCCACTGTACCCCATACCCCCCTCCCCTACCATCCCCCTTATGCCCTCTGCCCCCACCAGTCCCTCCACTGTACCCCATACCCCTCCCTCTCTCCCCCCTCCCCTACCATCCCCCTTATGCCCTCTACCCCCACCAGTCCCTCCACTGTACCCCAAACTCCCCTCCTTCCCTCCCTCCCCTACTGTCTCCCTTATGCCCTCTACCCCCACCAGTCCCTCCACTGTACCCCATACACCTCCTCCCTCCCTCCCCATTTCCCAGCTACAACAATCTCCTGAGTCATCTCCCCTACCCCCTCCCGGTCACCACTACCCCCTCCCCACAGTTCAACCCGTCAGGTGGAAATGAGCCAGTGCCTATGTGTGTGTGTGTGTGTGTGTGTGTGTGTGTGTGTGTGTGTGTGTGTGTGTGTGTGTGTGTGTGTGTGTGTGTTTTGTCAAGAGGTGTACGTTCAGAGTATAATAGGAGCCGTGCTGCAAGAATGACCAAACAATGGTACTAGAATTTATTTATAAATCTATTAATATTACAGAACCATGGGTGCTGATATGGAACGCCACCAGAAGGTTTTTATAAATCTATTAATATTACAGAACCATGGGTGCTGATATGGAACGCCACCAGAAGGTATTTATAAATCTATTAATATTACAGAACCATGGGTGCTGATATGGAACGCCACCAGAAGGTATTTATAAATCTATTAATATTACAGAACCATGGGTGCTGATATGGAACGCCACCAGAAGGTATTTATAAATCTATTAATATTACAGAACCATGGGTGCTGATATGGAACGCCACCAGAAGGTATTTATAAATCTATTAATATTACAGAACCATCGGTGCTGATATGGAACGCCACCGCTGTTGCCATCAACTCTGACAAGATATTGCCAAAGCTGGTGGCCAGGATGGTAATAAGCCAGATTGGCCTGGCAGCCGTCTTGGGCTACCTTATCTACCGGCTGTGGCTGAACACCCTCAACATTAACCTGTTTTACTACCTGACCCCACCACACCGGCACCACCCACACCAGCCCTAATACCACCTGACCCACCACACCAGCCCTAACACCACCTGACCCCACCACACCAGCCCTAACACCACCTGACCCCACCAAACCAGCCCTAACACCACCTGACCCCACCACACCAGCCCTAACACCACCTGACCCCACCACACCAGCCCTAACACCACCTGACCCCACCACATCAGCCCTAACACCACCTGACCCCACCACACCAGCCCTAACACCACCTGCCCCACCACACCAGCCCTAACACCACATGACCCCACCACACCAGCCCTAACACCACCTGACCCCACCACATCAGCCCTAACACCACCTGACCCACCACACCAGCCCTAACACCACCTGACCCCACCACACCAGCCCTAACACCACCTGACCCCACCACACCAGCCCTAACACCACCTGACCCCACCACACCAGCCCTAACACCACCTGACCCCACCACACCAGCCCTAACACCAGCTCATGATATAAAGACACACTAGATCAGTACATTTTATAATAGAGTAATGGACAGACAAAACAGGAAGAAATGTTGGGCATAAATAATGGAAGGTGAAGTGCTTGAAGAGACGGCTGGAGTAAGATTTAAATATATGGGAATATTGTTATGACCGTGGCAGAGTGACACGTGGAATTAATGAAGCATTACACAAGAAGCATAACTGTTGTGTTGTCAAAGGTGGCATGCTTGGTTTGTATAGGTCCAAGCACACACACAAAAAAAAAGGTTTTGAAGGTGACGTGTTTTGGTGAAGTGGCCCTTTTATTGTGCATGATGGCGGCGGTAGGCATAAAGAGTGGTTGGCTTAAGTTTTTTTATTTTTTATGCAAGGAAGAAGGAACCAAAGGCCAGGAGCCGCAATTTATTCCCTCCAAGAAAAAACAAAAACAAGATAACAGTGCCAAATTCAAGATCCATTCACTTTGAGATGCCTGGACACACTGCGTTTGAAAGACCGGAGGTCATAGGCAGTAGGAAATATAGACAGAGGGAGACAGTTCCAGAGTTGACAGTATTGGCAAGAAATTAAGAGCATGTCAAAGCAGCCTAAGTAACTTGACTCTGTGCATGGTGTGTTGTATGACAGATGGAAGGACAGTAAATAATGACATTTTATTATATAACTTTTGTCAGTCTAAAAAGATTTGTCAGGTACATTGACTGCAGCATTGCATGGAACAAAGTATATCCAGTTAGTAACAATTACAATATCAGCCTTGTATACTGACAACGACTGCTGCCCCAACACCTACACTACCTTCATAGGCTACACCTGTCATTGTTTACTAATTTACAGAGAACAACACTGATTCTACCATCACATCAGCCTTCACTGATAACTACTGACATTTATAACAATATAGCCCTCCACTTCCAATATATGAATGGTGCCAGAACTGTAGCTTTTTCCCTGGCCAACCCACGGCGATAGGAATATTTGGGGTGGGCGACAGGAGGACATGAGAGTAGCCCTTTCAGACACTGTGCTGAGCAATGACTCACTGGTGGCAAAGAAACAAGCTCAGCCATCTCATTAACTTTACACATTTAACAGTAGTCTTTACACAGCAACTTCCCTAGGTTAGTAAACTATAGTGGCACAGTGAGGAGTCAAATGGTCAGTTTAACAGGCAATTTATAATAATGTCAGTAAGCCATACATGTTGTTATTTATAATAATGTCAGTAAGCCATACATGTTGTTAGTTTAATAGGCATTTGATAATAATGTCAGTAAGCCATACATTTTTGTCCTCATGCCAGGTGAGGGGTACGTCACCACTGCAGAAAATGTTCATGTGGTACATGGGATGAAAAACTTTGAATATCACTAAACTAAGAGTATTGAGAGAGTACATGGCTTAGTCTACTGTGTTGTTTGCTAACAGAAAATGTAGAGCTATAGAAATAGAAGCAGAGACTGACATAAGGCAGTGTGTTTGTAAGTACAGTATTAGTATTAGTATGTAGTATTAAGAACTGTAGTGTGGCCATAGACGTAAGAGTGCAGTTAGTGCCTTAGTGGCTGGATTATTACAAGTTGTGTAGCAACACCATTTTGTTTAGTATGTCACTGCTGATGTGTCCCATTTGTTAGATATGGCCTCAGCAATAATTGTGTTTAGTATGTCACTGCTGCTGTGTGCCATTTGTTAGACATGGCCTCAGCAATAATTGTGTTTAGTATGTCACTGCTGCTGTGTGCCATTTGTTAGACATGGCCTCAGCAATAATTGTGTTTAGTATGTCACTGCTGCTGTGTGCCATTTGTTAGACATGGCCTCAGCAATAATTGTGTTTAGTATGTCACTGCTGCTGTGTGCCATTTGTTAGACATGGCCTCAGCAATAATTGTGTTTAGTATGTCACTGCTGCTGTGTGCCATTTGTTAGACATGGCCTCAGCAATAATTGTGTTTAGTATGTCACTGCTGCTGTGTGCCATTTGTTAGACATGGCCTCAGCAATAATTGTGTTTAGGATGTCACTGCTGCTGTGTGCCATTTGTTAGACATGGCCTCAGCAATAATGTCATACAGCCAACTTGAGTGTGTCAGGCACTGCTTTGCTGTGTATAATGTTGGTATTCTTGTGACCCATGGCACTGATAGGTAGTATGCATTTTAATGCACTAACAGCTTAGTTCAATACAAAAGCTATGCCTGGCATCAACTTAGTCGGGTCACTGGCATTATAGGTTTTAACTCTCAGACTGGTGCATTATTTGACTGGTCTTATAGGTTAGCTGTGGAGCACACAAAGTATTCAGGGTGTACTACACCCAACAGCACAAGTTACACCTCTTGTAATATTACAGCCATCATCAATGTAATGCGTCCTGACACAAGCACTAGTCTCCACAAGTATGATTAAAAATAAATATGATTATGTATGATTAGAAATAAATATGATTAAACAAAAACTTTTCAATGACCTTTGATGCATGTTAGTAATAGAGAAGGAAGTGATGAAAGGAATATAACACAACAGTGATTGCCTTAGACGTGGGATTTTATAATAATTGGAGAGAGAGAGAGAGAGAGAGAGAGAGAGAGAGAGAGAGAGAGAGAGAGCAGGGAGTGGCTTGAAGGGCTACGAGTGGCAAGGGATAAGAATGTAGAGGGATAAGACTGGCTGACACTGAAGGCTAATAACATGTATACAAAGACTAGAACAAGACACAGGTGAGAGTCAACAGTACACACCTGGCGACTGATGCACAATTTGCCACACCTGTCCTGACCACATTACTACTACTACTACCACTGATACTACTACCCCTGCTGCTGCTACTACTGCTGCTGCTACTACTGCTGCTGCTACTACTGCTACTATTACTATCCTGTTACGTATTGTACCATTGTATTCTTTCTGCTAACAGGTTATTTTAACAACTGAAGGCGTCAGACGGAACTCCAGCTGACTCCTTGATTACCAGCTGACTCCTTGATTACCAGCTGACTCTTTGATTACCAGCTGACTCTTTGATTACCAGCTGACTCCTTGATTACCAGCTGACTCCTTGATTACCAGCTGACTCCTTGATTACCAGCTGACTCCTTGATTATCAAAGCTTCCCTCAAGATCAATAATAATCGTCTGGAGATGGAAGGAATAAACTAAAAAGGTAAGTCAGTCAAGGGAAAGACAGAGGAAAAAGGGACGACCAGAAAACAAGGAAAGGAAGGCAGGGAAAAATATAAGGAAGGGAAAATACTAATGAGAGGGAAAAAGGGAAGGGTAAAGGTTGTAGAGAAACCCAGAATAGGACAAAGAAATAAAGGAATAACAAAGAGGAAGACAAAGAGATATATAGAAAGGAGAGGAAAGAAGGGACGAAGGAGACATGCAGTGATGACAGGAAGACAGACTGACCCAAACCAGACTGAAGGAAGGAAGAAGGAAGGAAGGAAACAAAAAATAAAAAAGGAAGGAAAAAAATGAAGGAATGAAGGAAGGACAGGAAAATGAAGGAAGGAAGGAAAGAAAAAATGAAGGAAGGAGGGAAAGAAAATGGAGGAAGGAAGGAAGGAAAAACTGGAGGAAGGAAGGCAGGAAAAGAGCCAGAAGAGGGCCACAAGGAGGACATATGTACTCCATCAAATAAACATAACAAAGGGGGTGAGAGAGCCAGCCATTTTATCCTGCCCTCCTTTTCTGCCTTCTCCTCCTCTTCCTCCTCCTACTTTTCTTTTTAATCTTTCTCCTTCTCTCTACTCTCCTTTCTTCTCCTCTTCTCCCACCCGTCTATTCTCCCTCCTCCTCCTCTCCCTCCTCTCTATTTTCTCTCCTCCTCCTCTTCCTTCACCTATTCTTTTACACTCCTCTTCCTTGTCTTCTCTTAATTCTCTCCTTTACTCTGCCTCCTCTTCCTCTTTTATTGCCTTCTCTTCTTTTTCCCTTTCCTTCTGTCTTCTACCTCCTCTCTCTCTTCCTCCTCCTCCTGTTTTTCTTCTCGACTCTTCCTCATCGTCATCTTTTACTCTTCTTTCTTTCCAAGTTATTTCTCTCCCTCTTTACCATCTTCCTCCTCTTTTTCCTCCCCCTCTCTTGTTCTCTCCTTACCCCTTGTCTCCTCTTCCTTCTTCTCTTTTACTCCTCTTCCTCTCTTTCTTCCTCTTCTTCTCTTTTTTCTGTCTACTTCCTCCATTGCCTTCTCATCCTTCTTGTGTTTTTTCCTCCTCCACCTCCTCCTTCCTTCACTTCTTCCTCCTCATTCTTTTCTCCCTCTTCTCTTCTCCTCCTCCTCCTCTCCTCTTCTACTTCTCTCCTCCTCCTCCTCCTCTTCTCTTCTCTTCTCCTCCTCCTCCTCTCCTCTTTTACTTCTCTCCTCCTCCTCCTCCTCCTCCTCCTCCTCCACCTCTTCCTCTAGAAAATCAGGCATCATTTTGTTATACAGTTACCACCCAGCGTAGTAAATGGTTTCATGGGGTACAAGAAACCATTTGGCTTGTCACTCAGTGTAGAGTTAACTGGGGGTGACATCCATTAATAAAATATATATGTAAATAAATAAATAAATAATGCAGCATCGAAATTCAGAAAAAAAGCTGCAGTTACCAAGTACGTTAATATAAACAGAGAAAGAAAATGGGAAATGAGAGAGAGAGAGAGAGAGAGAGAGAGAGAGAGAGAGAGAGAGAGAGAGAGAGAGAGAGAGAGAGAGGAGGTGAAAAAATAATAGTTATCGACTAAGTATAAAAAATAAATAAAATAGGCAAGAAAAGAAGAGAAAACGAAACGGCGAAGAACATAGAGAAAGAGAGGAATGAGAAAGAGAGAAAGAGAGGAATGAGAAAGAGAGAAAGAGAGGAATAAGAAAGAAAGGAGGAGAGGAATAAGAGAGAGAGGAATGAGAAAGAGAGGAATAAGAAAGAGAGGAGGAGAGGAATGAGAGAGAAAGAGAGGAATCAGAAAGAAAGAGAGGAATGAGAAAGAGAGAAGGAGAGGAATGAGAGAGAAAGAGAGGAATGAGAAAGAGAGGAGGAGAGGAATGAGAAAGAGAGGAGGAGAGGAATGAGGGAGAAAGAGAGGAATGAGAAAGAGAGAGAGGAATGAGAAAGAGAGAAAGAGAGGAATGAGAAAGAGAGAAAGAGAGGAATGAGAAAGAGGGAAGGAGAGGAATGAGAAAGAGAGAAAGCTGAGCCTAGGGAAGGAGAGGAAAGGGAATGGCAGTAAACAAATGCTGAGGGAGAAAGATGAGCCTAGGGAAGGAGAGGAAAGGGAATGGCAGTAAACAAATGCTGAGGGAGAAAGATGAGCCTAGGGAAGGAGAGGAAAGGGAATGGCAGTAAACAAATGCTGAGGGAGAAAGATGAGCCTAGGGAAGGAGAGGAAAGGGAATGGCAGTAAACAAATGCTGAGGGAGAAAGATGAGCCTAGGGAAGGAGAGGAAAGGGAATGGCAGTAAACAAATGCTGAGGGAGAAAGATGAGCCTAGGGAAGGAGAGGAAAGGGAATGGCAGTAAACAAATGCTGAGGGAGAAAGATGAGCCTAGGGAAGGAGAGGAAAGGGAATGGCAGTAAACAAATGCTGAGGGAGAAAGATGAGCCTAGGGAAGGAGAGGAAAGGGAATGGCAGTAAACAAATGCTGAGGGAGAAAGATGAGCCTAGGGAAGGAGAGGAAAGGGAATGGCAGTAAACAAATGCTGAGGGAGAAAGATGAGCCTAGGGAAGGAGAGGAAAGGGAATGGCAGTAAACAAATGCTGAGGGAGAAAGATGAGCCTAGGGAAGGAGAGGAAAGGGAATGGCAGTAAACAAATGCTGAGGGAGAAAGATGAGCCTAGGGAAGGAGAGGAAAGGGAATGGCAGTAAACAAATGCTGAGGGAGAAAGATGAGCCTAGGGAAGGAGAGGAAAGGGAATGGCAGTAAACAAATGCTGAGGGAGAAAGATGAGAGAATTAAGACAAAGAGCAAAAGACCAAAGGTGAAGAAAATGAGGAAAGTAGGAAGGAAAAACTACATGACATACAATACACAAAATACAGAAATACAGAGAATACAGAAAATACAAGTACAGGAAATACAAACAGAAAATAGGGAAATACAAAAAATACAGAAATACAGGAATACAGAAATACATAAGATAGAGAAATACTGTAAACAGAGAAATACAGAAAATACAGAAATACGGAAATGCAGAAATATGGAAAATACAGAAGTATAGACAATACAGACTGCAGAAAACAGAGGTACAGAAAATACGGAAAAAAGAAATACCATACAGAAAATACATATAGGCCTATACAGAAAATACAAAAAGACAGAAATACAGAAAATGCAGAAATACAGAAAATACAGAAATACAGAAAATACAATAAGACAGAAATACAGATTAAACAAAAAGAAATACAGAATATGCAGAAATACAGAACTACAGAAAATACAGAAATACAAAAAATACTATAAATACAGAAAATACAAAAATGCAGAAACACAGGAAGTAAAGAAAATACAGAAATACAGAACTATCGAACTGCAGAAATACCGAAAATACAGAAAATTCAGAAACACAGGAAATACAGAAATACAGAAAACACAGAAACACGGAAATGGAGATATACAAAAAAAAAAAATACAAAAATACAGAAAATAAAGAAATACAGAAAATACAGAAATAGAGAACATATAGAAATATGGCAATACAGAATTACAGGAAATACAGAAGAAGCTAAATACAGTAAACAGAGAAATACAGAAAATTCGAAATACAGAAGTAGAGAAAATACAGCTGCAGAGAAATGCAACCAATACAACAAATCTGGGCGAGAGAAACACTAGGGCAGAGGGCGGTAGTGGTAGGGAAGAAAGATGATGGCAAAAGACGCAGCCAAGATACATCACTGCTGCCAATGTCAAGGCTCTGTCCCGAACGGTGTTGCAATGCCAGCCTTCTAGATCAGCGGTGTTGCAATGCCAGCCTTCTAGATCAGCGGTGTTGCAATGCCAGCCTTCTAGATCAGCGGTGTTGCAATGCCAGCCTTCTAGATCAGCGGTGTTGCAATGCCAGCCTTCTAGATCAGCGGGGTTGCAATGCCAGCCTTCTAGATCAGCGGGGTTGCAATGCCAGCCTTCTAGATCAGCGGGGTTGCAATGCCAGCCTTCTAGATCAGCGGGGTTGCAATGCCAGCCTTCTAGATCAGCGGTGTTGCAATGCCAGCCTTCTAGATCAGCGGTGTTGCAATGCCAGCCTTCTAGATCAGCGGTGTTGCAATGCCAGCCTTCTAGATCAGCGGTGTTGCAATGCCAGCCTTCTAGATCAGCGGTGTTGCAATGCCAGCCTTCTAGATCAGCGCTGTTGCAATGCCAGCCTTCTAGATCAGCGCTGTTGCAATGCCAGCCTTCTAGATCAGCGCTGTTGCAATGCCAGCCTTCTAGATCAGTGGTGTTGCAATGCCAGCCTTCTAGATCAGCGGTGTTGCAATGCCAGCCTTCTAGATCAGCGGTGTTGCAATGCCAGCCTTCTAGATCAGCGGTGTTGCAATGCCAGCCTTCTAGATCAGCGGTGTTGCAATGCCAGCCTTCTAGATCAGCGGTGTTGCAATGCCAGCCTTCTAGATCAGCGGTGTTGCAATGCCAGCCTTCTAGATCAGTGGTGTTGCAATGCCAGCCTTCTAGATCAGCGGTGTTGCAATGCCAGCCTTCTAGATCAGTGGTGTTGCAATGCCAGCCTTCTAGATCAGCGGTGTTGCAATGCCAGCCTTCTAGATCAGCGGTGTTGCAATGCCAGCCTTCTAGATCAGCGGTGTTGCAATGCCAGCCTTCTAGATCAGCGGTTGCCACACTTTATAGTGCGTGACCCAATCTGGAATATTTGAAGACTTCGCCACCCATGGCGTAAAAATATCAGTGAGAGAGAGAGAGAGAGAGAGAGAGAGAGAGAGAGAGAGAGATAGTAACCGGTATATACAGTAGACTATCGTAGTTATTGTCAATACGCTAATAGTGTAATAAGGATAATTACAGTTTCAATTACGTCAATAAAATACAGTGAAAGCATCAGGCCTATTCTATGTCCCTGCCACCCATCAAAATTCCTCTCGCGACCCACCTTTGGCTCACCAGCCATAGTTGACAACCACTGACCTACATCTTACCCCCCCCACCCCCCCACCCCCCCAAAAAAATAGTAATAGTATCTACAATATTAGCAAGAACTCCACAGAACGTGGAGTTAACAATAATAATAATAATAATAATAATAGACATCTGATGCACTTGCGGTGAAACTGTAAAATCTATCAGTCTGTGTATGGATGTATTTGTTTATCTACCCAGACATCTATCAATAGCGAAAAGTAGTATATCATAATTATTATTATTATTATTATTATTATTATTATTATTATTACCGATATTATTATAGTTGTACGTGGGGACGCTCACCATCCGCTCACTCGATGTAGTGCTGCTCTCAGATGACTGCCCTTTGCTTTCTTTCTTTCCCTCTTTCCTCTTCTTTGTTTCTTTCCTTCTTTCCTTCCTTCTGCCTGTGGGTGACTCTACATTGAGTGACAACCCAAATGGTTTCCTGTACACCAGGAAACCATTTACTACGCTGGGTGGTAACCATATAAACAAATTATGGCGCCTGGTGGTTTAGTGGGTAATTACGGCGCTCCAATCGGATTGAGCCGGTGAAGGTTTATATCCAAGGGGTGGTTGGGGTTTATTGCTCACGTAATGCCACTCAGGGATGAAACAGGGTCAGATGATGATGATGATGATTACTATTACCATTACCAGCCGCGATGGCCAAGCTGGTATTGTTTTCAATTTGTCTGTCTGTGTGTACGTCTGTGTGTCTGTTACTACGATAACTTCGCAACCGCTCAAGATATCATCACAAAATTGTACAGGTGTGTAGTAGGTATGAAAATCTACAAGTTCGAAACTGGTGAAGGTAGGTCAAGGTTAAGGTCATATTCCGAACCGCGCTAGACATGTATTGGCTGGTGTGATTCCCTCCTTGGGTGGCCTCTGGTTATTGTTATTATTATTATTATTATTATTATTATTATTATTATTATTATTTCCAGCCTGGTCTATCTGTCTGTCTGTCTACCCACCTATCTATCTGGCTCTATCTGTCTGTCAATCAAATACGGATATCACTACATAAGGTGAGTGGATGGTACGTACTAGACAGACTGATAGATACACGGATAGACGGAGAGAGAGAATCAGTGTCAAAACATTCACGTTATCGAGTTGACCTATTTATGTATGTATGTGTCTGTCCATCTATCCAATACATCTACCACTACATCAGGTGAGTGGATGGTATGTACCAGAGAGAGAGAATCAGTGTCAAAACATTCACGTTATCGAGTTGACCTATTTATGTATGTATGTGTCTGTCCATCTATCCAATATATCTACCACTACATCAGGTGAGTGGATGGTATGTACCAGAGAGAGAGAATCAGTGTCAAAACATTCACGTTATCGAGTTGACCTATTTATGTATGTATGTGTCTGTCCATCTATCCAATATATCTACCACTACATCAGGTGAGTGGATGGTATGTACCAGAGAGAGAGAATCAGTGTCAAAACATTCACGTTATCGAGTTGACCTATTTATGTATGTATGTGTCTGTCCATCTATCCAATATATCTACCACTACATCAGGTGAGTGGATGGTATGTACCAGAGAGAGAGAATCAGTGTCAAAACATTCACGTTATCGAGTTGACCTATTTATGTATGTATGTGTCTGTCCATCTATCCAATATATCTACCACTACATCAGGTGAGTGGATGGTATGTACCAGAGAGAGAGAATCAGTGTCAAAACATTCACGTTATCGAGTTGACCTATTTATGTATGTATGTGTCTGTCCATCTATCCAATATATCTACCACTACATCAGGTGAGTGGATGGTATGTACCAGAGAGAGAGAATCAGTGTCAAAACATTCACGTTATCGAGTTGACCTATTTATGTATGTATGTGTCTGTCCATCTATCCAATATATCTACCACTACATCAGGTGAGTGGATGGTATGTACCAGAGAGAGAGAGAGAGAGAGAGAGAGAGAACTACTGATGTCTTTTAATCTGGTTTCGCATCTATCTATCCAGTAAAGCTATAGTTCCATCAGGTGAGTGGATGGTATATACTAGTTGGACAAACAGATAAAGAAAAAATACTGATATCTCTTATATACTTCTGCATCTATCTATCTACCCAATAAATCTATCACTACAGCAAGTAAGTGGATGGTATGTACTAGATAGACAGACATGCTTATAGACTGATACAGAAAAAAATGTTGAGGTCTTTTATCTATTTTCCATCTATCTATCTATATAATAAATCTATCACTACATCCGGTGAGTGGATAGCACGTAGTAGATAGAGAAAAATATTGATACCTTAAATCCATTCTTGCATCTCTCTATCTAACTAATAAATCTATCACTACACCAGGTGAGTGGATGGTACGTACTGGTGTTGGTGGTATTCTGTATATCCATCAAGTGCACCTGTCTATCTATTTACCTGTCTATCTACATACTACACCTGTTTACTTATCTATCCAATAAATCTATAACTTTATCAGGTGAGTGGATGGTATGTACTAGATAGACAGACGTAGATAGTGAAAAAAATCAACATCAGTGTTTCAACAAATTCAAAAGTAATCTATCTATTTTTGCATCTACCTATCTATCTATCCCAAAAAATCACTACATCAGGTGAGTGGATGGTACGTACTAGAGATGGATGGACAGACAGGCAGACAGCCAGAGATTCATTTTTATCGATAATTTATTGAAAAAGTGTATTTATGTATTTATCTGTCTGTATATTTACCTATCCAATAAATATATCACTACATTAAGTGAGTGGATAGTACGTACTAGATAGATAGATAGATACAGAATTGCTATTTATCATGTTTTAATCTATTTTTTGGCGTCTATTAATCTACCCAATTCATAAATCGCTACATCAGGTGTGTGGATGGTACGTACTATATAGACAGTTAGACAGACAGACATAGAGAAAAAAATATTGATGTCTTTTAATATATTTTTACATATCTGTCTATCCAATAAATCTATCATTACATCAGATAGATAGATAGACAGATAGACATGGATGGACAAAGAAAACTCAAATCATTCTTACTCATCAGATTGAAAGTTGATCTATTTTTGCGTCTATCTGTCCGATAAATCTATCACTACATCAGGTGAGTGGATGGTAGCTACGACAGACTGAAAGGATTTTTTTTTTTTTTAACAATTTCAAAATTAATCTATCTAGCCTTCTCTTCCACCTGTCTATCTGTCTAATAAATCTATCACTACATCAGGTGAGTGGATGGTATGTAGTGGGCAAAATGCGTGTCCACATTCGTCTTGGTTGGTAGGCTGAAAAATGACAGGCGTATGTATCTATCTTTGATTATCGATAGATTAAAGGTGAACTGATGACCTGTTTGTAGGTCATGTGGAAAGATTAGATGATAATAATAATAATAATAATAATAGCATTAGCATTAGTAGTAGCAGTAGTAGTAGTAGTAGTGATAGTAGTAGTAGTAGCAATAGTAGCAGTAGTAGTAGTAGTTAAATAATAATAATAATAATAATAATAATAATAATAATAATAATAATAACAATAATAATAATAATAATAATAACAGCAGTAGCAACAGTAGTGGTGGTGGTAGTAGTAGTAGCAGTAGCAGTAGTAGTAGTAACAATAACAATAATAGTAGTAGTAGTAGTAGTAGTAGTAGTAACAACAACAACAACAATAATAATAATAATAATAGTAGTAGTAGTAGTAGTAGTAGTAGTAGCAGTAGCAGCAAATAATATAATAATAATAATAATAATAATAATAATAATAATAATAGTAGTAGTAGTAATAGTGGTGGTGGTAGTAGTAGTAGTAGTAGTAGTAGCAGTAGTAGTAGTAGTAGCAGTAGTAGTAGTAGCAGTAGTAGCAAATAATATAATAATAATAATAATAATAATACATTTCAACTCACCCTGTGTCCATACCAGGCATAGTTTCCTTTTTCCGGCACTTGTGCCACTTGCCTCGCCTCCACAGTAATCCAGTCTGTCCATTCATCACGGCAAACACAATCGCTAACGTCCAATAAAAGGGATTTAATCCCCGAGCTAGGCAACTCTGGCCATATAGCCCCGCTAGGTTACAGGAGTGCGCTACCACTCCCGGCACGGCAGTCCCGGGCGAGGCTCGAACTCGCAATTCCCCGATCACGACTCCGATGCTCTACCACTGAGCCACCGTGCCCCAACGTCCAATAAAAGGGAAACGCAAAGTTAGTACGAGCTGTGCACACCAACATCCTTCCACTTCCTGACCCGCGGGGTGACTGACTGCCCGATGGTCTGCAACGCTGCGTCTCAAGGGTCACGTGACCAAGGCAACATTGTGCCTGAGATTCCTCCAGTTAAATTTATGACGATTAAAACCAATATTACACGAATTTTTTACCCATGTTTTAAATCAGTAAATGATACAACAGATTTTACTTGATAGGATCATAATGGAAAGAAAAGAATATAGTAGAAAATATCACCATCGTGGTGTACGTTGGTCGTTTCTTTTAAAAGACTGCATCTGCGGCAGCTGCCTTCAGGTGTACCATCACTCAACATTGGCAACGCTGATTTACTTTTTAAATCTTTGAATGTTTACAGGTAATGTCTTGATTATTTCTGACCTGCTTGTAATAAACAAGTAATGGTAGAGTTTATTTATCTTTAAGGAGATTATTGGTTCTGTGAACCTTATTTACCGTAGTTCAGAGGCTAAATAAGACGATGCTACGGCCCTGCATCCTCACCACAGCATTCCCTCGAGACTGGCGCCATTTCTGCGTCAACATCTTGTTACTGTTTAACAAACAAGATGTAGTTATGGCAAAATAATCCAAATGATGAGATTTCTGAGGTTGTACTTAACAGAAATGCAAGAAAATGCTTATGGGACACCCAGATTAAACAAATACGTCCAACAAATGACTACTAAAAGCAAAACACATCTCAGGAAGTTGCCGTTAACGGTCAGCGCCTGCAACTTGGCGCCGCTGTCCTTGCAATGTGTCCTTGAAATGTTTGGACGGTTAAAGGCAGTTGTGGCAGTGTTGGCGCGTCCTTTGCAATAGGTCAGTGATAATAGAGGTTCCACTTAACCCTTTCCCTGCTGCTGCACAAGGCGTCTGTTGTCATCTGATGCAACTGGCCAATTTGACATCTGCAATACTGAGTCCTGCTGCCATAACATTCAACCAGCTTTAGTTATCAGGTAGCAATGAGTCTCCTTGGTTACTAGTCAAACCCCACCTCAAATCTAACTTACTTGGCCATCCACGGCAACTACTACCAAATATTACCAGTACTACTACTACTACTACTACTACCACCAACGCTACTATTGCTACTACAACTACTACTACTACTACCACCACCACTACATTGGACTCAGCGTGTATAAATCTCACCAGGATGTTGTTGTTGTTGCTGCTTACCCCTGCCTAGTGTGTGTGGCTGAGCAGACCCGTCGACCACAGGTAAATGGTTCTATGGGGCCGCTGCAGGTACAGTACAACGTGTGGGCAACCGGCGCCTCCTTGTGGTGGACACCGCCTCACCAGGGTCCTTCCCACGGCGAGGTGCAGGCAAATGGAAGAGGTTTGTGGGCTGGGTGGAGGCCGCAGATGTTTGCCTGCGCCGGTGAGGTAAGCCAGTGTAAAGGCAAGTAAAGCCAGACTAGCGGTAAGCCATTTAAGGCCAGGGAAATGAGCCACAACCAATGTATAGCCAAGTATAGCCACAGCAACCCATAGAAGGCCAGGGAACCTGGCATATTGCCCACACTGACTGATAGATTACAAGATAGACACATAGACATAGCTAGATAGACAGATAGATTGATACAGATAGATAGATAGATAGATTGACTGACAGGCAGGTAGACAGATAGATAGATACACTGAGAAAGACAATGACGAACAGACAAATGACTTAGATAGATAGACACATAGATAGATAGATAGTTAGACAGATGGAGACATAGATCAATAGACAGACAGACAGACAGACAGACAGGTAGGTAGGTAGATAGATGGACAGATAGACACGGTCCAGGGAGACAAATAGATAGAGTCCAGACCCCCTTGGTCCAGGACACTAGATAGATAAATAGACACAAAGGGATAGATGTAGTTACCCAGATAGATAGATAGATAGATAGACAGATAGATACAGATTGATAGATGGATAGAAGGATGGATAGATAGACAGAGATGGATAGACAGATGGATGGATAGACGGATGGATAGATAGACAACTAGATACATAGATACAGATAGATAGATAGACAGACAGAAAAAAGATAGAGACAGATAGACAGATAGAGACAGATAGATAGACAGAGAGAGAAATAGATAGGCAGATAGATATATAGACAGATAGATAAAGATAAATAGATAGCTACTAATGACCAACATTTTCACCCCAGGCAGATAGACATAGATAGATAGATATAGAGATAGCCAGATAGATAGATTCTGACAGCAAATACATCATCTGGGAAACTAAATTGATAGATAGATGGATAGATAGACTGAGATAGACAGTTACCAGATAGATAAATAGATATAGATAGATAGATTGATAGATACACAGAGATAGATGGATAGATAGTTACCCAGATGCACTGACTGATAGATAGATAGACAGACACAGATTGATAGACAGATAGATAAATAAATAGACAGACAGACAGACAGTTAACCGGACTGATAGATAGATCGATAGATACACAGCTAGAGATAGATGGCTAGATAGTTAGCCAGATAGACAGCTACAGATAGATAAACAGATGGATGGTAGATAGTGATTACAAACACATGTCTAGCCAGAGACAGATAGATAGACAGATAGATAGACAGATAGATAAACGGATAGATAGACAGACAGATGCACAAAGATAGACAGACAGGGAGCCAGATAGATAGACGGACGAACTGATAGATGGCTAGTTAGCCAGATACCGATAGATAAACAGATAGATGCAGACAGATATAGTGTGACAAATAGACAGACACAGATAGATTGAAAAATAGATAGATAAATAGTAATTCTATACACACTTTCCTCCAGGGCTGACAAACAAGCATTAGTCTTGATGCGTCTGAAACATTATTATTATTATTAGTATTAGTATTAGTATTAGTATTAGTATTATTGTTATTATTATTATTATTATTATTATTATTATTATCATTATTATTATTATTATTATTATTATTAGTAGTAGTAGTAGTAGTAGTAGTAATAGTAGTAGTAGTAGTAGTAGTAGTAGCAGTAGTCAATCAATCAATCAATCGTCTTTATTTCGTATCTCGTGATACATAAAATATAATACATTTCATCATCATAAATACTATAGATACTCCTTTACAATTGAATTTAATAAAATATTTACAATAAATAAATCCTTAACAATCAGATCGAGGAGTTGATCCAATTTCATTAATTAAAAAAAAAATAAATAAATAAATAAATTCAATATATACAATTTGCATACCAACACATTCAGTATCAACTGTTATACATCTTTTTCGAAATTTACATTAACTCCACACCACTTATTTCCTCATGGTTCTGCACCCACTGAATTCTGGCATTTATAATGTCCACAGAGTTATCCAATATATCTATCTCATATTTATCATAAAAATATTTCAATAAATGAGGAACATGGTGGCCAGAGGACTGATAAAATAACCTAAAAACCGCATTATTCTTTCTACTTAGGGCTTTACAATACCTAGCTTGCACTAGGGCAACATGGTGTCTAAGTAAAATTAGTCCTGCTGCCTTAGATATACTAGGATTACTTATTAATCTTGGCACATTATATATTTTCTTAAGAGCATTTGCAAATGCACTTTCAAAGCTTCTGAATACATTGCTTTTAAGCATATCTTTCATATTCCAAATACTTAAACCATAGTCAGGGACACAGTATGCTTTAAACAAATACAGTAACGTCTGTGCATTAACGTTCTTAAATTTTCTAATTACTGAATTAAATTTAGCATAAAATGAGTTCAATCTGAAATAAATATCTTGATTATCAGAAAAGTTGTCTTGAATTACATGGCCTAAATATTTGTATTCATTTACCACTTCATAACAATTTAAATAACGGATACCTTGTGCCTGTTTCTTATTATGTTGAAATATAACAATTTTTGATTTATCATTGTTAATTCTTAAATTAAGACTATTAATATTCTGTTCAAATATGTCACACAAATATAGAATATGCTCTTCACTATCAGCTAGTAATGCTATATCATCAGCATATGCAATTGCATTCAATCTAACAACCCCAAGGCAGCAACCCACATCTGTTTCCGTCAGGGTTTTTAAAACATTATCTATGTACAGTTTAAAAAGTAAAGGAGAAAGAACTCCTCCCTTATTAATTATATGATACATTCCTTTACTCCGATTCCATGTAATTCTTGCTAACTGGTTTCTTAAATATCTCATTAAAGTTAATGTTAAGTCAGGGGGAACTCCTTTATCCAGTAAAATATGACCCAATTTAAAATGATCAACATTATCAAAGGCCTTTGATAGATCCATAAAAGCTATGTATGATTTTCTGCCTCCTTTTGTATATGACCTAATGGTTTCTTTTAATAAAAAACAAGCATCTCTTGTAGACATTCCATTACAGAAGCCAAATTGTTTGGAATCAAAAAATACACTCTCACTTAAAATATTTAAAAAATGAAGTTCTAAAATTTTTAAAAGACAAGATGAAACCATTACTGGTCTATAGTTAGCAGAGTCCGCTGCATTACCCTTCAGATCTTTCACTATGGGAGTGATATCACCCTTTAACATTTCTACAGGTATGTAACAATGAGTAAAACAACTGTTGATAAAATGTGTTAAAATATTTAAAAACTCCACTGAAGCATGCTTTAGTAAAAAAGAATGTAATCCATCATGCCCTATTCCATCATTCAATGACTTAATTAACACAGAAAGTCTTTCAACTGATATGCATATATGAAACTTTCTTTTAATTTTCCACCTTTCTTTCAATACTGTGAGAAAGGAGTCCTCTTCATCACCACTACTAACATCTCCAACTCCTCTGAGCATTCTTCCATTAAAAATGTTTATTATTTCCTTATCATTACTGGTCCCATCAACTACTTTTGATGACCTTATTTTATTACTTTGTTTCTTGATTTCTTTCCAAAAGGCTGTCATATTCTTATTTAAGAATTTTTCTTCCACAGCCTTTGATCTTTCATTAATTTCTTCCTTCTTGCACTTAGAGAGTGCTAATTTAAATTCTTTCCTACTACCAACCATCTTCATGTACTCCTTTGAATTTCTTTCTTTTCCCTTTTTCAACCATTCCATGTAGTCACAGCGTGATCTCTCATACAGTGTTTTAACATTTCTATTCCAACCAGGAATAATTCTGTGTTTATTTTTTCTTACCCTCATACCCTTATATTTCTTAGTACGAGATGATAATGAAGAAATCAGATGCTCATAAAAAATATCAAGTTCTTGTATATGCTGCTTACGTTGGCATCCAGTAACCTGGCAACTTAATGTTTCAAGAGCAATTAACCTTGTCAAATCATTATTAACATCTTTTTCTATTGTTTTAATATCATCAGCACTTAGGCTGTTCCAATTTAAAAAGTCCTCACTAACACTTGTTTCTCCCTGGCAAAATGTACCAAGGCATTCTTCAGGGCAATTTATGTACATACATACAACCATTGGTAAATGGTCTGATCCAATAAAAGAATATAACACCTGTATATTAGAAATTATAACATTTTTGGAATCTCTACCTATAATATGGTCTAACCATTTTGTGTAGGAGTTGTTGTAAGGAATAAATGTAAATGTGTTAATATCAAGCATATCATAATCAAAACATTTCAGGTCATTTCTCCCAATAAAATTGCTGAGATTATTCCATGCTCTACCTATAAAATGGGTCTGCATTAAAATCTCCTAAAAAATACACATTATCATAGCTATAATTAATTAAAACCTGCTCCAACTTACTCAGTGACTCCAAATAAAGTTCAAGGGTGACATCCTCCCAAACATCACTTTTTACATATACATTTACCAGTAATACTGTGAAACCTCTCACTGACAATTCCAAAATTATCATATTTGCTTCAAGAGATATAACTTTAACTTGAAAGGAAGCATTCTTTTTCCACAGACAAACAAGCCCTCCCTCACATCTTCCTCTAAATGATTTAACTGATTTCTCTGAATAGCCAGCAGCAGATCCCACACCCATATACCTTTCATCAATAAAAGCAATATCTCCCAGCCTATCTTCTTTAAGAAATGATTCTTGCAAAAAAATAACATCATAACTTCCATCTGCAAGTGAGTGCACCACATCTATGTTTTTCCTTAATGAACAACAGTTGTAAGTACAAATAGTAATATCCATAATGATGTAGGGTACAGTATTATGCTTCTCTATACTACAATATTAAAAATGCACAGAAAAAAAAATACAGACAATGAAGCTTAAAAGTACCAGAAAAAGTCCAGTAAAAAAATAAAAAAATAAATAAACTCATATATAAAATTATATATGAAAGAAAAAAAAAAAAAAAGAATGGTTCAATAGAGGATGATAAAAACACAAGCAAATGGAGTAAGATATTGAAAAAAATATTAAATATACATATATACATATATATATACACATACATAGACACATACATACATATACATATACACACATACATATACATATACATACACATATACATACATATACATACACACACACACACACACATATATATGTATATAAAACTCCAATAATAAAATACCAAAAGATTAAAAAATATGCAATAAAATAATAAAGTCTAAGATATTCTGTAACCATAAAATACCCACAGTATAACAGAATGCAAAAGTACACAGTAATGTTAAAAATACTATACACAGTAGTCAGTAAATCAACTGAAGACAAAAGTCAAGATAATAAAAAATATTAAAAGTTGTAGACAGTAAAAAAATATCTATATATAAGTATCTAAATCGAATCTTTGTTTAAGGTCCCCCTAGACTTATTATAAAACTTATCTAAAACAATGTCCTCTGGCCATAAATCTCCATTAAATAATTTATCTCTATCTGTAGCTCGTACAGTAATCTTATAAGCATGGAACTCCTCTGATCTAATTTGCAGTTTCTCAATGTTTATTACAGAAATATTAAAAACACTATAAATAAAATTCTTTATACTGTCAACAGAGACTTGTTTATCTACCCTCCCCAAGAATACATCCAAAGTTTTTTTCACTGCTTTAATATCATGCCCACCACTCTTCATTGAGCCTGTTACACCTCTAAACTGAGGTCTTTTCATTCTAGGTCTTCTTCTCTCAACAAGCTGCCACTCACCAAGTTTATCATCACTGGTATTATTCATGGTCTGCTTTTGAAATTGCTTTGCTTCCTGTCCAGTAACATTATTATCACTCTCTTTTCTCAGTTGTGATCTCTTTATTTTGGTTATTGCCCCAGCAGTAGTAGTAGTAGTTGTAGTAGTAGTAGTAGTAGTAGTAGTTGTAGTAGTAGTAGTAGTAGTAGTAGTAGTAGTAGTAGTTGTAGTAGTAGTAGTAGTAGTAGTTGTAGTAGTAGTAATAGTAGTAGTAGTAGTAGTAGTAGTAGTAGTAGTTGTAGTAGTAGTAGTATTTCAATTACCGTTATTATTATTATTATTATTATTATTGACAACTGGACCAGATAGACAGATAGATATAGATAGATAAACAGATAGATAGAGCTACTTTTAAAACATTACTCCCATACTTAATGCTGTTACCTAAGGCAGTTGTGTGAGTCTCCTTGGTTACTAGTCTGAAGAAAGAGAGAGAGAGAGAGAGAGAGAGAGAGAGAGAGAGAGAGAGAGAGAGAGAGAGAGAGAGACAGATTTAAACAACACCTAATATTTATTTTCATGTATACAGTAGGTTGTATAATCTCCTTGGTTACTAGACAGATTGATAGACAGACAGATCGATAGATAGATACAGATAGATAAATACAGACAAACTGAAAACAATAAAAGAATATTAATTTTCCTGGTACTGAACATATTTCCTATTATAATCTCCTTGGTTACTAGACAGATAGACAGATAGGTAGATAGATAGATACACAGATAGATAGACAGACGTTACATTTCAACGTAATATAGGTTGATTTTGTTATACTTATTTTTATACTAGTCTCCTTGGTTACTAATCTTAATAGATACATAGATGGATAGATGGACAGAAGGATAGATACATAGATAGAGAAGTAGATAGATATAGACAGTCAGATACATAGAGACAGATAGATAGATAGACTTAGACTCAGGAAGGTAGATAGGAAGGTAGGTAGGTAGGTTGGTAGGTAGGTAGGAAGGTAGGTAGGTAGGTAGGTAGATAGGAAGGTAGGTAGGTAGGTAGATAGGAAGGTAGGTAGGTAGGTTGGTAGGTAGGTAGGAAGGTAGGTAGGTAGGTAGGTAGGTAGATAGGAAGGTAGGTAGGTAGGTAGGTAGGTAGGTAGATAGGAAGGTAGGTAGGTAGGTTGGTAGGTAGGTAGGTAGGTAGATAGGTAGGTAGGTAGGCAGGTAGGTAGATAGGAAGGTAGGTAGGTAGGTTGGTAGGTAGGTTGGTAGGTAGGTAGGTAGGTTGGTAGGTAGGTAGGTAGGTAGATAGGAAGGTAGGTAGGTAGGTAGGAAGGTAGGTAGGTAGGTAGGTAAGTAGGTAGGTAGGAAGGTAGGTAGGTGGATAGGTTGGTAGGTAGGTAGGTAGGTAGGTAGGTAGGTAGGTTGGTAGGTAGGTAGGTTGGTAGGTAGGTAGATTGGTAGGTAGGTAGGTAGGTAGGTAAGAAGGTAGGTAGGTAGGTACGAAGGTAGGAAGATAGGTAGGTAGGTAGGTAGGCAGGTAGATAGACAGTTTTTATCTACCTATCTATCTATCTATTTCTTCCTTTCCATTCAACTTTCCTTCACATGTAACCCAGTTTATTACAAGTACTGACTCTATCTATCTCTGTATCTATCTGCACACTTCTATCTACCTGTCTGTCCATTGGCAGCAATTTATCTATCTACCTATCTATCAACTTTTCTATCTATCTATGTATCTACCTGCCTACCTACCTATCTATCTATTTATCTATCTATCTACCTACCTATATATCTGTATATCTGTATGTCTATCTATCTATCTATCAGCCTATCCATCTATCTATCTATTTGTTAATCTACCTATCTACCTACCTCTCTATGTACCTACCTGTCTATCTATCTATCTATCAATCTATCTACCAATCTATCCATCTATCTATTTCTTACATTCTATTATAATTTCCCATTCATGTCACCAGCTCCCTTTTCCTCCTGGTGAGTTTATCTATCTCTATCTATCTGCACCCTTCTCTATATGTATCTATCTGGACCTATTTATCTATCTGTGTATCTATCTGGACCTATTTATCTATCTGTGTATCTATCTGGACCTATTTATCTATCTGTGTATCTATCTGGACCTATTTATCTATCTGTGTATCTATCTGGACCTATTTATCTATCTGTGTATCTATCTGGACCTATTTATCTATCTGTGTATCTATCTGGACCTATTTATCTATCTGTGTATCTATCTGGACCTATTTATCTATCTGTGTATCTATCTGGACCTATTTATCTATCTGTGTATCTATCTGGACCTATTTATCTATCTGTGTATCTATCTGGACCTATTTATCTATCTGTGTATCTATCTGGACCTATTTATCTATCTGTGTATCTATCTGGACCTATTTATCTATCTGTGTATCTATCTGGACCTATTTATCTATCTGTGTATCTATCTGGACCTATTTATCTATCTGTGTATCTATCTGGACCTATTTATCTATCTGTGTATCTATCTGGACCTATTTATGTATCTGTGTATCTATCTGGACCTATTTATGTATCTGTGTATCTATCTGGACCTATTTATCTATCTGTGTATCTATCTGGACCTATTTATCTATCTGTGTATCTATCTGGACCTATTTATCTATCTGTGTATCTATCTGGACCTATTTATCTATCTGTGTATCTATCTGGACCTATTTATCTATCTGTGTATCTATCTGGACCTATTTATCTATCTGTGTATCTATCTGGACCTATTTATCTATCTGTGTATCTATCTGGACCTATTTATCTATCTGTGTATCTATCTGGACCTATTTATCTATCTGTGTATCTATCTATCCCTCACACGTCACCACCTCCCTCACCCCATTTATTGCACCTTTAAAGTTTATATCTATCTATCTGTCTGTCTATCTTTCTATCTGTCTATCTCTGTATCTATCGATCTGTCTATCTATCTGAACCCTTTTATGTATCTATTTGCAGCTATTTATCTATTATGGGTTGAATTCCTGCTTTGTTGTAAAATTTCCATTCCAATTTTTCTCTTCCTATCTACTACAAATGTTGACTATCTATCTATTTATCTATCTAGCATCTGTATATCTTCCTGTATCTATCTATCTATCTATCTACTTATCTACCTATCAATCTATCTATCAATCTATCTTTAAAATGTCCTTGTCATGCCATCAGTTCCCTCGCCTCGTATATTTTTTTTTTTATGCACCTGACTCATGGCATAGGCTGCACATCCTGCTGCCAAGGCCCAGTAGTCCTCCTCCATACCATACACCTCTACATGTCACCACTTCGGCGCTAACATCCACCGTCCATACTGAATACATGCTAGGGCTGTCTCATACAGGACTGGTGTATTGGTATTAGCGGGGGTATTTTTATGGCACTAACACCCACCGTCCATATTGAATACATGCTAGGGCTGTCGCATACAGGACTGGTGTATTGGTATTAGCGGGGGTATTTTTATGGCACTAACACCCACCGTCCATACTGAATACATGCTAGGGCTGTCTCATACAGGACTGGTGTATTGGTATTAGCCGGGGGAATTTTTATGGCACTAACACCCACCGTCCATACTGAATACATGCTAGGGCTGTCTCATACAGGACTGGTGTATTGGTATTAGCGGGGGTATTTTTATGGCACTAACACCCACCGTCCATACTGAATACATGCTAGGGCTGTCTCATACAGGACTGGTGTATTGGTATTAGCGGGGGTATTTTTATGGCACTAACACCCACCGTCCATACTGAATACATGCTAGGGCTGTCTCATACAGGACTGGTGTATTGGTATTAGCGGGGGTATTTTTATGGCACTAACACCCACCGTCCATACTGAATACATGCTAGGGCTGTCTCATACAGGACTGGTGTATTGGTATTAGCGGGGGTATTTTTATGGCACTAACACCCACCGTCCATACTGAATACATGCTAGGGCTGTCTCATACAGGACTGGTGTATTGGTATTAGCGGGGGTATTTTTATGGCACTAACACCCACCGTCCATACTGAATACATGCTAGGGCTGTCTCATACAGGACTGGTGTATTGGTATTAGCGGGGGTATTTTTATGGCACTAACACCCACCGTCCATACTGAATACATGCTAGGGCTGTCTCATACAGGACTGGTGTATTGGTATTAGCGGGGGTATTTTTATGGCACTAACACCCACCGTCCATACTGAATACATGCTAGGGCTGTCTCATACAGGACTGGTGTAGTGGTATTAGCGGGGGTATTTTTATGGCACTAACACCCACCGTCCATACTGAATACATGCTAGGGCTGTCTCATACAGGACTGGTGTAGTGGTATTAGCGGGGGTATTTTTATGGCACTAACACCCACCGTCCATACTGAATACATGCTAGGGCTGTCTCATACAGGACTGGTGTAGTGGTATTAGCGGGGGTATTTTTACAACATGTCGGCGGGTCTTCTGGTAGATCAGTAAAGTCATGTTTTTAGGAAATTTGTTACATACATATAGTTGCAAAAATATATTAAAAGTTAATTAAAAATCATCAGTAATTATTTTCTCTACTTGTCTGTTGACCTACTGTCTATCTACCAAGTAGGTACCGTCCACTCACCCGACGTAGTGATATATTTATTGGATAGGTACATACTGTATAGTTGAAAAAAACAGATTAAAAGTTGATTAAAAGGCGTCAGTATTTATTTTCTATGTACCTGTTCTGTGCCTTCTATTTATCTATCTAGGAGTTACCATCCACTCACACAATGTAGTGATACATATATTGGATAGATACATATAGATACAGTAGTTGCAAGAATAGATTAAAAGTTTATCAAAAAGCATTAATGTTGATTTTCTCTCTCTCTGTCTACTATCCTATCCATCTATCTACTAGGTACCATCCATTCATCCGATGTAGTTAATTATTAATTTATCAGATAGATACACATACCGGTAGTTAGTTGTACAAATAGATTAAATGTTAATTAAAAGACATCAATATATATTTTATGTACATGTCTGACTACCTACCTATTTATTACGTACCATCCACTCACCCGATGTAGTGATAGATCTGTTAGATAGATACATGTAGATACATGCGACAATAGATTAAGAGTTGAATAAAAGGCATCAGTATTTTCTCTACCTGTCTGTCTGCCTATCTATCTTTCTATCTAGTAGGTACCATCCTCTCGCCCGATGTAGTGATAGATATAGTAGATACATAAATATAGATGGTTGCAAAAATAATTCTGGAGTTGCTTAAAAGGCATCAATATTTATTTTGTATACCTGCCTGTACTGAATATCTACCCAGTAGGTACCATCCACTCATCCGATGAAGTAGTAGTTTAATTAGATAAAAATCGTCTCGAATATACTGTAGATTCAAAAGCTTTTAAAAGTAATGGAAAGTCCTTTTCTCTACCTGTCTGTCTACAGACCTGTCTTTCTATCTAGCAGGTACCATCCACTCACCGATGTAGTAATAGACATTAGCATATAGCTAGTTGCAAAAATAGATTAAAAGTTGATTAATAAACATCGGTATTTATGTTCTCTATCTGTCTCTATACCTTCTATTTATCTATCTATCTAGGAGGTACCATCCACTCACCCAGTGTAGTGATACATTTATTAGATTGATTCATATGGTTAGTTGCAGAAATAGATAAGAAGATGATCAAAAGGCATCACTATTTATTTTCTCTACCATCTTTATCTGTGAGGTAGGCACCATCCACTCACCCGATAAAGTGACAGATTTATTAGACAGATACATATAGATAGTTGCAAAAATAGATTAAAAGTTGATTAAAAGGCATCAGCATTTATTTGATCTACCTGTCTGTCTGCCTTTCTATCTATCTATCATGTAGGTACCATCCACTCACCCGATGTAGTGATAGATTTATTTGATACGGTAGATACGTAATGTTATAGCTAGCTGGAAAAATAGATTAAAAGCTGAGTAAAAGGCATCAGTATTTACTTTCTCAACCTGTCTTTCTACCTTCCTATCTATCTATCCGGTAGGTACCATCCAGTCATCCGATGTAGTGACAGATTTATTAGATACCGATATTTAGTTTCAAAAAAGATTAAAAGATAATTAAAATATATTACAGTGTTCTCTACCTCTGTCGACATACCTATCTCTCTATCTAGTTCGTATCATCCACTCATCCGATGTAGTGACAATTATTCTATAGACATGTATGCACAGTCGCAAAAATAGACTAAAAGATTATTAAAAGGATCAGTATTTATTTCCTCTACCCTATGTATCTATCAAATAGGTGCCATCCACTCACCCGATGTAGTGACAGATTTACTTGAGAGAGAGAGAGAGAGAGAGAGAGAGAGAGAGAGAGAGAGAGAGAGAGAGAGAGAGAGAGAGAGAGAGAGAGAGAGAGAGAGAGAGAGAGAGAGAGAGAGAGAGAGAGAGAGTTGCAAAATAAAATCAAAGTTTAGTAAAAGGCATCAGTATTTATTTTCGCTACCTGTCTCTCCACCTACCTGTGTGCCAAATTAGTAGGTACCATCCAGACACCCGATGTAGTGATATATTTATTATGTACACTACATGTGCATGGAAAAGTTTGGAAGGAATGAGAGAGTGTTTTTGATAGGTGATATGAATGGTAAAGTTGGGAATGTGAAGGTGGATGGAATAGTTGGTGAGTGGGGTGTGCCTGCTGAGATTGATGAGAATGGGAGTGCGTTAGTGGACATTTGTGCTGGGAGGGGTTTGGTGATAGCCAATACCCTCTTCAGGCATAAAATGATCCACAGGTATACATGGCGAGTGATGAGAAGTGTGGGTGGTGAACTGAATGAAAGGAAGGCAATGATTGATTATGTGTGTGTGGATGAAAGGATGCGAAGATGTGTAATGGATGCAAGAGTTTATAGAGGTTGGGGGAGTGGACTTTCTGACCACTACTTGGTGGTGGCCAGAATTAAAATTCAAGTAAGATGGAGGAATAGAAGAAGGGAAAGACGAGAGGAAGGAGTAGTTGCAAGGAGAGTGGAAAGGTTACAAGAGGATGAGAAAAAGGCAGAGTATAAGAGAGAAGTGGAGGAACGATTGGGCAAATATGAATTGGAGCAGATGGGAGACGTGGAAGGTGTGTGTAGGATATTTACAGAAGAAATATGTGCAGCATGTGATGTGGTGTGTGGAAGGAAGAGAAGACGGAGGGGGGTGCAAGGAACAGCGTGGTGGACTGAAGAGGTGAGTCAGGCTGTGGCACAAAAGAAGAAAGCATACAATGAATGGATGAGAAATAGGGGCGTGGAAAAAGTTGAGAGGCGGAAGAGAGACTTATATGTAGAAAGAAAGAGGGAGGTGAAAAGATTAGTAAGAGAGAGTAAGAAGAGAGTGGATGAGGAATTTGGAAGGAATTTGAGTGTAAATTGGAGGGACTGTAAGAAAATGTTCTGGAAAGAGGTGAAAAGAGTAAGACAGGGTGGAAGTGAGGTTAGCAGGGGAGTGAAAGATAAAAATGGTAGATTACTAGTGGAGAAGGGAGAAAAAGTGAGCAGATGGAGAGAACACTTTAAGGAATTGTTGAACATAGAGGATGGAAGGAATGCGAGTATAAGTGGCTGGGGAATGGCTGGGAGAAGGAGGGAGGTGAGAAGACAGGAAGAAATCAGTAGGATAGAAGTTGTGGAAGCAATGAAGAAAGTTAAATCGGGAAAAGCCCCAGGAATTGATGGAGTGTGTGGTGAAATGCTGAAGCATGGGGGAGAGATAGTAGTAGAATGGATGTGGAAGATGTGCAGATTGGCCTGGGAGGAAGGTAGAGTCCCGGAGGATTGGAAGTCAGGTATAATTATTCCCTTGTACAAAGGAAAAGGGGAAAAAGAAGTGTGTGGTAATCATAGGGGCATTTGTCTTCTTAGTATAATAGGAAAAGTGTATGGTAGGATACTTATTGACAGAGTTAGAGAAAGAACAGAGGAATTAGTTGGAGAAGAACAGGGAGGCTATACGAAGGGAAGAGGTTGTGTAGATCAGATATTCATTCTTAGATCTTTAGTGGAAAAGTTTCTAGAGAAGGGAAAGAAGTTGTATGCGGCTTTCAAGGATTTGGAGAAAGCATGTGACAGGGTGGATAGACAAGGATTGTGGAAAGTATTAAGAATATGTGGAGTAGATGGGAAGATGTTGAATGCCATGAAGAGTATGTATGAGGGTGTTAAGGCTGCAGTGCATGTGGATAGTGAACTGAGTGAACTTTTCTGTTTGAAGGTTGGATTGAAACAGGGATGTGTCATGTCTCCATGATTGTTCAGTCTATATGTGGATGGGGTTATTAAAGAGATACAAGGTAGGGCAGTGGATGTTGGAGTGGCCCTAATGAGAGAGGGCAGTGTTTGGAAACTCCCTGTACTGTTGTTTGCAGATGATACTGTGTTGTTAAATGAAGACGAAGGGGAGCTGCAAGGCTTAGTGGATGAGTTTGGGAGAGTATGTAAGAAATGGACTTTTAAGGTGAATGTAGGGAAGAATAAAGGTATGGTCTTCGAGAGAGGTGAAGTCAGTGAATGTACAGTGACGTTGGATGAGGAGGAAATGGAAAATGTGAGTGCATTTAAGTACTTGCCTAGTGGGATGAGTTAGGATGGAAGTTTGGAGGGTGAAGTGCTTGAAAGGGTACAACAGGGATGGAAGGTTGCTGGTTCCTTGAAAGCAGTGATAAGAAACAGGGAAGTGAGCATGGAAGTGAAATTGGTACTACATGACAGTATTGTGATACCAGCTCTAACATTATGGAAGTGAAGCTTGGACCTTTTTGGAGGGACAGAAGTCAAGAGTGAGAGCTGTGGAAATGAGTTATTTGAGAGGAGCATGTGTAGTCACATGGAGAGACAAATTGACAAATGAGGAAGTGAAGGATTGTTGTGGTGTGGATGTGGATGTGATAGGATGTGTCAGGAAAACCACATTGATGTGGTTTGGCCATGTGGAGAGGATGGAGAGTGAGAGACTAATGAGGAGAGTGTATGTGAGTGAGGTGGAGGGGGAAAGAGGGAGGGGGAGGCCAAGGATGAGATGAAGGGATGGAATGGAGAAGTATATGGGACAGGAGGGTGTGAGCTGGGAGCAAGTGTCACGGGGTTTTTATAATATCACGGTAATTTTGAAATAAATGCTTAAATATTATTTAAATTGATATTAATATTCAATAATATTGAAGAGCAGAGACAATGATTGTCTTGCTACATCAAGCAACGATTACTTTACGCTGACTTGCTAAGATTCTCTAAGAACGAGAATTTATAAACTTTCTCAACAGTACACAGCAGAGACTAATACTCACAATTGCTGAATTACTGTACTGTTAGCCTCTGGAGAAAGTTACATCACCCCTGACAATAAATAACTAATACTAATAATAATAACATCAGGTTCTTGCTGATGCATTAACTCCGGGCACAACGGATTTTAAGTTAATACAACAAGACTGGTCTAAGTACCAGTTATGAAAGCAAACGTTTATGCAAGCTAGGAGCTATATGGAAAATAAGCTTAATTATGGAGAAATGAAACAAGATTTTACTTTACATTAAGCTCAAGAAAGGAACTGTTAAATTTATTGATTACAAAAAATAAATTTAACGTTATAATTCAAATCAAATTAAATGAGACGCACTCACTCACTCACGCAATAGCTAAATACTTACGCCTAGGAAAAAAACACTTTAACTAAACTCTTAAAACTAGGATTATACAAAAAGGAAATACCAGTCGATGAATGCTATGTATCACCCGAGGGGTGGGAGGACTGGATTAACTGTCTCAGTGGAGCTTGGGTGCTAGCAACCTCTCACACTTCTTGGAGCACAGGACCTTCCTCCGTCACAACAAACACTAGACTGAATTCAAATCGTGGGAAAGAAAAGCGGAGCACTCGGCCGCATTTTCTAACGGTCAGAGGCAAGCAGAGACGAACAATAAAGAACAATAGTATCGCTCAGTACAGCACTTAGTGACGTGCATTAAATCGGTCACTTTTGAAAACGGTGACGAATGTTTTGGAAAGTATACCCCGAAATGGAGGGAGAAACGGTTAGCTGAGCAATACACAGTGAGTCTTCCACTAATAGTTCGTGGCTTCTCACAAAACGGAAATGTCGCGAATTGATTCGTGACATTACGCCCCTACAAAATTAAATTTTTTCCTTATGGGAAAAAATTTGTGAATATATATATATATATATGTATACATACTAAGTCATTCACACAAGATTCACACTGTGGTGTGTGTGCTATCCTGCTACAGGAGAAAGTCGCAGTCGCCAGTGAGCGAAAAAACCTCGTATTTACGTTAATAAAAGCAAGCTTGAGGAAAAAACTCCGTGACGACGGTGAAAATCCTGTACTCAGGTCAAACTGAGTGAAAAGTCGCTACATTTACACTGACAACTAATTGTTGTGTAGCGTGGTGTATGTAATACACGGTGTAGGTGTGACAGTTGTAGTGTAACTGTACCTACGTGTAAAATGACACAGTAAATAATATGGCGACGACGAAGGCAGAGGAGAAGAGGCGGCAGTGTGCGGCAGACGATCAGCTGGCCTGCACAGCAAAACTGCTACACCCATTGCTGAACCTGCAAAACCAATTGAGGTGGAGCATCAAATGTGTCAATGAGAGAAAATTTTATTATGTTACAATTACTCTCTCTGCCTAGCAGTCAGTGCTATGACGTACATTCGAGGTCGCCATTAATTATAGCACACGATTATGGTCGGCAAGTTGAGAATCCTTGTGCAAACTCGGGTCTTCCATAGCCTCGAACTGCACACGGGTCCTCAACCTGTGCCTTAACCTACAGTACTTATATTAATATCGGGAAGCTGAGAATCCTTGTGCAAACTTGGGTCTTCCATAGCCTCAAGTCGCCTCTGCGGAGTTCTCTCTCGAACTTCCCCCTTAACCTACAGTACAATACTTATATTAGTACCGGGAAGCTGAGAATCCTTATGCAAACTTGGGTCTTCCATAGCCTCAAGTCGCCTCTGCGGAGTTCTCTCTCGAACTTCCCCCTTAACCAACAGTACTTCTATTAGTACCGGGAAGCTGAGAATCCTTGTGCAAACTTGGGTCTTCCATAGCCTCAAGTCGCCTCTGCGGAGTTCTCTCTCGAACTTCCCCCTTAACCTACAGTACTTATATTAGTATCGGGAAGCTGAGAATCCTTGTGCAAAATTGGGTCTTCCATAGCCTCAAGTTGCCTCTCAACTTCCCCCATAACTTACGGTACATAATATGTATGTACAGGCCCTGGACATAATGTGTCCTGTGGGGCCAAGGGGCGAGACGTCAGGTCTGCACCCACTTCACCACTACCCTGTCTCTCAACTGACTCAGAGATTACAGGTGTGGTTATGAATGGCACAGGAAGGGCATGTCCCTGATTAGTGGTGATACTTTGGCACACACCGCAGGAACGGACAAAACTATCTATGTCTCGTCCCATCCCTGGCCAGAAAAAGTCAGCTCGGATACGGCCCTGGGTCTTCCTTTTGCCCATGTGACCTCCTGAGGCTGAACAATGACCCCATTGTAACACTGCTAGGCGGTACTTGGCGGGAACGACAAACTGCGGTCGAACCTCGCCCTCGGGTGTTCGTGACTCACGGTAGGGCCGTCCTTGTTTGCGAAGGAACTTGGCTCGACCTCCCCGTGAATACTTTATCACTCGACCCTTTTGTTTGTTCCGCACGGCAGCAAGTGTCGGGTCAGATTGTTGTTCTTGCACAACAAGTTGACTACACATCAGATCTTGCGGCGATTCAATGATCACTGGGGTGACACAGTCTGGAGCCTCAGTCATGGCTCGTGTTACCGCAGCAGCCGAAGTCTGAGTAGCGTCATCGGAGCAACTATCCTTGACTCCATTAATATTGCCTACTATAAAGTCAAATAGAGGCTCTGGCATGACAACTGCAAGTGTCGTACCAGTATAAAATGGAGATGCCACCTGGATACATGCCTCAGGGAACAATCTCACTGATCCATCAATAAGCTTTGCATGGATCTGTCGACCTGTATACTGCTCAGGCCGAACTAAACTCTGCTTAACAGAGCAACCTGAGGAACCATTGTCTCTCAGGACCTTCACAGGAATGTCTCCCACAAACCCTGGCTGAACAAGGAAGGTACTGTCACCTGTGGGAGGGCCTGTGGAGGAAGCAGCTAGCCACTCATGAGGCTGCTGAATTGATGTGGCGAACATTGTGCCTTGAGAATTATATACTTGAGAAGATGGAACATTGGCCATCTGTGGAGGGGGGTTCACTGTCACTGTAGGACTAGTGAACTGTGGGGAAGTACCCACACTGGTAGGGACGTGGCCACCATGCTGCTGCTGAGGAATGAAGGCTGCATTCGCTTCCTGCCTCTTTTGAGCTGGTGGTGAAAAAGTTTGTCCCGACGGTCGGTTGCGTGGCTGATACTGCTGCTGGTTAGGGTACTTGTTGTACCTCTTCCACTCAGGTTTCTGAGTGTTTTGCCCCTGGTCCTTCCACTGCGGTTTGCTTGGACCTTGACCATTACTCTGAGAACGGCCTTGGTGCTGGGATTCAGTCTGAGACGGCTTCCCAGACTTGGCAGTATCTTTTCTGCTCCAGGTGTTTTGCTTACGAGCTTGATACCCGTATGCAGTAAAGAATGCGTCAGCCTTCTCTGCCATTTGGCTGGCATCTTTCACCTGGCAGATCTTAAGCTGTGCTATGAGCTCAGCAGGCCACGACCTCTCTAGCTGTGTACGCAGCATAAGGTCAATTATCCCCTCACGCGTGGAAGGAGTTTCATTTTTCTCCATCCACTCATTTAAGTAAGCTGTGAGACGATCAAGGAACTGAACAGCTGTCTCCTTGTCTTGGAGACGAGCTCGCATGAACTGAACTTTGGCATCGTCTACTGTGAGACCATACGCCTTAATGAGTGCAGCTTTCATCATCTCATATGTGAGATTGTCTCCACGAATTCTGTGGAGAATATCGAGGGCAGGGCCCTCAAATAGGCTAAGAAACTGAAGCCGCTTAGCTGCCTCATCCAGTTGATACATGTCTGCCATGTCCTCAAAACGAGCTATGTACGGCTCAATTCGCTCGCTTTCCTTATATGAAGGAAGCTTGATGCGTGGGGTAGCCAGGACATGTGCAGGGGAAACGCTCGTGGAGCTTGGACCAACTGCAGCAGACGTGTCTGAAGCCAAGGAATCTCGCTTGAGCTTCAGCACTTCAAGTTCATGTCTCTCGCGTGCTTCTCGCTCGGCACGTTTGTGTTCTCGTTCTCTGTCTCGTTGTTCACGCTCGTATTCGCGCTGTTCTCGCTCTTGTACTAGCTCGTGTTCGTGCTGTTGTCGCTCTTTTTCTAACTCGAGCTCGCGTTGTTTTTGTTCGTGTTCACGCTGTTCTCGCTCATGTTCACGCTGTTCTCGCTCATATTCGCGCTGTTCTCGCTCATATTCGCGCTGTTCGTGCTGATATTCGCGCTGTTCTCGCTCGCGTTCACGAGCGTCTTTCTCACGTTCTTGCTCGTAATTGAACCGTGAGAGAACGTAACTCTGTATTTTCTCTGGGTCAGTGAGACCCATATCTTTGGCTTCCTGTACATAAGCACTGGCTGCCATGGCGCTAATTTATTAAGCAAACGAAACTGAGCACTGACTGCTTCGCAAACGAATGCTAATAATACAAGTAAAGAGTACAGACACTAGCTAGTGGTGACCAGTCTTATCCAGTTAACTGGCAAAGAATAAATCAAAAATGTAAATGACTGGGAAGACTCAATAATAAACACAATGGATACGCCGACTTCCCAGGAGTGAATAAAATCGTCTGGCGTTACCAAAAATAAACTAGAGTTAAGTACTCTATTGATTAATAAAGCAAAATTCACTTGCTAAATTAAGGGTAAACACCAGTAAGCTTGTGCCTATAAACTTTAATGATAAATACCTAAATATGAATGAGTGAGCACTATCTCGTGAATAGCTTTAGAGCTAGGAGTTAATATCCTGGCGAGGTCGCCAATTGTCACGGGGTTTTTATAATATCACGGTAATTTTGAAATAAATGCTTAAATATTATTTAAATTGATATTAATATTCAATAATATTGAAGAGCAGAGACAATGATTGTCTTGCTACATCAAGCAACGATTACTTTACGCTGACTTGCTAAGATTCTCTAAGAACAAGAATTTATAAACTTTCTCAACAGTACACAGCAGAGACTAATACTCACAATTGCTGAATTACTGTACTGTTAGCCTCTGGAGAAAGTTACATCACCCCTCACAATAAATAACTAATACTAATAATAATAACATCAGGTTCTTGCTGATGCATTAACTCCTGGCACAACGGATTTTAAGTTAATACAACAAGACTGGTCTAAGTACCAGTTATGAAAGCAAACGTTTATGCAAGCTAGGAGCTATATGGAAAATAAGCTTAATTATGGAGAAATGAAACAAGATTTTACTTTACATTAAGCTCAAGAAAGGAACTGTTAAATTTATTGATTACAAAAAATAAATTTAACGTTACAATTCAAATCAAATTAAATGAGACGCACTCACTCACTCACGCAATAGCTAAATACTTACGCCTAGGAAAAAAACACCTTAACTAAACTCTTAAAACTAGGATTATACAAAAAGGAAATACCAGTCGATGAATGCTATGTATCACCCGAGGGGTGGGAGGACTGGATTAACTGTCTCAGTGGAGCTTGGGTGCTAGCGACCTCTCACACTTCTTGGAGCACAGGACCTTCCTCCGTCACAACAAACACTAGACTGAATTCAAATCGTGGGAAAGAAAAGCGGAGCACTCGGCCGCATTTTCTAACGGTCAGAGGCAAGCAGAGACGAACAATAAAGAACAATAGTATCGCTCAGTACAGCACTTAGTGACGTGCATTAAATCGGTCACTTTTGAAAACGGTGACGAATGTTTTGGAAAGTATACCCCGAAATGGAGGGAGAAACGGTTAGCTGAGCAATACACAGTGAGTCTTCCACTAATAGTTCGTGGCTTCTCACAAAACGGAAATGTCGCGAATTGATTCGTGACATTACGCCCCTACAAAATTAACTTTTTTCCTTATGGGAAAAAATTTGTGAATATATATATATATGTATACATACTAAGTCATTCACACAAGATTCACACTGTGGTGTGTGTGCTATCCTGCTACAGGAGAAAGTCGCAGTCGCCAGTGAGCGAAAAAACCTCGTATTTACGTTAATAAAAGCAAGCTTGAGGAAAAAACTCCGTGACGACGGTGAAAATCCTGTACTCAGGTCAAACTGAGCGAAAAGTCGCTACATTTACACTGACAACTAATTGTTGTGTAGCGTGGTGTATGTAATACACGGTGTAGGTGTGACAGTTGTAGTGTAACTGTACCTACGTGTAAAATGACACAGTAAATAATATGGCGACGACGAAGGCAGAGGAGAAGAGGCGGCAGTGTGCGGCAGACGATCAGCTGGCCTGCACAGCAAAACTGCTACACCCATTGCTGAACCTGCAAAACCAATTGAGGTGGAGCATCAAAAGTGTCAATGAGACAAAATTTTATTATGTTACAATTACTCTCTCTGCCTAGCAGTCAGTGCTATGACGTACATTCGAGGTCGCCATTAATTATAGCACACGATTATGGTCGGCAAGTTGAGAATCCTTGTGCAAACTCGGGTCTTCCATAGCCTCGAACTGCACACGGGTCCTCAACCTGTGCCTTAACCTACAGTACTTATATTAATATCGGGAAGCTGAGAATCCTTGTGCAAACTTGGGTCTTCCATAGCCTCAAGTCGCCTCTGCGGAGTTCTCTCTCGAACTTCCCCCTTAACCTACAGTACAATACTTATATTAGTACCGGGAAGCTGAGAATCCTTATGCAAACTTGGGTCTTCCATAGCCTCAAGTCGCCTCTGCGGAGTTCTCTCTCGAACTTACCCCTTAACCAACAGTACTTCTATTAGTACCGGGAAGCTGAGAATCCTTGTGCAAACTTGGGTCTTCCATAGCCTCAAGTCGCCTCTGCGGAGTTCTCTCTCGAACTTCCCCCTTAACCTACAGTACTTATATTAGTATCGGGAAGCTGAGAATCCTTGTGCAAACTTGGGTCTTCCATAGCCTCAAGTTGCCTCTCAACTTCCCCCATAACTTACGGTACATAATATGTATGTACAGGCCCTGGACATAATGTGTCCTGTGGGGCCAAGGGGCGAGACGTCAGGTCTGCACCCACTTCACCACTACCCTGTCTCTCAACTGACTCAGAGATTACACGTGTGGTTATGAATGGCACAGGAAGGGCATGTCCCTGATTAGGGTGATACTTTGGCACACACTGCAGGAACGGACAAAACTATCTATGTCTCGTCCCATCCCTGGCCAGAAAAAGTCAGCTCGGATACGGCCCTGGGTCTTCCTTTTGCCCATGTGACCTCCTGAGGCTGAACAATGACCCCATTGTAACACTGCTAGGCGGTACTTGGCGGGAACGACAAACTGCGGTCGAACCTCGCCCTCGGGTGTTCGTGACTCACGGTAGGGCCGTCCTTGTTTGCGAAGGAACTTGGCTCGACCTCCCCGTGAATACTTTATCACTCGACCCTTTTGTTTGTTCCGCACGGCAGCAAGTGTCGGGTCAGATTGTTGTTCTTGCACAACAAGTTGACTACACATCAGATCTTGCGGCGATTCAATGATCACTGGGGTGACACAGTCTGGAGCCTCAGTCATGGCTCGTGTTACCGCAGCAGCCGAAGTCTGAGTAGCGTCATCGGAGCAACTATCCTTGACTCCATTAATATTGCCTACTATAAAGTCAAATAGAGGCTCTGGCATGACTACTGCAAGTGTCGTACCAGTATAAAATGGAGATGCCACCTGGATACATGCCTCAGGGAACAATCTCACTGATCCATCAATAAGCTTTGCATGGATCTGTCGACCCGTATACTGCTCAGGCCGAACTAAACTCTGCTTAACAGAGCAACCTGAGGAACCATTGTCTCTCAGGACCTTCACAGGAATGTCTCCCACAAACCCTGGCTGAACAAGGAAGGTACTGTCACCTGTGGGAGGGCCTGTGGAGGAAGCAGCTAGCCACTCATGAGGCTGCTGAATTGATGTGGCGAACATTGTGCCTTGAGAATTATATACTTGAGAAGATGGAACATTGGCCATCTGTGGAGGGGGGTTCACTGTCACTGTAGGACTAGTGAACTGTGGGGAAGTACCCACACTGGTAGGGACGTGGCCACCATGCTGCTGCTGAGGAATGAAGGCTGCATTCGCTTCCTGCCTCTTTTGAGCTGGTGGTGAAAAAGTTTGTCCCGATGGTCGGTTGCGTGGCTGATACTGCTGCTGGTTAGGGTACTTGTTGTACCTCTTCCACTCAGGTTTCTGAGTGTTTTGCCCCTGGTCCTTCCACTGCGGTTTGCTTGGACCTTGACCATTACTCTGAGAACGGCCTTGGTGCTGGGATTCAGTCTGAGACGGCTTCCCAGACTTGGCAGTATCTTTTCTGCTCCAGGTGTTTTGCTTACGAGCTTGATACCCGTATGCAGTAAAGAATGCGTCAGCCTTCTCTGCCATTTGGCTGGCATCTTTCACCTGGCAGATCTTAAGCTGTGCTATGAGCTCAGCAGGCCACGACCTCTCTAGCTGTGTACGCAGCATAAGGTCAATTATCCCCTCACGCGTGGAAGGAGTTTCATTTTTCTCCATCCACTCATTTAAGTAAGCTGTGAGACGATCAAGGAACTGAACAGCTGTCTCCTTGTCTTGGAGACGAGCTCGCATGAACTGAACTTTGGCGTCGTCTACTGTGAGACCATACGCCTTAATGAGTGCAGCTTTAATGAGTGCAGCTTTCATCATCTCATATGTGAGATTGTCTCCACGAATTTCTGTGGAGAATATCGAGGGCAGGGCCCTCAAATAGGCTAAGAAACTGAAGCCGCTTAGCTGCCTCATCCAGTTGATACATGTCTGCCATGTCCTCAAAACGAGCTATGTACGGCTCAATTCGCTCGCTTTCCTTATATGAAGGAAGCTTGATGCATGGGGTAGCCAGGACATGTGCAGGGGAAACGCTCGTGGAGCTTGGACCAACTGCAGCAGACGTGTCTGAAGCCAAGGAATCTCGCTTGAGCTTCAGCACTTCAAGTTCATGTCTCTCGCGTGCTTCTCGCTCGGCACGTTCGTGTTCTCGTTCTCTGCCTCGTTGTTCACGCTCGTATTCGCGCTGTTCTCGCTCTTGTACTAGCTCGTGTTCGCGCTGTTGTCGCTCTTTTTCTAACTCGAGCTCGCATTGTTTTTGTTCGTGTTCACGCTGTTCTCGCTCATGTTCACGCTGTTCTCGCTCATATTCGCGCTGTTCTCGCTCATATTCGCGCTGTTCTCGCTCATATTCGCGCTGTTCTCGCTCACGTTCACGAGCGTCTTTCTCACGTTCTTGCTCGTAATTGAACCGTGAGAGAACGTAACTCTGTATTTTCTCTGGGTCAGTGAGACCCATATCTTTGGCTTCCTGTACATAAGCACTGGCTGCCATGGCGCTAATTTATTAAGCAAACGAAACTGAGCACTGACTGCTTCGCAAACGAATGCTAATAATACAAGTAAAGAGTACAGACACAAGCTAGTGGTGACCAGTCTTATCCAGTTAACTGGCAAAGAATAAATCAAAAATGTAAATGACTGGGAAGACTCAATAATAAACACAATGGGTACGCCGACTTCCCAGGAGCGAATAAAATCGTCTGCCGTTACCAAAAATAAACTAGAGTTAAGTACTCTATTGATTAATAAAGCAAAATTCACTTGCTAAATTAAGGGTAAACACCAGTAAGCTTGTGCCTATAAACTTTAATGATAAATACCTAAATATGAATGAGTGAGCACTATCTCGTGAATAGCTTTAGAGCTAGGAGTTAATATCCTGGCGAGGTCGCCAATTGTCACGGGGTTTTTATAATATCACGGTAATTTTGAAATAAATGCTTAAATATTATTTAAATTGATATTAATATTCAATAATATTGAAGAGCAGAGACAATGATTGTCTTGCTACATGAAGCAACGATTACTTTACGCTGACTTGCTAAGATTCTCTAAGAACGAGAATTTATAAACTTTCTCAACAGTACACAGCAGAGACTAATACTCACAATTGCTGAATTACTGTACTGTTAGCCTCTGGAGAAAGTTACATCACCCCTCACAATAAATAACTAATACTAATAATAATAACATCAGGTTCTTGCTGATGCATTAACTCCTGGCACAACGGATTTTAAGTTAATACAACAAGACTGGTCTAAGTACCAGTTATGAAAGCAAACGTTTATGCAAGCTAGGAGCTATATGGAAAATAAGCTTAATTATGGAGAAATGAAACAAGATTTTACTTTACATTAAGCTCAAGAAAGGAACTGTTAAATTTATTGATTACAAAAAATAAATTTAACGTTACAATTCAAATCAAATTAAATGAGACGCACTCACTCACTCACGCAATAGCTAAATACTTACGCCTAGGAAAAAAACACCTTAACTAAACTCTTAAAACTAGGATTATACAAAAAGGAAATACCAGTCGATGAATGCTATGTATCACCCGAGGGGTGGGAGGACTGGATTAACTGTCTCAGTGGAGCTTGGGTGCTAGCGACCTCTCACACTTCTTGGAGCACAGGACCTTCCTCCGTCACAACAAACACTAGACTGAATTCAAATCGTGGGAAAGAAAAGCGGAGCACTCGGCCGCATTTTCTAACGGTCAGAGGCAAGCAGAGATGAACAATAAAGAACAATAGTATCGCTCAGTACAGCACTTAGTGACGTGCATTAAATCGGTCACTTTTGAAAACGGTGACGAATGTTTTGGAAAGTATACCCCGAAATGGAGGGAGAAACGGTTAGCTGAGCGATACACAGTGAGTCTTCCACTAATAGTTCGTGGCTTCTCACAAAACGGAAACGTCGCGAATTGATTCGTGACAGCAAGGCAGTGAACTGGAGGGGGATAGGGAGACATGGAAGCGATTTGTTTGTGGCAACTCCTTACGGGATTAGGGCATCTGGCAATAGATAGATAGATAGATAGTTATGAGGACTTTCGGGAGGCTTAATGGCAATCCTTGGTGATTAAAATTTTTATGGGGATTATTAGGGGGCAAAATTAATTGACTAGGTTAGGTTAGAAGGTGACTTTACATTGAGTGACAAGCCAAATGGTTTCCTGTAAGCCAAAACCATTTACAATGCCGGGTGGTAATCATATAACCAAACCATATGTGCTCCCTACGTGTCAACTAGTGGGTTGGTGGAGGGTTAGTGGCCCTTCCTGTAAAACAAATAACTCAAAGTCAAATGGCCACCCCTTACGGGATTATGGCGTCTGGCAATAGATAGATAGATAGATCGGTTAGAATGCAGTATGCACTGATGTTTCCAGTCAGTGAGATCATATGTAAACACACTATCTTGGGTGTCTTAAGGCAGACATTTTTGTAATAATCTATGTTTAAATATATTTTTAACGAAAAATATGAGGCTTCTAGACCCTAACCCCCTATTTTACTGTACATGTAAGTATATATCACGTTTTAGCGCAAAATTGATTTTGCACGAGGTTCTGCATAACCTACTGTATCTTGTGTTGTATGAAGACTCTACTGTAACAATGGCAGTCTGGTGGCAGACAGGCAAGGCATTATGGGACTGCGTCACGGGCATGGCGTGACATCACGCCTCACATTGCCAAATGTGTAAGACAGTCGCTAAATGTGCAGGATTAGTACCTTTTCTAACCTATTGCTAAGGGCGAATATGGCTAACTTGAAACATGTAAACGCGAGGGACCACTTTACGAATAATGGTTTCAGACAGCCAGCTCACAGTGTCCAGGTAATGGGTTATTTGCATAAGATCGTACTAGCAGAGTGAGAGAAGAGTTCTGGACAAATGTCGAAGTGTGCATGGAAAAGTTTAAAAGGAATGAGGGAGTGTTTTTGATTGTTGATATGAATGGTAAAGTTGGGAATGTGATGGTGGATGGAATAGTTGGTGAGTGCGGTGCGCCTGCTGAGATAGATGAGAATGGCAGTGCGTTAGTGGACATTTGTGGTGGGAGGGGGTTGGTGATAGCCAATACCCTCTTCAGGCATAAAATGATCCACAGGTATACATGGCGAGTGATGAGAAGGGTGGGTGGTGAACTGAATGAAAGGAAGGCAATGATTGATTATGTATGTGTGGATGAAAGGATGCGAAGATGTGTAATGGATGCAAGAGCTTATAGAGGTTGGGGGAGTGGACTTTCTGACCATTACTTGATGGTGGCCAGAATTAGGATACAAGTAAGATGGAAGAATAAAAGAAGGGAAAGACGAGAGGAAGTAGTTGCAAGGAGAGTGGAAAGGTTACAAGAGGATGAGAAAAAGGCAGAGTATAAGAGAGAAGTGGAGGAACGATTGGGCAATTATGAATTGGAGCAGATGGGGGACGTGGAAGGTGTGTGCAGGATATTTACAGAAGAAACATGTGCAGCATGTGATGTGGTCTGTGGGAGGAAGAGAAGACGGAGGGGGGTGCAAGGAACAGCATGGTGGACTGAAGAGATGAAACAGGCTGTGGCACAAAAGAAGAAAGCATACAGTGAATGGATGAGAAATAGGGGCGTGGAAGAAGTTGAGAGGCGGAAGAGAGAGTTATATGTAGAAAGAAAGAGAGAGGTGAAAAGATTAGTAAGAGAGAGTAAGAAGAGAGTGGATGAGGAATTTGGAAGGAATTTGAGTGTAAAATGGAGGGACTGTAAGAAGACGTTCTGGAAAGAGGTGAAGAGAGTAAGACAGGGTGGAAGTGAGGTTAGCAAGGGAGTGAAAGATAAAAATGGTAGATTACTAGTGGAGAAGGGAGAAAAAGTGAGCAGATGGAGAGAATAATTTAAGGAATTGTTGAACATACAGGATGGAAGTAATGCGAGTATAAGTGGCTGGGGAATGGCTGGGAGAAGGAGGGAGGTGAGAAGACAGGAAGAAATCAGTAGGATAGAAGTTGTGGAAGCAATGAAGAAAGTTAAATTGGGGAAAGCCCCAGGAATTGACGGAGTGTGTGGTGAAATGTTGAAGCATGGGGGAGAGATAGTAGTAGAATGGATGTGGAAGATGTGCAGATTGGCCTGGGAGGAAGGTAAAGTCCCGGAGGATTGGAAGTCAGGTATAATTATTCCCTTGTACAAAGGAAAAGGGGAAAAAGAAGTGTGTGGTGATCATAGGGGCATTTGTCTTCTTAGTATAATAAGAAAAGTGTATGGTAGGATGCTTACTGACAGAGTTAGAGAAAGAACAGATGAATTAGTTGGAGAAGAACAGGGAGGATTTAGGAACTGAAGAGGTTGTGTAGATCAGATATTCATTCTTAGATCTTTATTGGAAAAGTTTCTAGAGAAGAGAAAGAAGTTGTATGCGGCTTTCATGGATTTGGAGAAAGCATATGACAGGGTGGATAGACAAGGATTGCGGAAAGTATTAAGAATATATGGAGTAGATGGAAAGTTGTTGAATCCTGTGAAGACTATGTATGATGGTGCTAAGGCTGCAGTGCGTGTGGATGGTGAACTAAGTGAATTTTTCTCTTTGGAGGTTGGGTTGAAACAGGGAAGTGTCATGTCTCCATGGTTGTTCAATCTGTTCATGGATGGGGTAATAAAAGAGGCACAAGGTAGGGTAGTGGATGTTGGAGTGGCCCTGGTGAGAGAGGATAGTGTTTGGAAACTCCCTGTACTGTTGTTTGCAGATGATACTGTGTTGTTGAGTGAAGACGAAGGGGAGCTGCACTTCTTGGTGGATGAGTTTGGGAGAGTGTGCAAGACACGGAATCTAAAGGTGAATGTAGGGAAGAGTAAAGTGATGGTCTTTGAGAGAGGTGAAGTCAGTGAATGTACAGCGATGTTGGATGGTGAGGAATTGGAAAATGTGAGTACGTTTAAGTACTTGGGTAGCATGATGAGTAAGGATGGAGGTTTGGAGGGTGAAGTGCTTGAAGGGTACAGCAGGGAAGAAAGATTGCTGGTTCTTTGAAAGCTGTGATAAGAAGCAGGGAATTGAGCATGGAAGTAAAAGTTACGACATGACAGTATTGTGATACCAACTCTAACGTATGGAAGTGAAGCTTGGACATTGTTGGAAGGACACAAGTCAAGAGTGAGAGCAGTGGAAATGAGTTATTTAAGAGGAGCGTGTGGAGTCACATGGAGAGACAGGCTGACAAATGAGGATATAAAGGAGCGCTGTGGTGTGGATGTGGATGTGATAGGGAAGTGTTATGAGGAACACACTGAGGTGGTTTGGCCATGTGGAGAGGATGGAGGGTGAAAGACTGATGAAGAGAGTGTATGTGAGTGAGGTTGGGGGGGGAAGAGGGAGGGGGAGGCCGAGGATGAGATGGAGGGATGGTGTGGAGAGGTATATGAGAAAGGGGGGTGCGAGTTGGGAGCAGGGCAGTGAAATGGCGGGGGATAGGACGACATGAAGGCAATTTTTTTGTGGCCACCCCAAACGGGATTTAGGCGTCTGGCAATGGATGGATGGATGTCTGGATAATTGAGGGATTACTGTACTCAATTGTATCAATGCTGTATTGTACTGTACAGTATTTGGTTTAATATTCATCTTTTACTCATGGGAAAGTTTTTAGGATAGAGGGTCGAGAAAAGCAAGATCTATCTATCTATCTATCTATTGCCAGATGCCTCAATCCCGTTTGGGGTGGCCACAAACAAATCGCCTCCAAGTCGCCCTGTCCCCCGCCATTTCACTGCACTGCTCGCAACTCACACCCCCCTCTCTCATATACCTCTCCACTCCATCCCTCCATCTCATCCTCGGCCTCCCCCTCCCTCTTCCCCCCTCCACCTCACTCACATACACTCTCTTCGTCAGTCTTTCACTCTCCATCCTCTCCACATGGCCAAACCACTCTCCACATGGCCAAACCACCTCAGTGTGTTCCTCATAACGCTTCCTATCACATCCACGTCAACACCACAACGCTCCTTTATATCCTCATTCGTCAGCCTGTCTCTCCATGTGACTCCACAGGCTCCTCTTAAATAATACAGTAAATCCATTGAAAAAAAGGCATGCTCTTCATTGGCAGAGTGTGTGGCACCTGTACAGTTTTCTACCTAACGAACCAACTCTAACTACCAGTGAGCTTGCTACATCTTACAGTATCTCGGCAAATCCATTCAGTTAAGTGTTACTTATAGAAACATGGAAAAATAGTGTAAAGAAACAAATCTTGAGTATTTATTGGTGAACTAGTAGTTTGGAAAGTAGTGTTGTACAGTAGAATTATCATGACTCCCTTGCTCACAATTATGCAGATAACCGCGGTCCACCAATTTATTCCTCACCTGACTGCCGTCATTCTGCCCCTCACGCGCCACTCAGCTGTTTTGCAGATACAGTAATCCCTCATTTATCCAGACACAATAGAGCCAAAGGTATGTCTGGGTAGTGGCTACATCCAGAAAATGAACACTACTCCCCTACCATACCCAGACCCTACCTATACCCACCTCCAACCTATACCTAATCTATTTATGCAGTACCTGTGCTTCATTTGGCAATGTTTTCTGGTCATTCAGGCATATTTAGACATCAAAACACACAAAGGAATATCTAAAGTAATGCTAAACACCAAGAACCAATAAAAAAAAAACACTGAAAACCAAAAACCACCCGACCTATACACGACTGCATGTACAGTACCCCTCCTACTTTTGGCACTGTTTTCTGGTCAGTCTGCCATAGTTAGACATCAAAACACACATAGGAATATCCAAAATAATGCTAAACACCAAGAAAACCATGAAAAAAAAAATTGAAAAACAAAAAACACTCTACCTATACACTATTGTATGTACAGTACCCCTCCAAATTTTGGCACTGTTTTCAGGTCAACCTGTCATATTTAGACATCAAAACATGCATAGGAATATCCAAAGTAATGCTAAACACCAAGAAAACCATGAAAGAAAAAAATGAAGACCAAAAAACACCTGACCCATATACTATTGTATGTACTGTACAGTACCCCTTCCAATTTTGGCACTGTTTTGGGGTCATTCAGCCATACTGAGACATGAATACACACATAGGATTATTCATATTAATGCAAAACATCAAGAAAACAATGCATAAAGAACAAAAAATCAACAAATAATCTGAATACTGGTTGAAAATGAGTTATCAGTGACGAGTGATTGCTCCTGGGGCTCAAAAACAATTCCACGGCCAAATGTGCCACTGGAAATTGGTTATATTGGTATAAATGTATACCATCATCTTCATTGGTGTTTATACTATATGATAAGCTAATAAAAACACATAAAACTCATAAGTAAAAGTACAGAAATGCAGCAATAATAAAGTGTTCAGGAATAAACCATACCTTCATACAACTTTCCACCTTCCTAGTTCAAAATTTTGCCAGCACCTTCCAAGAGTTAAGCATATCTCTAGATGCAGAATTTCATGAGCTTTCTCGTGATCACTTCAGAATTTCGATACAACAAATAGTAGTTAATAAATCCCAAAAAATTCTTTGAAAACTCACGAGTCAGTATTATCACTATGGAGAAGGGTAGGGACTGAGGGAGTAAGGGGGGAGCTGGGAGGGTATGGAGGAGGGGTGGGAGTGGGGGGGAAAGCGAGGCTGTGGGCAGGATTCTCCCCCTTCTGTCAAAAGGCGAATGGGTGCTTTTACCGTACATTTAATCGTGGCTTGCGGTCTGTTACACACTGAGTGGCCATGCGGAAACAACTCACTGTGACCGGGGGCTTCCGATGTTCGGTAGAGAGGCGGACTGCTGCTAACGCCGAACATGTACTCGTGGCTTGTGGCCTGTGTTCGATGGTGGTGGCGGTCAGGAAAGTCTTAGTCCGATGACCGCGCAACATTGAACTGGTCAGGATGCGTATGGACGTTTTGACACCGTTTCTTTTTTATACGAGGAAGAAGGAACCAGAGGCTGAGCCCACTAAACAGTTCTTTCCAAGAAAAGAACAAAAACGATACAAAAGAGAGCCAAATTCAAGATCTGTTCATTTTGAGATGCCTCGACACACTGCATTGGAAAGACTGGAGATCATAGGAAGTAGGAAATACTGTACAGACAGAGGGAGACAGTTCCAGAGTTGACCTGTTGCATAAATGAAGGACTGGGAGTAATGGTTAACTCTTGCATTAGAGAGTTGGACAGAAAAGGCATGAGGGTTTGTTGCTAGATGGGTGCTTCCACTCATCGTAGAGGTGGAGGGATGCAAGCAGACAGTTCAGAGGAGCAGTGACCATTGAAGTAACAATAGAAAAGAGATAAAGAGGCTACAGTGTGGTGAAGAGATAGAGGTTGAAAGGAGCCAGTAAGAGGAGGAGAGTTGATGATACTCCATCCTAATGAGAAGAGTTGTATGTGGGGAGCCTTCTCCTACATGAGAGTTGTACTCTAAACAAGGGTGAATAAAACCCATGCATAAAGTCAACAACTGTGCGGGGGTAAAGAAGGCACGGAGTCGGCTTAGCACACCTAATCTCTTAGAAGCAGATTTTACAAGAGTTGCGATATGATATTTACAAGATAAGTCCCGAGTGAATGAAACCCCAAGCATGTTCAAGGATGATGCAGGATTGAGCTGGATATTATTAAACATTAGTGGGTACTCCTATGGAAGATTTTGATGGGTTGAAAGGTGTAAAAACTGAGTCTTTGATGCATTAAAAACAACAAGATTATTTTTACCCCAGTCAGAGATACGAACCAAGTCAGACATTAGGTGTGCCATATCCTCATCCCTCGTTTTTAGAAGTAACTGCTGAGATGGACATTGTGGAAACTGAATGGAAAAGTGAAGGGTGGAATCATCAGCATATGAATGGATAGGGTTAGATGTACACCTTAGAGGATCATTGATGAATAAAAGAAAGAGTTGGTGATAGGACAGAGCCCTGAGGAACACCACTGTTGATAGATCTAGGAGAAGAATGATGGCCGTCTACAACAGCAGCGGTAGAATGACCAGAACGGAAGCTATAGCTGAAGGCACAGATAGAAGGATAGAAACCATAGGAGGGCAGTTTGGAAATTAAAGCTTTATATCAGACTCAATCAAAAGCCTTTGAGATGTCAAGTGCAATGGCAAAGCTTTTGCCAAAGTCCCGAAAGGAGGATGACCAGGAGTCTGAAAGGTAGGTGAGAAGATCACCAGTGGAGCATCCCTGATGGAACCCATACTAACAATCAGAAAGAAGGTTGTGATAGGAAAGATGCTTTAAAATTTTTCTGTTAAAAATAGACTCAAAAGCTTTTGAGACACAGGATGTTAAAGCAATTGGATGGTAGTTAGAGGGTTGGGAATGGTCACCCTTCTTTGGACTGGCTGAATGAGAGCAAACTTCCAGGAAGAAGGAAAGGTACAAGTTGAAAGACAAAGGCATAAGAGTTTACCTAGGCAGGGTGTAAGCACAGAAGCACAATTCTAGAGGACAACAGGAGGGACCCCATCAGGCCCATATGCCTTGTTAGTACTGAGGCCAGAGATGGCAGAAAGTACATCAGCTGAAGAAATTTTAATGTCAGCCATGAGGAAGTCAGAGGGGGGAAGTGATGGAGGAAAAGCACTGGAATCGTTTAAGGTGGAATTGGAGGAGAATGTCTGAGTGAAGAGATCTGCTTTGTCATTAGAAGAAATAGCTACAGAGCCATCAGAGTAGAACAGAGGAGGGAAGGATGATGAGGTAAAGTTGTTAGGAAGGTTTTTGGCAAGGTGCTAGAGGAGCAGGGAGAATTCGTGTTGGAGATTTGAGAGCATTTACACCCACCACAAATTGACTTAGGACCTACTTTCAAAATTGCTATGGTAGAGTTGTCTGTCTTTGCTTAGTGTTTCCACCTCTACCAAGTGGATTTTTGGGGCAGGAAGTAACTGGCTACTGCTCTGGTGTTGGTGGGAGGTGGTGAAACACTCAGCACGTCAGTGCTTGCCCAGAAGCGAGAGTGGGAGTGTATGTTCCCGTCGCTCCGAGCTTGCACCTCCTTCTTTTTTTCGTATGCATTACTGTTTGCCCTGTTATTTTCCTAGAGTCGAGTTGTCATGCCTGGAAAGTATTGCTCAAAGGATGAGAGGGTCCGTATTATTGCATGGAGGCAGGATAATGTTCCTATCAACATGATTTGTGAACGTACTGGACGCGCAAATTCGACTGTCATGAAGATTCTTGCAGCAGTGCACAGCCTGCCACCTGATGTCCTACCAGAGTACAAGCATGGCGGTGGAAGAAGAGGACGACTTCCGGAGGTTCAGATACGCTTCTGAAGAGGGAAGTAATCAAGAATCCTTGACTGACAGCAGCAAAATTGAAGAGAATGCATCCCCAGTTGTTACAAGATGTCTTAATTTGAACTATCCAGCTCTGCTTGCAGAAGGAGCTGGGTTTGCCAAGCCACACCGCAGCCAAGAAACCACTCCTCACTGACCACATGAAGACACAACGGATTCAGTTTGTCAAGAAGTATGCACACTGGACATCAAATGAGTGGAGAAAAGTTATGTTTTCTGATGAAAGCTCATTTCAAGTGTTCCAGATGCATTCTGCCAAGGTTCATCGCCCTGCCTCCTGTAGTCGATATGACCTTGCTTACATGATGCTGACTGTTAACCCGCCGTCCCGCCACTTTTCGACCACTGGTACCCCCAATCCCGGGCAATTTTCGACCTTTTTTTTTTTTGCTAAAACTTTCGCTTTTGGTGAGAAACATCGAAAATTCATAGAGAAATCGCTCACCTGAGGTTTAAAATACTCATTACAGGTAGGAGAGCCTCCTTACTTTACTGGGTTTTCTATCAGGCTGGCACCAAAGAAAACGAGTTCTATGGGAGGATAACTATTTCACACCACTCATAAACGGTATTTATTTATTTACTGTTACCAATTTATATGTAGTACAAAAGTATATTGGTTTTCAAGCAGTAATATAGGCATTATAAGCATTGTTTCACTCACTAATACCTGACCTTTTTTTGCCACATTACCTGATCATCATTTCTAACTGTTTCTTCCTCTAATGCTATGTAAAGTTTGTCCTCCACATTGTCATTGATTGGGGAATCACTCTGGCCCTGAATTTCGTACCGTGGCATGACATGGCTATACTGGCCAGGTCACTGATAACAGGTGAATTGCTGAGAAAAGGGCATGCAGGGGGGGGAGGAGGTCATGCTGGGTAAGGCATTGTCTCTGCTTGGCATCTTGTTGAGGCAGGTGTCCCGTGTATACGTATCAAAAATGACTCGCGAAAATTGAAAATTGTGAAATTATGAACCTTGCAATTGCAGGACGTTGAAGTACGTCCTCGGATTAGCTGTGACAAAACGTGAGGACGTGGAAGTACGCCCTCGGGACGCGCATGGGTTAAACACCCACAATCAGTAATGGTATGGGGGTGTTTTTCTCAGGTGAAATGGGAAGGGAAGTTCTCTACTTTCTTCCTAAGAACTTGATGAGGAAAGGTGGCCGGTACATTCAAGTTCTGAAAGTTCATTTGTTAAACTTTTTTGCTATTCATGGGTGCGACTTTTTCATGCACGATTCAGCTCCATGTCACAAGTCAAGAAAGGTGACAAAAATGGCTTCAGAATAATCGGATTGAGGTCCTCAACTGGCCTGGCAACAGGCCGGATCTAAATCCGATAGAAAACTGCTGGGCAAAGATGAAGAAAATCATGGCAGAGAAGGAGACACCCAATCTGGACAACCCCAAGACTGACCTGACAAGTGTTTCGTGCAAAGAAATGTCATTAGATTACTTTAGAGATCTAAGTGATTCCATGCCAAAATGCATCCAACTGGTCCTGAAAAACAGGGAAAACATTATTTCATATTAATGAATGGCATTTCATGAACAAACATTGTGATATACTATGATTTCTGTGTTTTTTAATACCTTGTGGGGGGAGGTCCTAAGTCAATTTGCTGTACCTGTAATACGGATGAAATTATTTTTAGCAGAGCGAAGAACAGACTTAGCATGATTCTGGGCAGAAACATAAAAAAAGATGTGATTCAAGGGTGGGTTGTCTCTGGTACCTTTTATAGGCCCTGTCCTTGTTGCGGACAGCATTAGAACAAGCGTGATTAAACCAAGGCTTTCTTGCATTAGTCAAAGGATATGAGAAAGAAATGTATGCTTCCATGCCTAAGAGAATAGCCTCCTTAATGCACAAGGCACAGTCAGATGGCTCTCGGCCATGGAAGCAATAATCATTCCAGAGAAAAGCAAAGAAGTACTGCCTGAGGACCTCCCAATCTGCAGCTCCAAAGTGCCACAGATGACATTTTTTTGGAGGGTCCACAGGCCGTACCAGGGCGATAGGACAGGTTAAGGTAATAAGGTTATGATTGTAGGAGCCCAACAGAGAGAAAAGATTAACAGTGTAAGCAGAAGGATTAGTTGTAAGGAAGAGGTTACAGTCGTATTACTCGGGTGCTGGAGGTTCGTTGGGAGTGATAGGACGAGCACGCGACTCTGACCGTCTAGTACAGGGGAGGACAGACATTTTAGCTTTAGCTCTGGTTGTGGGTTAAGGACTACTTCCCACTCACGGCTTGAGCCCAGCGGCCACGATACTGAAGTTTGAACGTGTTGGCTGGCCGACTTAAGTTCTCGGTGACTTTTATATCTGGATAATAGCAAGTAAATTCGGATAATGGTTTAATAGAGCCAAGGTCCAGCATCCGGATAATGATACATGTCTGGATACTGAGCATCCAGATAAATGAGGGACTGCTGCAGTACAGTACTGAAAATACATATGAATTACATGGAAAAGTAAACTAAAGAAATAAATCTTGAGCATCTACTGGTGAACTGATGATTAGGAAAGAAGTGTTGTACAGTAGAATTATCATTACTCCTTTGCTCACAGTTATGTATTGGGCCACAGCCTGCCACTTTGTTCCTTGCCTGACTGTTGTAGTCCACCCCTCGCTCACCACTCAGCTGGTTTGCAGATAATACAGTAAATACGTACAGATTGCAAGCACAGTAATTTTATCCAACAAAGCAAACCTTCATTTCTGTCAGCTACATTTGATCATCTAAGCAAATGCATTCTAAGATGATGTATAAATTCATCTCAGAAAGGGTTTGAGGAACAAGTTGGTGGGCTGTGGCCATACACAACTGAGGAAGGGATTCTTGATAATTCTACTGTACAACACTTCTTTCGTAATCATTAGTTCACCAATAAATACTGAAGATTTATTGCTTTAGTTTTTTTTCCCCATGTTTCATTAATAAAATAACAAATAATGTTTAACAAAATGAACTTATTGTGTGCATTGTGCACACTGCAGTCATGTGTGTTACGTCTATGGTGTTTGTTTAAAAGGTTATGTTTCAAATGGAATTATTTTTGTGGTCCTGGATACAAGTGGTATTGTACAGTAAAAGACCTCCCATCCAACCACCAATAATCTGAAAATCCCAATACTGTACTCCAAATTTGCCAAGGCAATATTTTTTGAATTTTTATGGTCTTTTTTTTTTTTTCTGGGCTTTATCTAAGGATTTATCTGGCTTGGACTTGCCCTTGGTCTTGGATGTACCTGACTGAAACTATTCATCTATACTTCTTTGCATTTCCGGTGAGTAAAACAATAACCCATATCATTTTAAGTGTTTATGTAATGATCCTGTACATACAGTATTTTTAATGTTTTCAAAGGGCCCTCCCAATAGTCCGAAAGACCCTTGGTCCCCTGCGATTCGGATTACAGGACTTTTACTGTATATACCACTGTGTATCAGATGTCTGGGAAAAATAAATAACTGGAATATTCCCAGGCTTCCCGGTTAACTGGGATTGCACAGTACAGTATTACAATACTGTATTAATGCTGTTTTGTATTTTATGTTTAGCTTTCATCTTTTACTAATGGGAAAGCAATTAGGATAGAGAGTTGAGACAGACAGTAACACAATATCCAGCACATTGCTGATTGTTGAGCCAGTGAAGGGGGTACTGTGCAATAGCTGACATTTTGCTTTAACTGACTTAAGGCTTGGCTGAATTACAATGGATAATTGAGAGTTTATAGTACGTTAAATGCAAAAAAGTGTCTGGTGGCCTAGGAGTTGCCTGGTAGGTCCAAGTGGTTTTTTCCATTTACCAGTGTGTATCCAGTATGTATGATAGTTTGACCGTGGGCCCTCAAAGTGATCAATATATCCAGTATCTGGTCTAGTGGGGTATGGTAGACCAAGATGGCACATCATCACATCTCATTCTTGTGTTTTCATTTAAGTTCTGTACCAGTAAGTTATCTGTTAATAGTTCATGTAATTTATAACTCCATATGTTTGTATTATTACCTGAATCATTCTTCTCCCAGTTTACCTCTTTGCAGTTAAACTCTCTTGTAAAGTCTAGTCCATTTCTTCTTAGTGCAAGTTTTTCCAGATACATCAACATATCTCTAGTGATATCCTCATAGCTTTCATCATTCCATGTTCTTGTTTTGGGAGGCATATAAGCCAATCCTTTATCCATCTTTCTCTCTTTGTCAGTTTGTATTCCTACTGTTAAGGCGTCTGCCTTGTTGCTGCCATTTCCACATTTCTTGACTTTGATATCTGGAATTATTAAAACCTCACCAGACCTACCTGCCTTTGTCTTTTTTCTGTGTACTTTATCCACTCCAGTTCAGCACCACTGGTTTTATCTTTAATTATCTTTGTTTCACTTAAACATATATGCCAGTTTTTCCCTGGTCATATACTGTAATATGTGAACTCAAATTTTTTTAGATTAATCCATCTGCATAACACCACATAAGCTGCTCTCTGTTACTTTTGCTGTGCGTCTGCCTCCTCTACTTTCTCCTTTATGATTCCTGTTTACTTTCTGTTTTCTCCCTAGTATACTATTTTACTATTTTCATTTTTATCACTAAAAAAAGAAGTACTTCTTTGTTTTCTCATCATTTTCTTCATTGCATCTGCTTTTAATCCTTGTATTATCTCTCCTTCTCTCTCTTCCTGGTTTACGTCCTTTCTTACGCTGGTCTCACTGAACTATCTTTCAGTCTTTATATGGATCTCAATATCTCTTTGGCAGCACTGGTTCAGTTGAACTGTATCTTAAGTGGCCCCTTCTCACTCTTTCGATACCATCCTAATTTCCATACTCCCTCGATCTCTTTCTCCCAACCAATATTACTTGTATCTGTTTCCTGGATCAATTCGCAGGCTGTTTTTTCCTCTGACTCTTTCATTTCAGTTTTGTTCCTAATTTAATCGTCAATATCTCCTAACAATCAAATATTTTTTTCTATCAGATACTATTCTCTTTTATTTTTTCTCTCTTCCTTGTAATGTTCAGCACACATCCTTCAAAATGTACTTTTTCTTCATTTCTTCTGTCTCCAATTTCTCCTTTGTTCTTTTCTGTTCTATTTTTCTGCTTATTACCTGCCACACATTCTGCATATTATTCAGTTATGTTTCTACTGCCTCTGATGTCAGTCATTTTCTCTTATGCATCTCTGTAATACTTCATTTTCTAATTTCATTTTGTGGCATCTGGCTGTAGGTATTTTTTACACCTCTGCCTCTATTGACTTTTTACTTTTTACCCACCTCATTTCTCTCTCTCTCTCTCTCTCTCTCTAATTATTTTCTGTCAGTTACTCTTCTCATTATGTCAAAATTGTTCTCCCCTATATCACAAAGTTCATTAATTTTTCCTCCCAGTATCTCAATTCTTGCCAAAATTATTTGTGCTGCACTACTTTCTAACTGCCATTCCAAACCATTTTTCATCACCATTTTTCATTTGGGTTTCAAAACCTTTGAATCCTTTAGATGATGGGCTTCTGCTCTTATTTAATCTTATTTTTGCCCTAATGTCGTCATATGTAGGGGTCAGAGCCAAATGCGTAACCTTTCACATGGAAATGATGGTTCCAGTGGTCTCATAACTAACAACGTCCATCTTATAAGCCCAACAGTTTTTTTTTTTTTTTCCAGCTAATATTGACTCTACACTTAAATTTTACTTGGAGACAGGACCGACATGAATTTGAGTTGAACTCCATGTTCACAAAATAGGTGAAAGTTTGGCAACATGAGTTTGTCTCCATCTAGACGCATGCTGTCATGTGTGTATTTACGTATTTGTAGTATACAGGAATTAAGCTAAGCCCATGTTGTCTCCATATCTATAATTATCTACTCTGATTTTAAACACATGAATGTTTTTTGCTTGCAGCACCTCTTCGTTTAAGTCATTCCAAATACTTATGCTTCTGTTTGGGAAACGGAACCTTTTAAGATCATTAAGACATCTACTTTTCCTCAACTTGAAGTCATGACCTCTTGTTCTTCCATCACCCAACACAAAAAGATCCTCTTGATCCACCCTTTCCAATTCTCTCACATTTAAGTATTGTGATCAGGTCACCTCTTTCCCTTCTCTTGCGCAGTGTTGTAACTTCGGTTTTCCCAATATCTCTTCGCATATGAGTTCCCTTAAGCACAGTATCATCCTTGTTGTCATCTGTTGAACCCTGTCTAGTTTATCAATATGCTTCTTCAAATGAGGTGACCATACCACAGCCGCATACTCAAGTCTTGGTCTTATCATGGTTACTATCAACTCCTTCAGCATTTCCTTGTCCATATAATTAAAAGCCACTCTCCTGGTAGTCAGTAATCCATAAGTTCCTCCAATAATTTTGTTTATATGCTTTTCTGGTAACAAGTCATCGTGAGAAATAACTCCTAAGTCTTTCTCATCTTTTCTTTTACTAATTATCTCATTGCCCATTTTATATGTCCAGTACGGTCTTCTTTCTCATTCCCATTTCTAATACATGACTCTTCTTGGCATCAAAAATCCATTTACCAAGTCTGACTCCAGCTGTGGAGTTTGTCCAAGTTCTCTTGCAGTATTTTACAACTATCAATACATTTAATATGTTTCATGATTTTAGCATCATCTGCAAACATACTCATGTAACTATTCAAACCCTCTGGCAAAACTTTTACATTTATCAGAAACATTATTGGGGTTAAGACAGAGCCCTGGGGTACTCCACTAGTCACGTTTCTCCAATGTGAAACCTTCTCACCATCCACTCACTCAGTGTAGTGCTGCTCTCGGGTGTCTGCCCTGTCCTCTCCTCCATCCTTCTTTCCTTCCATCTTCTTCTGTCTTTCTTTCCTTCGTTCTTTCCTCGTCTTTCTGCCTATGGGTGACTTTACACTTCCTCTTCTGTCTTTCATTCCTTCATTCTTTCCTCTTCCTTCTGCCCGTGGGTGACTCTACACTGAGTGACAAGCCAAATGGTTTCCTGTACACCAGGAAACCATTTACTATGCTGGGTGGTAACCATATAACCAAATTTTGGCGCCTGGTGGTTTAGTGGGTAATTATTGTGCTCCAGTCGGATTGAGCCGGTGAAGGTTTATATCCAAGAGATGGTTGGGGTTTATTGCTCATGTAATGCCACTCAGGGATGAGTGAGGCTGGTCACTCTCATCTTAAATGTCGGGACCAACTGCCTAGCCCCCGGCTCCTACGCTCCCCATGGGGCAACGTAGGATTGGATGATGGATGGATGGATGAAATCTTGTCTCTTACAACTGTTCTCATCTGCCTTCCTATCAAATAATCTCCCATCCACTTTAATAGTTTCCCATGTGCCCCTCCAAAGGTCTTCAACTTCCACAGTAGTCTCCTATAGGGCATCCTGTCAAATGCTTTCTTGAGATCAAGATAGACACAACTTGCCCATTCCTCTCTCTCTGGTATGACATCTATTACCCTACTGTAGAAACTTAATAGGTTAGTTACACATGAACTTCCTTCCCTAAAACCACACTGTCTGGGTGTTATCACTTCATTTTCTTCTAAATGCTTTATCCATCTTTTTCTAATAATTTTCTCACAGATTTTACAAACAGTACTAGTAAGTGATACATGTCTGTAATTAAGTGGATCTTCCCTATCTCCTCCCTTGAAGATTGGCACAATACTTGCTCTTTTCCACTCTTTAGGTAACTTTCCATTTCCCAACGAGGTCTTGATGATAACATAAACAGGGCTTACTAACTGGTCTGCACATTCCTTCAGGATCCATCCAGCCGCACCATCTGGTCCCATTGCTTTTCTCACATTCAAACCCCGCGTCGGCTGTAGCATCCTATTTATGTAAACTGTAATTTCTGCCATTCCCATCATGCTGGGTTCCATTTCAGGTTCCCTCATTCCTCCTGCAACACATAGACTGACTGCAGCTTGTTGTTCATTATTTCACACAATTCTTCTTCCCTTTCGCAAGTTTCATCTCCATCCCTCGATCGTATTATACTGTCTTTAATTTTCATTTTACCATTTACAAACCTATAAAATAGTTTCAGCTCTTTTTTACATTTAGTTACAATATCCTTTTCATATTTCCTTTCTTCTTCTCTCTCCACCCTTACATATTCATTTTTTACCTGCTTGTACTCCTCCCAAGCCCTTTCACTATACCTTCTTCTCACATTATTCCATGCTCTTTTTCTTACCTCATATGCCATTCTACAGCTGTTGTTAACCCGATCTTTCTTCCTTTCCATAGCTGCGGAAAATTTTGGGACATATTTACTAACTCCTGTTTTATATATTTCTATAAAAAACTTGTATTTCTCATCAACATATGTGATCGTATTTATTTTACTCCAGTCTACATTTTGGAAATAGTTTCTCAGGGAAGCAAAGTCTGCCTTCCCATAATTGTTTCTATTTTCTCTGTGTTTTTCATCCCTTTCTCCTTCCTTTACTCCTGCCACTACCATCTCAATAACCAGATGATCACTTTTACCAGAGGGGCATTGGTAGGTAATGTTCCTCACATCATTGGGCCCCTTTGTGTGTGTGTGTGTGTGTGTGTGTGTGTGTGTGTGTGTGTGTGTGCACCAACCTAGTTGTAGTACTGTCTACAGGAATTGAGTGAAGCTCGTGTTGTCGTGTCTCCATAGCTTGTACTATCCAATCTGCTTTTAAACACATGGATGTACTTTCCTTGCACTGCCCCCTCTTCCAGACTGTCCCAAATGTCTATATTTCTATATGGGACACTAAATTTTTTCACATTGTTTAAGGATCAATTCTTCTTCAGTTTCTGTTCATGTCCTCTTTCCCTGCCATCATCATCCACAAACAGGTCTTCTTTGTCCACATTTTCCGGTTTTCTAACACGTTTAAACCTTATAATAAAATATCTTCTCTCTTTTCTCTCAGTGATCATTAGCAACTTCAGTTACTTCAGTCTCTTTTTACAAAACAATTCTCTCAAAATTGGTAACATCCTACTCACCACCCTCTGTATGTTTTCCAATTTTTTAACATGCCTCTTTAAGTGAGGTGATGATAGCACTGCTGCATATTTTAATTTTGGTCTTACTGTGGATACATTTTTTCATCCAGATAGCTGAAAGCCACTCTAATATTGGCCATCAATTTGTATGCACCTCCATAGATCTTATGCCTTTCTGGTGATAGATTATTCTATATGGTCACTCCTAAATCTTTCTCTTCCCTTGCATTGCTGATCCTCTGTCTTCCCATTTTATTCTCATAATTAGCTCTTTTGCCACTTATTCCTATTTCTAGGACATGGCTTTTTTTTTCTTTTTTCAATAAACTACATTTTCCACATCTGTTTATAAATGTACAATTTGTCTAAATCATTTTGCAACTCCTCACAATTGTCACTGTTCTTGATATGCTTCATAATTTTTGCATCATCTGCAATTTTCACTGTTTCAATAATGCAGAGAGTAGGCCAGCATGCTTTCCAATACAAGTTCCTCTAACTCTCAGCACCTAACTACATGCACATTACACACTACACTTCCCATTCAAAATTTTACCCCCCAAAAATGGCATCAACAAACCAAGCCTCGTAGTCCCTACATCATCCACCTTTCTCCCGGTGATGACCCAGCAAGATGCCTGGAACCACTGTCTGACTCACTTCTTCATTTCTGCAACATTCATGGCCTTTCCTCAAACTTTTTCTCTGCTCAGCACTACTTCTCTTCCTCTAAACCTCACCTTCTTTTCCTAACTGAGATGCAGCTGTCTGAGACAACTGATAGTAAACCCTTCTTTGTATCCTCCTACTTTCTCTATACTCATTTCAAAGTCAAAGGTGGCTGTTGTGTATATGTGCACAATGACATATCTTGCTCACTTGTCCTTGAACTTATATATTCAGAATACTCCACTCTCTGGCTATGGCTTTCCGGTCATTCTCAGACTAAATGTATCTGTGCTGTTTACCTATCCCCAAATTCTACTGACTATGAAAAATTCTTTAACTATATTACTTCTAAGATAGAATGCATCATATTCATTTCTCCTTTCTCTGAAATCTCCACTGTAGGAGATTTCAGTGTTCACCACCACCTTTGGCTCTCCTCTCCTTTCACTGATCCACCTGGTAAACAAGCGTACATCTTTGCTATCCATAATAACTTAGAGCAGCTTGGACAGCACCCTACCCATATCCCTTACCACCTTGGAGAGAGTTCCAACATACTTGACCACTTCCTTACAACTAATCCTTCTGCTTACATTGTTAATCATTTCTCTCCATTAGGCTCCTCCAATCACAACCTTATGACCTTAACCTGTCCTATTGCTCCAGTAAGGCCTGTGGACCCTCCAAAAAACCATCGGTTGTGGCACTTTGGAGCTGCTGATTGGGAGACCCTCAGGCAGTAATTCTTTTACTTTCCCAGAATAATTATTGCTTCCATGGCCGAGAGCCATCTGAGTGTGCTTCGCGCATTATGGTTATTCTCTCGTGCATGGAAACATACATTCCATTTTCACATCCTTTGACTAATGCAAAAAATCCTTGGTTTAAAATACAGACTAAATACATAAAATCCATCCTAGACAGTTTACCAACCAATAAAGCTCCAGGCCCAGGTGGAATTCCTCCAGTTGTTTTGAAAAAGAGCTCCCCATAACTTGCCTCTGTTCTAGCTAAATTATTCAGAATATGTACTTCTTCATTCCCTAGTTCTTAGAAAGAAGCCAGTGTCCACCCAGTTCTGAAGAAAGGAAGTTTCTTTGACCCCTCTGACCACAGACCAATAGCTATCATGTCTTCTCTTGGTAAAATATTTGAAATTGTAATGAATAAGCACATAGTTAAACATCTTGAATCCAACAACTTAATTAGTGATAGACAGTATGGATTTTGCCACAAAAGATCCACCATTGATATACTTATCTCCTGATGCACACTATCCATTAACCAATTGACCAACATGGAGAAACTCATACAGAAGCCCTTGGTATTTTTAAAGCTTTTGACAGAGTGTGGCACCGTTCCCTGCAATCCAAACTCCTTTGCTATAGACTAACGTCTTTTGTTTCTCTGATTTCCTCATATCCCAGTGACAGAAATATAAAAGTAGATGATGTAAATTCCTATTTCCATTCAGTTAACCTGTGGAGAGCGACCATGCTTCCGTAGTTACCGGGCGCCAAGCGACGATTTGGATGAAATTTCGAGTCTTACAGAATTGAATGATACACACATCATCGTATTGGACATGTTCGCATGCATCCAGCAATATATATATATATATATATATATATATATATATATATATATATATATATACAGTACCCTCGCGTCCAACACGTGTTTGTCCAGCACAATTCGCGTCCAGCACGGAGAGCAAAATATTAGTACGATTTAATACAATTTAAGTACTGTAAAACGGGTGCGTAAGCATAACACTGACGGAGCTCCGAGAAGTGGGTGAAATCTGCTGAGTTTGCCTCTAGCACGATCACCCCTGGTCCAACACGGTCATACTGGACATTCCTGTGACGCTGACAGCCAATCAAAACTTCCGATCAAGTAGAATCCCCCACCCGCTATCATGACGTGATCGTGATGTCGCCCAATAAAAAACACTTCTGCTCTCACATGATGTTTTGTTTAAATTTCTCCCGCCACAGTGCCATTCAGTCGCATAATTCACATTGGACGGTGTTTTTTTCTCGCTGCATTTTCTGCCCTTGCTACTGCATTTTACCCTGCTCACGATGCCTAGGAAGCCTTCTGAGAACCCCAAGAAGTGGCGGCACCTCCCTCAGGCCACCAAGCTAGAATTCATCGAGAGGCAGAAGAAAGGGGAGAGGAATTTCAAAGGATTTATAAGGGAGGTTGAGGAGGAGCAGCAGCCATTATCTGCTAGTGACGCCAGCAGCCGTCCTCCAGGGACCCAGTAGGACTACCTACAGCCTCGGATATCACCTTCCATTCCCAGCAAGCCCACCATCAATATCTTCAAAGGTTAGTTATCATTCATAGTACAGTACCATTTATTATAATTACAGTAGTACCAATATATGTATAGGTATATGGTAGGTATTTAGGGTGACTTTTCCTAGGGTTGCTGACATAATTCATTTTTCCCCATAAGCTCTATTGTTTGTCCAACACGTTTTTGGTCCAACACGGGACCCATGCATGACAATATTACCGTGTTGGAGGCGAGGTTACTGTATATATATATATATATATATATATATATATATATATATATATATATATATATATATATATATATATATATTTATAGTTTTTTTATATATATATATATATATATATATATATATATATATACTGTATATATATACAGTACCCTCGCGTCCAACACGGTAATATTGTCATGCATGGGTCCCGTGTTGGACCAAAAATGTGTTGGACAAACAATAGAGCTTATGGGGAAAAATGAATTATGTCAGCAACCTAGGAAAAGTCACCTTAAATGCCTACCATATACCTATACATATATTGGTACTACTGTAATTATAATAAATGGTACTGTGCTATGAATGATAACTAACCGTTTAGGATAGTGTTGGTGGGCTTGCTGGGAATGGAAGGTGGTATCCAAGGCTGTAGGTAGTCCTACTGGGTCCCCGGAGGATGGCTGCTGGAGTCACTAGTGGGTAATGGCTGCTGCTCCTCCTCAACCTCCCTCATAAATCCTTCAAAATCACACTTAGAATCACTATCTTCGTCCACAGCCAAGGAAGGTCCTGCTTCTGCCTGTCCGAGCACTCTGTAAGCCTTCACTGCTGCCAGGATCTTGTCTTGGTTTTTTATTATGGTCCTCACGTTGGCTGTGAGAAGAGTGGAGAAATTGCAAGATAGTGAGAAAATGGCAGAGTATAAGAGCATAGTGGAAGAAAGATTGGGAAGATATGAGCTAGAGCAGATGGAAGGGGTGGAAGACGTATGTAAGATATTCACGGAAGAGATAGGCGCAGCGTGTGAGGCGGTTTGTGGAGTGAGGAGGAGATGCAAGGGTGTGCAAGGGACAGCATGGTGGAATGATGAGGTGAAACGAGCTGTGGAACAAAAGAAGAAGGCATATGGTGAATGGTTGGCGAGTAGAGGTAGGGGAGAAGATGAGAGACAGAAGAGAGAGGTATATGTGAGCACGAGAAGGGAGGTTAAGAGACTGGTGAAGGAGAGTAAGAAGAAAGTGGATGAAGAGTTTGGGAGGAATCTGAGTGTGAAATGGAGGGAGAGTAAGAAATTGTTTTGGAAGGAGGTAAAGAAAGTAAGGCAGTGTGAAAGGGGAAATAATAGGGGAGTGAAAGATAGGAATAATAGATTGTTGGTGGAGAAGAGAGAGAAATTGAGGAGATGGAAGGAGCACTTTGAGGATTTGTTGAATGTAGAGAGTGAGAGCAGTGTGAGTATAAGTGGTTGGGGAATAGCTGGGAGAAGAAGAGATGAGAGGAGGGAGGAAGAGATCAGTAGGGCGGAAGTAGTGGAAGCGATGAAGAAGATTAAGCTGGGAAAGGCCCCAGGAATTGATGGAGTGTGTCGTGAAATGCTTAGGTATGGGGGTGAGATTGTTGTGGAGTGGATATGGAAGTTGTGTAGATTGGCTTGGGAAGAGGGAAGGGTTCCAGAGGACTGGAAATCAGGTATAATTGTTCCTCTGTACAAAGGAAAAGGGAGAGAGAAGTATGTGGTAACCATAGGGGTATTTGCCTTCTTAGTGTGACCGGTAAAATATATGGTAGAATACTCATTGATAGGGTTAGGCATATGACAGAGGAGCTAGTTGGAGAAGAACAAGGGGGATTTAGGAAGGGAAAAGGGTGTGTAGATAGATATTTGTTCTAAGATGTTTAGTGGGGAAGTATCTAGAGAATGGAAGGAAAGTGTATGCTGCCTTCATGGACTTGGAGAAAGCTTATGACAGAATAGATAGGCAAGGTATGTGGAAGGTATTAAGAATATATGGAGTGGAGGGGAAATTGTTGAGTGCTGTGAAGAGTATGTACGAGGGAGCTAGGGCTACGGTGCGAGTGGATGGTGAGCTGAGTGAGTTCTTTGATCTCAATGTGGGACTGAAACAGGGGTGTGTGATGTCTCCATGGCTGTTTAATATATATATATGGATGGGGTTGTAATGGAGGTGCAAGGTAGGGCAGTAGATGTGGGGCTGGCCCTAATGAATGAGGGTGAGATTTGGAAGCTTCCGGTGTTGCTGTTTGCTGATGATACAGTATTGTTGAGTGAAGATGAATGGGAGTTGCAAGGTTTGGTGAATGAATTTGGGACAGTGTGTAGGAGGAGGAAGCTGAAAGTTAATGTAAACAAAAGTAAAGTTATGGTGTTTGAGAGGAATGAAGTCACAGAGTGTGCAGTGAGGTTGGATGGTGAGGATATGGAGAATGTGAGTGCATTCAAGTACTTGGTTAGTGTGATGAGTAAGGATGGAACTTTGGGGGATGAAGTACGTGAAAGGGTACAGCAGGGAAGAAAGGTTGTTGGTACACTGAAAGCAGTGATGAGAAATAGGGAGGTGAGTATGGAAGTTAAGAAGTCACTGCATGAAGGTATTGTGATCCCTACCCTGATGTATGGAAGCGAGGCGTGGACCTTGCAAGAGGGGAACAAGTCAAGAGTGAGAGCAGTGGAAATGAGTTACTTGAGAGGAGCATGTGGAGTGACGTGGAGGGACAGGTTGATGAATGAAGAAGTGAAGGAACGTTGTGGGGTAGATGTGGATGTGGTTGAGAAGATTATTAGAAATACACTGAGGTGGTTTGGACATGTGGAGAGAATGGAGAATGAAAGACTGACTAAGAGGGTGTATGTAGGTGAGGTGGAGGGAGGGAGAGGGAGGGGTAGGCCGAGGATGAGGTGGAGGGATGGAGTTGAGAGGTATATGAGGGAGGGGGGGGTGAGTTGGGGGGAGGGTAGTCAAATGGTGGGTGACAGAGTGACTTGGAGGCATTTTGTCTGCGGCCACCCTTTGCGGGACTAGGGCGTCGGGCTATAGATAGATAGATAGATAGACGTTGGCTTCATTCATGTTGTAGACCTTGGCAATGTCAACTTTCCTCTCCCCTTTCTTCTTCCTCTCGATGCTTTCTAGCTTGGTGGCCTGAGGGAGGTGCCGACGCTTCTTGGGGTTCTCAGAAGGCTTCCTAGGCATCGTGAGCAGGGTAAAATGCAGTAACAAGGGCAGAAAATGCAGCAAGAAAAAAACACCTTCCAATGCGAATTATGTGACTGAGTGGCGCTGTGGCGGGAGAAATTTAAACAAAACATCACGTGACAGCAGAAGCGTTTTTGATTGGGCGGCATCACGATCACGTCACGATAGTGGGAGGGGAAGGCTACTTGATCAGAAGTTTTCATTGGCTGTCATCATCATGGGAATGTCCAGTATGACCGTGTTGGACCGGGGGTGATCGTGCTAGAGGCGAACTTTGCGGATTTCGCCCACTTCTCAGAGCTCTGTGCGTGTTATGCTAACACACTCGTGTTGCAGTAATTAAATCATATTAAATAATACTAATTATTTGCTCTCCGTGCTGGACGTGAATCGCGCTGAACTAACGCGTGTTGGACGCGAGGGTACTGTATATATATATATATATATATATATATATATATATATATATATATATATATATATATATATATATATATATATGACCACATTAAGTCACATGGTAGTGAGATAAAATGGCCAGAAGATGAACAGCTGGTGGCGCGAGCAACCCACCCACCACCCGCGGTGATTGAGGTAGGTTATTGTCCGGGAAAAACAGCCTATATTTACCAAGGCATTGGCAAAGATGACATGATTACTGTATCATCAACTCTCTCTCTCTCTCTCTCTCTCTCTCTCTCTCTCTCTCTCTCAGAGAGAAGGAATAGAATGGAGAATAAGAGAGAAGAGGAGGGAGGGAATTGAGAATAAGAGAGAGAAGAGGGACAAAGTTTATGCCTTATCTCCTCACCCAATGAGACGTGTCTTTGCCATTCCCGTATTTATTCTCTCTCTCTCTCTCTCTCTCTCTCTCTCTCTCTCTCTCACACACACACACAGAGAAATGCCCTTTATCTCTCTCTCTCTCTCTCTCTCTCTCTCTCTCTCTCTCTCTCTCTCTCTCTCAGAGAAATGCCCTTATCTCTCTCTCTCTCTCTCTCTCTCTCTCTCTCTCTCTCTCAAGTGTGTGTGTGTGTGTGTGTGTGTGTGTGTGTGTGTGTGTGTGTGTGCGCACGCGCACAGATCCCGTTTATCTCTCTCTCTTTCTCTCTCTCTCGTGTGTGTGTGTGTGTGTGTGTGTGTGTAGATCCCCTAGTGCCTGGTGCGGAGTTGGCGATGTCATGGGAGGAAAATTAGTTCACGCTCCATGGTGTCTGTGCACGTGCGCGCGTATTCTGATCATATATGGGATAGTGCATGGGTGGTATCGAAAGTACAAATTTCAACCACCTACCCCTTGTGGCGCAGTTTTGGTACGCCTTTGAGAATCGCACTCATTTGAGGCTTATCGCTTTCGACTCTGATAAGTCCCAAATGAGGCCTATCGCTCTCAACGGGTTAACACCAGCATGCCACAAGGATCAGTTCTGGCTCCAACCATACTCTTAATTCACATTAATGATCTCTTATCTGTCACCTATAATCCCATTCATTCATATGCAGATGACTCAATACTTCACAGTTCATTCACACTTAAACACCCATTTACAAAGTTTAATATCTCTATCTCACAACTCAGTACAGCCATCTCCATAAATCAAGACTTGTCTAGGATCATTTAAGGTGGACAAAATAACCCTGTCTCATTTAATGCCAGTAAAGCCAGATATTGCCAGATTCCCATATTTCCTTCAGTGCAACTAACATTGCTGTCTCTTAAAGTGTTGAAATTCTTGGTGTTTCACTCAATATTGCCCTCAGCTGGACCTTTCATGCCAGATCACTTGCTAAAACCACCTCAATTAAACTTGGATTATTGTACAGAATTCGTAGCTTCTTCACTGACGAGCAGTTTGCTATAGTTTATGGGAGTCATGTGTGCTTTCAGCTGGAATATTGCTCAGCCTTTTGGAATGGATGTGGAGAAGTTGCAGTAGAACAGCTAGACAGAATTCAGAACAAAGCTGTTAGAATTTTAATAACCCTGCTATTACAAGCAAACTACCTCCCCTACAGGCAGGAAGGAATGTTACCTCCCTTATATTATTTTATAGATACTTTTATGGCAAATGCTCAGATGAAGTTGCATCCATTGTGCCATCTCTCCATGCCTTCCCCTGTGTTACACAGGTATCTGGTAGTGCTCATGACTGGAATGTCACACTGCCATATTGCAGAAGTTCCACCTAACAGAAATCTTTTATTCCCCGAACTGCATCTCTTTGGAACTCACTTCCACAGAGTTGTTTCCCCCTAAACGTCAGCCTACAGCTGTTCTAGTCCAATTGTTATAGAAATTTTATGAATGGAGGACACCAGTAATCTTGTTTATGGATTATTTTTTTTTTATTAATTTTGTTTTCCTTCCTCTTGTTTAAAAAAAAAAAAAAAAAAAAACTTGAATATTGTGTCCCATTCCTCAATACCTTTAGTGCAAGCAGCTTTGTATCATCTGTGGCACAGAGGAAGGAGGCTTTTGTTTTACTAATTCATGTTCCATTTAAGATTATTGAGTAATGCTATGAATCTCCTCATGTCTTGTGTCATAGATTAGATTGGTATGCATGTGAAGGTATAATGTTCATATTGATTCACCTCTGCTGCAGGTGTCACTGAGTCTACGAACCTCCAACAACCCACCAGTGCTGGAAGTGGGACCAGAGAAGACAGAAATACGCAGTGTTGATAACTTTCAGGCAAGTTAAGGATATCCAGTCAGTGGTACAAGAGTTCCTGTGATATAGTACAGGCATTCCCTGCTATACAATACCCCGCCCTTAGCGATGTGAAAAAATTAATACCCTTCTCTGCCTGTCAATGGTCACTTCCTGGTTATCCGATGGGTTTTGTATTTTTGAACCAATTTTTATGATGTTTTAGGCCTATTTTTTTATTTATGTTGATTTATAAACGGTTTTTAGACTTAGATTAATATATTTTAGTCATAGGTGGGGTGAACACTGTCATTTTTGGGTATAGTTTACTAAATTTGATGTTTTCCAGACTTATTTTTGATGGTTTTCAGATTTTATTTTTGGGTAAGGTGTGTTATAAACTGCATTTAGGCTTAGTTTAGCTTGTTTTAAAGCTCTTTGGGGGATTGGGTGAGCTAGAAACTTGTTTTTGGACTCATTTGGGAGGTTTTGGACTTGGCTGGGGGGTAATCCCAAGGCTCCCAAATGCATCCCTATACTTTCCATGTTATAACGTCCCCATTTAACGATACCCCGGCTGAATGATGAGTTTTCCGAAATGCATCTCATTGTTACAGCAGGGACTAACTGTACTGTATTAATAATCTATAATGTTCATTTGGGCATATGGAGAGAATGGATGATGAGCAATTGGTGAAAAAGATAACTGGATCGGATGTGAGTGGTGTAAGGCTGAGAGGAAGACCACGAATAAGATGGATGGACAGTGTGAAGAGAGTGTTAGATGCGAGAGGGATGTCTGTTGAGCAAGGAAGAGTGGCTGTGCATGATAGGAATGATTGGAGAGAAATTGTGAATGAATAAATGGTGACCTGGCCCCGAGGGGATATTCTCCTGCATTTGGTCTGATCAGCTGATCAGATCAGGTGCGGGTAAGGGGATGGATCCATTGTGATGTGGTAGGGGTAAACCAGCTCTTCTGTTGGGCCCTGCTGCGGATGTCACTGATTGCACTGTGCAGTTGACCCTCGTGCAGTGTGGTACAGTGAGGATCTGTCCCTTCTCCCCTTGGGGCTAGAATACGAATAAATGTGTGTGTTTGGAGGAGTAAATTGGGAGTGTGTCGTCCTGTCTCGGTTACCTCCCTTTGTTTGGGGGGAAGCAGCCTAGTAGATATAAAGATAGATAGTTAGATAATGTTCATTTTTCAACAATTTGCCTTAATATTTTAAAATGTTCATATTTGAAACATAATGCTTTCCCTCTACAGTACTTTATAATTTCTTGCATCATCACAACCACACCTCCTTCTCCCCTTCTACTGCCACCAGGTTTTTCCCACCACCATCCTCATATTACCCTTAAGGTATTCATTTACAGTTACTGTTTGCCATTTACTGTTTCTGTATATATTCTGGTACTCCAAAGGTATACTCATCATTTGTGTTCTGTGCCTCACGTCTACTATGTCACCTTGCAGACCATACAGAACAAAACCCTGTGCAATCATTGGTTGCACCACTCCCACAGCTCACTTTGAAACTAGTCTGCCTTGCTAGCGAATATCTGAACGTGTGTGGCACACATTGCTATTTGGCACCCTATGCTAACACACCGCACCTCTGTTGTTATATAACAAAGCCACACAACACAAGTATACACAAAACAGTCACCACACAGACATTATCAGACAATCTTCATCAGTTTCCCACCTCCAGACATTCCTACACTAATAATGAAGAAACACCTACATACCCACTTCACACACATGGTAATACAATTATCAGACTCTCATCAACAATTTCCCACCTCCAGACATTCCTACACTAATGATGAAGAAACACCTACATACCCACTTCACACTATCTATCTATCTATTGCCAGACGCCTCAATCCCGTTTGGGGTGGCCACAAACAAATCGCCTCCAAGTCGCCCTGTCCCCCGCCATTTCACTGCCCTGCTCCCAACTCACACACCCCTCTCTCATATACCTCTCCACCCCATCCCTCCATCTCATCCTCGGCCTCCCCCTCCCTCTTCCCCCCTCCACCTCACTCACATACACTCTCTTCGTCAGTCTTTCACCCTCCCTCCTCTCCACATGGCCAAACCACCTCAGTGTGTTCCTCATAACGCTTCCTATCACATCCACATCCACACCACAACGCTCCTTTATATCCTCATTCGTCAGCCTGTCTCTCCACGTGACTCCACAGGCTCCTCTTAAATAACTCATTTCCACTGCTCTCACTCTTGACTTGTGTCCTTCCAACAATGTCCAAGCTTCACTTCCGTACGTTAGAGCTGGTATCACAATACTGTCATGTAGTAACTTTTTCACTTCCATGCTCACTTCCCTGTTTCTTATCACTGCTTTCAAGGAACCAGCAACCTTTCTTCCCTGCTGTACCCTTTCAAGCACTTCACCCTCCAAACCTCCACCCTTACTCATCACACTACCCAAATACTTAAACGTACTCACATTTTCCAATTCCTCACCATCTAACCTCGCTGTACATTCACTAACTTCACCTCCCTCAAAGACCATCACTTTACTCTTCCCTACATTCACCTTTAGGTTCCGTTTCATACACACTCTCTCAAACTCATCCACCAAGCCTTGCAGCTCCCCTTCGTCTTCACTCAACAACACAGTATCATCTGCAAACAACAGTACAGGGAGTTTCCAAACACTATCCTCTCTCACCAGGGCCACTCCAACATCCACTACCCTACCTTGTACCTCTTTTATTACCCCATCCATGTACAGATTGAACAACCATGGAAACATGACACATCCCTGTTTCAAACCAACTTTCAAAGAGAAAAATTCACTTAGTTCACCATCCACACGCACTGCAGCCTTCGCACCATCGTACATACTCTTCACAGCATTCAACAACTTCCCATCTACTCCATATATTCTTAACACTTTCCACAATCCTTGTCTATCCACCCTGTCATATGCTTTCTCCAAATCCATGAAAGCCGCATACAACTTCTTTCCCTTCTCTAGAAACTTTTCCACTAAAGATCTAAGAATGAATATCTGATCTACACAACCTCTTCCCTTCCTAAAGCCTCCCTGTTCTTCTCCAACTAATTTCTCTGTTCTTTCTCTAACTCTGTCTATAAGTATCCTACCATACACTTTTCCTATTATACTAAGAAGACAAATGCCCCTATGATTACCACACACTTCTTTTTCCCCTTTTCCTTTGTACAAGGGAATAATTATACCTGACTTCCAATCCTCCGGGACTCTACCTTCCTCCCAGGCCAATCTGCACATCTTCCACATCCATTCTACTACTATCTCTCCCCCATGCTTCAGCATTTCACCACACACTCCATCAATTCCTGGGGCTTTCCCCGATTTAACTTTCTTCATTGCTTCCACAACTTCTATCCTACTGATTTCTTCCTGTCTTCTCACCTCCCTCCTTCTCCCAGCCATTCCCCAGCACACATGATAATATAATACCTCAGTTAGAACACTATGCTACAAACCCCCCTTCCTGATGTCCCTCTGTCAGACAGATGGATCTGCTGGGCCAGGCATGAGCAGCAACACCAACTGATACTTCAGGAAGTGTGATTACAGGAAAACAGTTTTATGCAGACACTTCAGAAACAGGAAAACATTCACCACTTGTAATAAGGCTTAATTGGGACAGTTCACATAAAACATAGAACAAGCACAAGAAAATTTTTACCTGGCCATTTTCCAAAAATTGACAAAGCAATATCCACCTGCACTGGAATCATTACAACAGCCAGCAAGCCTTATATTCCTAGTGGCAACATCGAATACTTCAAAACAAAAATCTCCTCTCAGATTACAACTCATCAAGGACAGAAACAGATTAAAGGGAAAACTCATTTCACTTTGATGGAAGCAGAAACCTTGCACAACCCAAACAGCACCATTAATGAATACGTTAAAGCAGGCAAGGAAGAGAGTGTGAAAAGCATATAGACACCTTGAACATAAAACAAACAGCTGCTAATTCTGGAAAACTTTAAGAAATATTCACACATCTGAAAACTCACCCCCCCCATCAACTTATGAAGCCATAGTGGACAGTGATGGAACTATACCCATGGAAAAATGAACAAGCAAACAACCTAATAAACTATTACACGTCAGTAACACATAAAAATGCAAAACAATAAATCCAGCAAATGGCCAAAAGCACAAAAAAGTTCATACTAGTAGGACCAGGCCAAATTTCAAGCATCCATTTAAAACATCTTGTCCCCATAGCAATAAATGCCTTCATGGAAATCTTCAACTTCTAGACTCGTAATTAACTCCCCAGTATCTCGAAGAAAGAAGTCATCATCCCCCATACTCAAACCAGGAAAACCTGCCAATAGTCCTGCATCATTTAGGGTAACATCACTGCTGTGTATACCATTCATAATCATGAAGAGGCTAATCATAAAGAACATCACCCTCCACATTGTTTGATGTGACTCTCAGTATGGGTTCTGACCTAAACATTGAACCATCACACACTTTTTCATGCTGACCCATCTCATCATAGAAGGCTTCAAGAAGGAACCACCAATAGGGACCATCCTATGGGCAAAGTAAACAAAGCTTTTGACAGTATCAAACAATATTTTAATGAAACAGTAGCATTCTGGGGTTGCATGCTAATCACCCGCCAAAATATGTTGGTTAAGGTACAACCACGGAAAAATGTTGTGTCTGGTCTTGGTTCCACCGAGAAAACTTCAGACTTACGAGGCACAGAATCCAAGACACGAAGATGCAACTTTGGGAAAGCAAACTTTACAGGACTGAGAAAATTTTTGAAGGCGCAGATCGGCGAGAATTATGGGAAACAAGAGAGGTGCAGGAGAAATGGAATATCTTTCTAGACTTCTGTAATACAGGTGTGGAGAAGTATGTGTGAGACGTTAGTGGGAAAGAGAACTGGAGAAATGATTGGTTCAGCAAAGGTGTGTGATAGCAGAAATAGAAAGGGATAAGGCATGGAACACATGGAGAAGGAGAGGTAATTATAGAACAAAGGAAGAATATAAAAGAGATAGAAATGAATATACAAGAATACATAGAGAGGAAGAAAGAAACTTCAAAAATGGTATAGTTGACAAATGTAAGGGAGAACCTAAATTATTTTACAGATTTGTTAATGGCAAATTCAAACAAAAGGAAGGATTCAATAAGCTGAAAGTAGAAGGAAATGTCTATAAAGATGCGGTTATGCAAGCTGAAATAATGAACGAATGCTTCCAATCAGTCTTCACCAGAGAAAGTGATTTTGTGGAGGAGGGGGTGACTAGAAATGTAGTGTTAAAAGATGTAAAAGTTGAAGTGCCAGAAGCATACAGATTACTGGAATTACTGGAAACTCAAGATGTGAGGAAGGCCCCAGGACCAGATGGGATCTCTAATTGGATACTAAAGGAATGCAGAGAACAACTGGCAGATAAGATTCTTGGTTTAATTGTGTATTTTCTGGAAGAAGGGAAAGTGCGTTGGGAATGGAAGAGGGCCAATATGGTTCCAAATTATAAGGAAGGGATCAAGGAAGAACCTCAGAATTATAGACTAGTGTCCCTGACCAGATGGTTGCAAAACTGTGCAACAGAATCCTGAAAGACAGGTGGATTAAATATCTGGAGGAGATGGACATTTTGGCAGAAATTCAGTTTGGATTCTGAAGTGGAAGGTCGTGTGTTTCCAACTTGTTGAGCGTCTACTCAAGGGCGATATGTGTGCTACAGGAGAGAGATAGTTAGGTGGATAATGTGTATTTAGATTTGGAGAAAGCCTTTGACAAGGTACCTCACAAGCTACTAACATGGAAATTGGAACATAGGAGGACTGAAGGGGAACCTCTTGGAGTGGATGAGAAACTTATTGAGAGACAAACAAATGAGGACAGTACTAAAAGACAGGATGTCTGGATGGAGGGAAGTGACAAGTGGAGTCCCATAGGGCTCAGTGTTAGCACCCGTAATGTTCCTGATTTACGTAAACGATATGGTAGATGGAATGAACAGTTATGCAAGTCTGTTTGCTGATGATGCAGAGATCATGAGGAGAGTAGAAGTTGAGGAAGACTGTGAAATGCTCCAGGAGGACCTGGATAGGATTCGTGAGTGGAGGCGGATGTGGGAAATGAAATGCAACGCAAAAGAATGTACAATATTGGAAATGGGTAAATGTACCAAGAGATCATCACTGAATTATTTGCTGGGTAGTGAACCAATCACAAAAGCAAGAGAAGAGAAGGACTTGGGAGTGCTGGTCCAGGATAATTTGTCACCTGAAGAACACATTAACAAGATAGAGAGACATATAATCTCTTGACTAACATAAGAGTTGCATTTCATTACATGGATGAGGAAATGATGAAAAACCTGACAGTGGCCATGATCTGCCCCAGGTTAGAATATGTGGCAGAAGTCTGGCCCCCACATAAAATGAAAGATATAAACAAGATCGAGAGAATACAAAGAGCAGCAACCAAGATGGTCCCTAGCATGGCAGATCTGTCATCAGGGAAAGGCTGGAAACTAGACCTGCCTTCCTTAGAAGAGAGGGAGGGACAACATGATTGCAGTGTTCAGGGCAGTGATGGGAGTAGAAAAAACAGAGAGAAGATCTGTTAGTATGGGATGGGAGAGTAACAAGAGAACACAGAATGAAACTGAAAAAAACAAGTTGTTTGAAGGATATCAAGGAGTAGTTTTCCAAATAGATGCATAGACCAGTGGAATAGCCTGGACAGAGAGATCATCCACTCTAAAAACTTAAACTAGTTCAAAGCAAAATTTGACTTATCAAGAAACAGAGACAGGACCCCATGAACATAGCTCATTTCCTGTATACAGTCAAGTCGCCTAAGGTGCGCCTAATTGGTTCCAGACCGTGCCCGTGCCGTAGAAGACTGTGCCATACAAATAACTAAACCTAAGGGAAAAATGGAATTTGGTTCTGGACGTTCGCTCGAAGTCCCTTTTTCACCCCACTTTTCCCCATTTTTCCCCACTTTACGCATGCACACAATCAAGCAATCAGTCAATGCATGTATTACACGTAAGAATAGGCACAAAAAACGAAGGGGTGATCAGATAACAAACGGTCTGGCTACACACTGAGAGGGGTTTGAACAGTGGATGGGGGCTGAGGTTCACTCTCTGGCCACCAGGGGAATTTGCCCGCGTGTTTCAAACCTTGCCATGACCACGCCATAGGTATAGTTTATGCGCGTGGTTCGTTTTGGGGGGTCTGGCACCTTGCTGTGTCATAGAAAACCATGCCATAGAAGTACGCGCCATAGGCGACTTGACTGTATTACAACTAGGTAAATACACACACACACACACACTAACTGGGGACTTCAATACAAATATAAATTGGAATACTCTAGATATAAATAGCCAAGAAAGCTGTTGGGACCAAAAGCTCCTGGATCTCGTACAAGAGTTTTTCTTAACGCAACATGTGAGGGAAACCACCAGAAAAAGAGGACTTTATGTACCTTCAGTGCTAGATCTAATATTTACTAGGCAAGAAAATGATATTGACAGTTTAATATATCACCCTCCACTCGGCAAAAGCGATCATGCAGTACTAAATTATAACTTCAGGATAGCATATGACATAGTAAACAGCAATGATAGTTACAAAAAGAGCCTAAACTATAAAAAGGGAAATTATCAAGACCTAAAGAAGTATTTCTTAGAAGTTGATTGGGAAAATGAGCCTAGAGGACAAGATTTAAATGCTGTATATAAAAAATTTTGTGAATTTTATGAAATAGGAGTCCAGAAGTACATCCCACAGCACAAAGAAGCAGATAAGAAAATACAGAAATGGTTCAATACAGAATGTAAAAAATCAAAAGAAAGAAGAGATTTGTTGTGGAATAGATACAGAAGACACAATAGTGAAAGGGCGTATAATAATTACAAACAGGCAAGAAACGACTATACAAGAATAAGGAGGGAAGCCCAAAAACAGTGTTTGAGGAGGATATAATAAATAAAAGTAGTGATCAACCAAAGCTGTTTTACAGCTATATCAGAAGCAAAACTAAAGTAAAAGATATAATACAATCCATTACGGACGAGGGAATCACTTATACACAAGAGAAAGATATTTGTGAAGCACTAAATAAGAATTTCCAATTATACAGAAGAAAAAAATTTTGAGAGGGACTATGTGGAACACGCATGTCCACACATACTACCAGATATACAAATAGCAGAAAAAGTAATACAAGAGGAGTTAAGTAGATTAGACAGAGGAAAAGCAAGTGGTCCTGATGAAATTTCATGTTGGGTATTACGAGAACCTGCAAAGGAGTTAAGTAAACCATTATTTTTAATTTTCAAGAAATCCTTGAGTCAAGGGAAACTACCTGATATTTGGAAAAAAGCAAATATTGTCCCCTTATTCAAGAAAGGAAATAGACAAAATCCACTCAACTACCGACCAGTATCACTGACCAGTGTTGTAAGCAAGGTATTAGAAAAACTTATAAGAAAAGCTTGGGTAAATCATCTAGAAGAACACAGTATGATAACAGAAAGACAGTTTGGTTTCAGAAAAGGAAAATCATGTGTTACTAATCTGTTGAGCTACTATGACAGAGTAACAAACACAATACAGGAAAGGGAAGGATGGGTGGACAGTATCTATTTAGATTTCAAGAAAGCTTTTGACACAGTACCACACCAAAGACTTTTATGGAAACTGTACCATCAAGGAGGAATTCGAGGCAAACTGTTTTCTTGGATGCAAGACTTTCTCATAAAAAGAGAAATGAGGACAGTACTAAGAGGAAACTACTCATCATGGAAAGAAGTGACTAGTGGAGTACCATAGGGTTCAGTGCTGGCACCAATCATGTTTTTAGTGTATATAAATGATATAAACAGTAACACTGGAAATGAGAGCTATCTGAATATGTTTGCAGATGATGCAAAAAATACAAAGGAGAATTACTAACACAGACTCTTGCAAAGAGCTACAAGAAGAATTAAATAAACTTAATGAATGGAGTAGTACATGGCAAATGGAATTCAATGTGGACAAGTGTCATGTAATCAAGTTTGGTAAAAGTGGAAAAAGACCTGATTGGGATTATAAGTTAGGAAATAAAACCCTATACACATCAGAAAGAGAGAAAGACCTAGGTGTGATTATCAATAACAGACTATCTCCGGCTGACCACATCAGCGAGAAGGTACGGAACATGTATACACTGCTTGCAAATATGAGAAGAGCATTCACATACATAAATGAAGACATGCTAAGAAGGATAATAACATCATTCATTAGACCAACCCTGGAATATGCATCAGTAGTCTGGAGTCCTCATCTCAAAAAGCATATAGACAATATTGAAAAAGTTCAAAGGGCCGCTACAAGATGGATACCAAGCTTAAGGGACCTAAGATACGAAGAAAGACTAAATAAACTGAATCTACCAACTTTACAGGAGAGAAGGAAAAGAGGTGACATGATAATGCTATATAAGTGCATATCAGGAAAGGAGAAAATAGACATAAATGATTACTTAACATATGGAGAAGCATCAGCAAGAGGACACTGCAAAAAACTGCATAAGAAGAGAGGTGATAAAGATGTAAGGAAATTCAGTTTCCCAAACAGAGCAATTGATCAATGGAATGCACTACCAAATGAAATAGTGTGTGCCAAAACAATTCACAAATTTAAGGATATGTACGATAAATATGGTTTAAGACACGGGACAGTACGAGCTTGACTCATTCCTGTAAAGATACAATTAGGTAAGAACAATTAGGTAAGGTAAGAACACACACACACACACACACACACACACACACACACACACACACACACACACACACACACACACACAAATTATTTTACAGATTTGTTAATGGCAAATTGAAACAAAAGGAAGGAATCACACAACTGAAAGTAGAAGGAGAGGTCTACAAAGATGCGGCAATGCAAGCTGAAATAACGAACATATGTTTCCAATCGGTTTTCAATAAAGAAAGGGATTTTGTGGAGGGGGAGGGTGTGACTAGAAATGCAATGATAAAAGACATAAAAGTGGAAGTGCAGGAAGTGTGTAAATTACTGGAAACTCAAGATGTAAGGAAAGCCCCAGGACTGGATGGAATCTTTACCTGGGTGCTGAAAGAATGCAGAGAACAACTGCCAGACAAGATTCACGATTTAATTGTGTGCTCTCTGGAAGAAGGGAAGGTGCCTCGGGAATGAAAGAGGGCCAGTGTGGTACCAGTTTATAAGGGAGGAAACAAGGAAAAACCCCTGAATTATAGACCAGTGTCCCTGACCAGTGGAGTTGCAAAATTGTGCGAGAGAATCCTGAAAAACAGATGGATAAAATATCTGGAGGAGATGAACATATTGGCTGAGAGCAAGTTTGGATTCAGAAGTGGGTCATGTGTTTCCAACTTGCCGAGCGATTGACATGCTACAGGAGAGAGACAGCTGGGTGGATTGTGTGTATCTAAATTTGGAGAAAACCTTTGACAAGGTACCACACAAGCAACTAATGTGGAAATTGGAACACATAGGAGGACTGAAGGGAAACATCCTGGAATGGATGAGAGACTTCTTTAGAGACAGACAAATGAGGACAGTAATAAAGGACAAGATGTCCAGATGGAGAGAAGTAACAAGTGGAGTCCCACAGGGCTCAGTTTTAGAGTAATGTTCTTGATTTACGTAAATGGTATGGTAGATGGGATGAACAGTTATGCAAGTCTGTTTGCTGATGATGCAAAGATCTTGAGGAGAGTAGAAGTCTAGGAAGACTGTAGAATGTTGCAGGAAGACCTGAATAGGATCCAAGATTGGAGCCAGATGTGGGAAATGAAATTTAACGCAAAAAAATGTAAACTATTGGAATTGGGTAAGAGTGCCAAGAGGCCATCATTGAATTACATGATGGGTAATGAACCAATAAAAAAAGTGAGAGAAGAGAAAGATTTGGGAGTTCTGGTCCAGGATAGTTTGTCTCCGGAAAAACACATTAACAGAGACGTATAGTCTCTTGACTAACATACGAGTGGCATTCCATTACATGGATGAGAAAATGATGAAAAAATTGGTAGTGGCCATAGTCCGCCCCAGGTTGGAATATGCGGCAGTAGTGTGGTCCCCTCACAAGAAGAAAGATATAAATAAGATCGAGAGAATACAAAGAACAGCAACCAAGATGGTCCCCAGCCTGCAGATCTGTCTTACAGAGAGAGGCTGGAAAAGCTGGACCTGCTTTGTCTAGAAGAAAGGAGAGAGAGGGGCAACATGATTGCAGTGTTCAGGGCCATGATGGGACTAGATAAAATTAATAAAAATGATCTGTTTGTATGGAATAGGAGAGTAACAAGAGGACATGGTATGAAACTGAAAAAGCCAAGTTGTTTGAAGGATATCAAGAAATATAGCTTTCCATACAGATGCACAGACCTGTGGAACAGCCTGGACAAAGAGATCGTCCAGTCTAAAAACTTAAATGAGTTCAAAGCAAAATTTGACTTAACGAGAAAAAGTGATGGGACCCCACGAGCATAGCTCATTTCCTGTATATCACAACTAGGTAAATACACACACACACACACACACACACACACACACACACACACACACACACACACACACACACACACACACACAACCATAGATGAGTTGACAGTAGAAGTGAGTACACTTAGGAGGAAAATTAGTGAAATGGCAAGTACAGTAGTAAACCACGAGAGTATTATGGAAGAGTTAAAAAATGATAGAGACAATTAGGCAAGTAAGCAGTTTGTTAGACCAGAGCAGTGATATTGAGGAGAAGATAACACAGGTGAATGAAGCTGTGCAAAGCTACAAAAATGATGTGCAAACCACATATGCTGAAATGGTGAAAGTAAAGAAAGACTTAGAAACAAGGGTGGGAGAAAAAAGCATTAAAAAGGAAGTGAAAAGAATAATCCAAAACTATCCTAAATTAGTCAGAGATTCAGCAGATATCAACAAATCTATAGTAATCACTGGTGTAGAAGAGGAAGAAGTAAGAAACAAGATCTCAAGAGACAAAAAGGAGATGGCAAATGTAATGAGCATATTGAAAGAAGTGTCAGAGGAAATTTGTAGGAAAGTTATAGAGGAACACAAAAGGTTAGGGAAATACGAGAGAAACAAGTCATGACCCCTAAAGGTAACCTTCCAGAGTGTAAACACAATGGAGGAGATACAAAAAAATGCAAAGAATTTTATGGAAAAAGAGGAGTTCAAAAATGTATGGATAAAAAGATGCCTAACACAAGAGGAACTGAAATTACTGAAAGAGAAGAGGGAGGAATCAAAAACAAAAAAAGAGGGAAGATCAGAGGAGGAGGAGAATACATTTTTTTACAGACTAATTGGATTCCAGGTACAAAAATGGTACATAAACAGGAGGGAATAACAGGAGGAAGGTAGTAGAACCAAGTCATGACAAGTATATAAACAAGATGATTAAGTTGGTGTACTCAAATGTGGATAGAATGGTATCTAAATTATTAGAGATGAATGATTATATCAGAGAAAATGAACCACATATAATATCACTAACTGAAAGAAAATTAACACCAAGGATATCAAATGACATCCTAAACTTAGAGGAATATAATATGGAGAAGAGATAGGAACTTAAAAAAAGGAGGAGGAATTATAATATTAACTAAGAAAAATCTAAAAGTCAAAGAAATAGAACTAGATATACCCTCACAAGTAGAACTGATTGAAGTAGAGATCAATACATCTGAAGGGAAAGTAATTGTAGCCAATTTGTACATGCCACCCAGATCAAACACATGGGAAAGAGACGAATATGAGGACCTGGCAGAGAGTACAGTTCAGAGTTTAAGAGCATTACTACATAAAATGGAAGAGAAATCGGAAAGTCTATCTATCTATCTATTGCCAGACGCCTCAATCCCGTTTGGGGTGGCCACAAACAAATCGCCTCCAAGTCGCCCTGTCCCCCGCCATTTCACTGCCCTGCTCCCAACTCACACCCCCTCTCTCATATACCTCTCCACCCCATCCCTCCATCTCATCCTCGGCCTCCCCCTCCCTCTTCCCCCCTCCACCTCACTCACATACACTCTCTTCGTCAGTCTTTCACCCTCCATCCTCTCCACATGGCCAAACCACCTCAGTGTGTTCCTCATAACGCTCCCTATCACATCCACATCAACACCACAACGTTCCTTTATATCCTCATTCGTCAGCCTATCTCTCCATGTGACTCCACAGGCTCCTCTTAAATAACTCATTTCCACTGCTCTCACTCTTGACTTGTGTCCTTCCAACAACGTCCAAGCTTCACTTCCGTACGTTAGAGTTGGTATCACAATACTGTCATGTAGTAACTTTTTCACTTCCATGCTCACTTCCCTGTTTCTTATCACTGCTTTCAAAGAACCAGCAACCTTTCTTCCCTGCTGTACCCTTTCAAGCACTTCACCCTCCAAACCTCCATCCTTACTCATCACACTACCCAAGTACTTAAACGTACTCACATTTTCCAATTCCTCACCATCCAACCTCGCTGTACATTCACTGACTTCACCTCTCTCAAAGACCATCACTTTACTCTTCCCTACATTCACCCTCAGATTCCGTTTCTTCCACACTCTCCCAAACTCATCCACCAAGCCTTGCAGCTCCCCTTCGTCTTCACTCAACAACACAGTATCATCTGCAAACAACAGTACAGGGAGTTTCAAAACACTATCCTCTCTCACCAGGGCCACTCCAACATCCACTACCCTACCTTGTACCTCTTTTATTACCCCATCCATGTACAGATTGAACAACCATGGAAACATGACACATCCCTGTTTCAACCCAACTTTCAAAGAGAAAAATTCACTTAGTTCGCCATCCACACGCACTGCAGCCTTCGCACCATCGTACATACTCTTCACAGCATTCAACAACTTCCCATCTACTCCATATATTCTTAACACTTTCCACAATCCTTGTCTATCCACCCTGTCATATGCTTTCTCCAAATCCATGAAAGCCGCATACAACTTCTTTCCCTTCTCTAGAAACTTTTCCACTAAAGATCTAAGAATGAATATCTGATCTACACAACCTCTTCCCTTCCTAAAGCCTCCCTGTTCTTCTCCAACTAATTTCTCTGTTCTTTCTCTAACTCTGTCAATAAGTATCCTACCATACACTTTTCCTATTATACTAAGAAGACAAATGCCCCTATGATTACCACACACTTCTTTTTCCCCTTTTCCTTTGTACAAGGGAATAATTATACCTGACTTCCAATCCTCCGGGACTCTACCTTCCTCCCAGGCTAATCTGCACATCTTCCACATCCATTCTACTACTATCTCTCCCCCATGCTTCAGCATTTCACCACACACTCCATCAATTCCTGGGGCTTTCCCCGATTTAACTTTCTTCATTGCTTCCACAACTTCTATCCTACTGATTTCTTCCTGTCTTCTCACCTCCCTCCTTCTCCCAGCCATTCCCCAGCCACTTATGCTCGCATTACTTCCATCCTCTACGTTCAACAATTCCTTAAAGTGTTCTCTCCATCTGCTCACTTTTTCTCCCTTCTCCACTAGTAATCTACCATTTTTATCTTTCACTCCCCTGCTAACTTCACTTCCACCCTGTCTTACTCTTTTCACCTCTTTCCAGAACATTTTCTTACAGTCCCTCCACTTTACACTCAAATTCCTTCCAAATTCCTCATCCACTCTCTTCTTACTCTCTCTTACTAATCTTTTCACCTCTCTCTTTCTTTCTACATATAACTCTCTCTTCTGCCTCTCAACTTCTTCCACGCCCCTATTTCTCATCCATTCATTGTATGCTTTCTTCTTTTGTGCCACAGCTTGTTTCACCTCTTCAGTCCACCACGCTGTTCCTTGCACCCCCCTCCGTCTTCTCTTCCTTCCACACACCACATCACATGCTGCACATATTTCTTCTGTAAATATGCTACACACAACTTCCACGTCTCCCATCTGCTCCAATTCATATTTGCCCAATCGTTCCTCCACTTCTCTCTTATACTCTGCCTTTTTCTCATCCTCTTCTAACCTTTCCACTCTCCTTGCATCTACTCCTTCCTCTCGTCTTTCCCTTCTTCTATTTGTCCATTCTAATTGGACCTTGATTCTGGCCACCACCAAGTAGTGGTCAGAGAGTCCACTCCCTCAACCTCTATAAACTCTTGCATCCATTACACATCTTCGCATCCTTTCATCCACACACACATAATCAATCATTGCCTTCCTTTCATTCAGTTCACCACCCACCCTTCTCATCACTCGCCATGTATACCTGTGGATCATTTTATGCCTGAAGAGGGTATTGGCTACCACCAACCCCCTCCCAGCACAAATGTCCACTAACGCACTGGCATTCTCATCTATCTCAGCAGGCACACCCCACTCACCAACTATTCCATCCACCTTCGCATTCCCAACTTTACCATTCATATCACCAAGCAAAAACACTCTCTCATTCCTTCCAAACTTTTCCATGCACACTTCTACATTTGTCCAGAACTCTTCTCTCACTCTTCTAGCACGATCTTGCGTTGGCGCATACACACACACAATCGCCCACATTTGTATTCCAACTTTCAACTTTACCCACACAATCCTTGACCCAACTGATCCATACTGTCTTATGCTCTTCTTCCATCTTTTACTCACAACTATACATACTCCTTCCTTCGCCCTCTCATTCTCACCTACTCCTGCACATATACCCCATCCATACTCCCATTCTCTCACACTTTCTCCTCTCCATTTTGTTTCAGTTATTCCACATACATCCACTTTCGCACCCTCAAGCACCTGGACAATCTCTCTCTCTTTCACCTCATCATTCGCTCCTCTTACATTCCAGGTACCCATTACCAAGTCCTTTGTCCGGTCCTGAGTCGTCATCGTTTGGTCAGTCCTTGTCCGAGGCTTATTGTTTGTTTTTTTAGTTAGTTGTTTTCTGGGGAGGGGCACTAACCCTCCGCCAACCCTTTTAGTCGCCTTTTACGACAAGCAGGGATACTGGGGGAGTATTCTTGAAAAACCCCCCTACCCCCAGGGGTCCAGAAAGAATTATACTAATTGGAGATTTTAATGCAAATGTAAATTGGAATACTCTAGATATAATAAGCTAAGAAAGCTGTTGGGACCAAAAGCTCCTGGATCTCGTGCAAGAGTTTTTCCTAACGCAACATGTAAGAGAAAGCACCAGAAAAAGAGGACTCAATGTACCCTCAATGATAGATCTCATATTTACTAGGCAAGAAAACGATATTGACAATTTAGTATATCACCCTCCATTTGGCAAAAGCGACCATGCAGTACTAAATTGCAACTTCAGGATTGCATATGACATAGTTAACAGCAATGAAAGTCACAAAAAGATCCTAAACTATAAAAAGGGAAAGTATCATGACCTAAAGAAGTACTTCTTAGAAACTGATTGGGAAAAGGAGCTTAGAGGACAAGATTTAAATGCTATACAGTATATAAAAAATTCTGTGAACTTTATGATATAGGAGTCCAGAAGTACATCCCACAGCACAAAGAAGCGGAAAAAAAAAAAAATGGTTCAATATAGAATGTAAAAAATCAAATGAAAAAAGAGATTTGTTGTGGAATAGATACAGAAGACATAATAGTGAAAGGGCGTATAATAATTACAAACAGGCAAGAAACGATTGTACAAGAATAAGGAGGGAAGCCTAAAAACAGTTTGAGGGGGATATCATAAATAAAAGTAGTGATCAACCAAAGCTATTTTACAGCTACATCAGAAGCAAAACCAAAGTAAAAGATTAAATACAATCCATTACGCACGAGGGAATCACCTATACACAAGAGAAGGATATTTGTGAAGCACTAAACAAGAATTTTCAATCATTTTTTACTGAAGAAAAAAATTTTGAGAGGGATTATGTGGAACATACATGCCCACATAAATTTACTAGATATATAAATATCGGAAAAAGTAATACAGGAGGAACTAAGTAAATTAGATAAAGGAAAAGCAAATAGTGGATGAAGAGTTTGGGAGGAATCTGAGTGTGAAATGGAGGGAGAGTAAGAAATTGTTTTGGAAGGAGGTAAAGAAAGTAAGGCAGTGTGAAAGGGGAAATAGTAGGGGAGTGAAAGATAGGAATAATAGATTGTTGGTGGAGAAGAGAGAGAAATTGAGGAGATGGAAGGAGCACTTTGAGGATTTGTTGAATGTAGAGAGTGAGAGCAGTGTGAGTATAAGTGGTTGGGGAATGGCTGGGAGAAGAAGAGATGAGAGGAGGGAGGAAGAGATCAGTAGGTCGGAAGTAGTGGAAGCGATGAAGAAGATTAAGCTGGGAAAGGCCCCAGGAATTGATGGAGTGTGTGGTGAAATGCTTAGATATGGGGGTGAGATTGTTGTGGAGTGGATATGGAAGTTGTGTAGATTGGCTTGGGAAGAGGGAAGGGTTCCAGAGGACTGGAAATCAGGTATAATTGTTCCTCTGTACAAAGGAAAAGGGGAGAGAGAAGTATGTGGTAACCATAGGGGTATTTGCCTTCTTAGTGTGACTGGTAAATTATATGGTAGAATACTCATTGATAGGGTTAGGCATATGACAGAGGAGCTAGTTGGAGAAGAACAAGGGGGATTTAGGAAGGGAAAAGGGTGTGTAGATCAGATATTTGTTCTAAGATGTTTAGTGGAGAAGTATCTAGAGGAGGGAAGGAAAGTGTATGCTGCCTTCATGGACTTGGAGAAAGCTTATGACAGAATAGATAGGCAAGGTATGTGGAAGGTATTAAGAATATATGGAGTGGAGGGGAAATTGTTGAGTGCTGTGAAGAGTATGTACGAGGGAGCTAGGGCTACGGTGCGAGTGGATGGTGAGCTGAGTGAGTTCTTTGATCTCAATGTGGGACTGAAACAGGGGTGTGTGGTGTCTCCATGGCTGTTTAATATATATATGGATGGGGTTGTAAAGGAGGTGCAAGGTAGGGCAGTGGATGTGGGGCAGGCCCTAATGAATGAGGGTGAGATTTGGAAGCTTCCTGTGTTGCTGTTTGCTGATAATACAGTATTGTTGAGTGAAGATGAATGGGAGTTGCAAGGTTTGGTGAATGAATTTGGGACAGTGTGTAGGAGGAGGAAGCTGAAAGTTAATGTAAACAAAAGTAAAGTTATGGTGTTTGAGAGGAATGAAGTCACAGAGTGTGCAGTGAGGTTGGATGGTGAGGATATGGAGAATGTGAGTGCATTCAAGTACTTGGGTAGTGTGATGAGTAAGGATGGAACTTTGGGGGAGGAAGTACGTGAAAGGGTACAGCAGGGAAGAAAGGTTGTTGGTACACTGAAAGCAGTGATGAGAAATAGGGAGGTGAGTATGGAAGTTAAGAAGTCACTGCATGATGGTATTGTGATCCCTACCCTGACGTATGGAAGCGAGGCGTGGACCTTGCAAGAGGGGAACAAGTCAAGAATGAGAGCAGTGGAAATGAGTTACTTGAGAGGAGCATGTGGAGTGACGTTGATGGACAGGTTGACGAATGAAGAAGTGAAGGAACGTTGTGGGGTAGATGTGGATGTGGTTGAAAAGATTAGGAGAAATACACTGAGGTGGTTTGGACATGTGGAGAGAATGGAGAATGAAAGACTGACTAAGAAGGTGTATGTAGGTGAGGTGGAGGGAGGGAGAGGGAGGGGTAGACCGAGGATGAGGTGGAGGGATGGAGTTGAGAGGTATATGAGGGAGGGGGGGTGAGTTGGGGGGAGGGTAGTCAAATGGTGGGTGACAGAGTGACTTGGAGGCGTTTTGTCTGCGGCCACCCTTTGCGGAATTAGGGCGTCGGGCTATAGATAGATAGATAGAAAAGCAAATAGTCCTGATGAAATTTCGTGTTGGGTGCTACATGAATGTGCAAAGGAGTTAAGTAAACCATTATTTTTAATTTTCAAGAAATCCTTGAGACAAGGTAAACTACCTGATATTTGGAAGAAAGCAAACGTTGTTCCCTTATTCAAGAAAGGAAATAGACAAAATCCTCTCAACTACCGACCAGTATCACTAACCAGTGTTGTAAGCAAGGTATTAGAAAAGCTTATAAGAAAAGCTTGGGTAAATCATCTAGAAGAACACAATATGATAACAGAAAGACAGTTTGGTTTCAGAAAAGGAAAATCATGTGTTACTAATCTGTTGAGCTACCATGACAGAGTAACAGACACATTACAGGAAAGAGAAGGATGGGTGGACAGTATCTATTTAGATTTCAAGAAAGAATTTGACACAGTACCACAGCAAAGACTTTTATGGAAACTGTACCATCAAGGAGGAATTCAAGGCAAACTGTATTGTTGGATGCAAGATTTTCTCATAAAAAGAGAAATGAGATCAGTACTAAGGGGAAATTACTCATCATGGAGAGAAGTGACTAGTGGAGTACCACAGAGCTCAATGCTGGCACCAATCATGTTTTTAGTGTATATAAATAATATAGACAGTAACACTGGAAATGAAAGCTATCTAAATATGTTTGCAGATGATGCAAAAATACAAAGGAGAATTACTAACACAGACTCTTGTAAAGAGCTACAAGAAGAATTAAATAAACTTCATGAATGGAATAATACATGGCAAGTGGAATTCAGTGTGGACAAGTGTCACGTAATCAAGTTTGGTAAAAGTGGAAAAAGACCTGATTGGGATTATAAGTTAGGTAATAAAACCCTACACACATCAGAAAGAGAGAAGGACCTAGGTGTGATTATCAATAACGGACTATCTCTGGCTGACCACATCAGTGAGAAGGTACAGAACATGTATACACTGCTTGCAAATATGAGAATAGTGTTCACATAAATAAATGAAGACATGCTAAGAAAGATAATAACATCATTCATCAGACCAACCTTGGAGTATGCATCAGTAGTCTGGAGTCCTCATCTCAAAAAACACATAGACAAGATTGAAAAAGTTCAAAGGGCCGCTACAAGATGGGTAACAACCTTGTGGGATCTAAGCTATGAAAAAAGACCAAATAAACTTAATCTACCAACACTACAGGGGAGAAGGAAAAGAGGTGACATGATTATGTTATATAAATGCATATCAGGGAATGAAAAAATAGACATAAATTTTTACTTAACTTATGGAGAAGTATCAGCAAGAGGACACTGCAAAAAACTGCATAAGAAGAGAGATGATAAAGATGTAAGGAAATTTAGTTTCCCAAATAGAGCAATTGATCAGTGGAATGCACTACCGAATAAAATAGTGTGTGCCAAAACAATTCACAAATTTAAGGATATGTACGCTAAATATGGTTTAAGACACGGGACAGTACGAGCTTGACTCATTCCTGTAAAGATACAATTAGGTATGAACACACACACACTTGGATTTACATTGTTGGGGCTGGCTTATGGATAGTGCTGTGGATAGTGCAAGTTTGGGGTGTGTGATGTGCGGGTGAGGGGGCAGAGGGGTTGCATCTGTGAGTTGACAAAGAAATTACATACCTATACCACAGTCCAATCTATGAGCAGACTCCAGCAATGTAAATGGAAGTGTGTGTGTGTGTGTGTGTGTGTGTGTGTGTGTGTGTGTGTGAACTTGTGTCTTGTATTCAGTGGCTCGTGAGTTTGAAGCTTTCTTGGAGGAACCGAGACCAGATACAACACTTCTCCGTGGCTATACAAGCTGCCTAGAAACCAAATGTGAATAAAATTTGCAAAACACTGTGGAATACAGTCACAGCTACCTACAAAGCAAATGTGAGGAAAATTTGCAAAAGACTACGGAACTGTCATTATGTTTCACAGAAAGCCAATCCACATTAAAAAATATATATGGTGGCTGGCATTTGGTCATCTTTGATCAAATCCTCACCAAAATTAATAGACTTCTGCATATCCACGTACAGTAGTTGCTATTTCTTATAGGTCTGGTGAAAATACATCCAAAACTTTTCTATATTATATATTTTAGCCACACACACACACACACACACACACACACACACACACACACACACACACACACACACACACTCACATTGAAGTATATCTGTCCTATAGGAGAAAGTGATCATGTGGTCATTGAGTTCCAGATGATAATAGGGAATGTCGAGCCAAGAGATGATCTTCATAGGCAGGGAAGGTACAACTTTGGGAAAGCAAATTTTACAGGATTGAGAAAATTTTTCGAAAATGCGGATTGGAGAAAATTCAGAGAAACAAGAGAGATACAGAGGAAGTGGGATATCTTTCTAGACCTCTATAATTTGGGAGTGGAAAAATTTGTACCAAGAGTAAGAGGGAAAGAAAACAGGAAAAAGGAGTGGTTTAATAGAAGGTGTATGATAGCAAAAAAAGAGAGAGATAAGGCGTGGAACAACTGGAGAAAGAGAGGTAACGACAGAATAAAGGAAGAATATAAAAGAACTAGAAATGAATACACAAGAATATGTAGAGAAGAAGAAAGGAATTTTGAAAAAGGTATAACAGACAAATGTAAGGATGAACCCAAACTGTTTTATAGATTTGTTAATGGCAAACTGAAACAAAAGGAAGGAATCACCAAACTGAAAGTAGAAGGAGAGGTCTATAAAGATGCAGCAGTGCAAGCTGAAATAATGAACAAATGTTTCCAATCAGTTTTCACTGATGAAAAAGAGTTTGTGGAAGGGGAGGGAGTGATTAGAAATGTCATTCATTCATTGCCAGACGCCATGTATCCCAATCGGGGTGGCCAAGGGCTTAGAGTTAATTGTTTTACAGGGAGGGGCACTAATCCTCCACCAACCCCACTTGACACGTAGGGATGCCAACAGCATCTGGTGTTCCCAGGCGGTCACCCATCCAAGTACTAACCAGACCCAACGTTGCTTAACTTCGCTGATCGGACGGGAAGCGGTGTACTCAATGTGGTATGGCCGGTGATAAAAGATATAAAAGTGGAGGTACAGGATGTGTATAAATTACTGGAAACTCAAGATGTAAGGAAAGCCCCAGGACCAGATGGAATTTCTAATTGGGTACTGAAGGAATGCAGAGAACAACTGGCGGATAAAATTCACAGTTTAATGTATGCTCACTGGAAGAGGGGAAAGTGCCACAAGAATGGAAGAGGGCAAATGTGGTACAAATTTATAAGGGAGGAAACAGGGAAGAACCCCTGAATTATACACCAGTGTCTCTAACCAGCATGGTTGCAAAATTGTGTGAGAGAATCCTGAAAGACAGATGGATAAAATATCTGGAAGAGATGAATATTTTGGCTGAATGTCAGTTTGGATTTAGAAGTGGAAGGTCATGTGTTTTCAACTTGTTGAGCTTTTACTCAAGAGCAATTGACATGGTACAGGAAAGAGATGGTTGGGTGGATTGTGTGTACTTAGAGAAGGCCTTCGACAAGGTACAGTACCTCATAAGAGACTGATGTGGAAACTAGAATATATAGGAGGACTGAAGGGGAAACTCCTGGAATGGATGAGAGACTTTTTGAGGGACAGACAAATGAGGACAGTAATAAAGGACAGAATGTCTGGATGGAGAGAAGTAACAAGTGGAGTCCCTCAAGGCTCGGTGTTGACGCCAGTAATGTTGCTGATTTGCGTAAATGATATGGTAGATGGAGTGAACAGTTATGCAAGTCTGTTTACTGATGATGTAAAGATCTTGAGGAAGGTAGAGGTTGAGGAGGATTGTAAAATGCTGCAGGAGGATCTGGATAGGATATAAGATTGGAGCCGGATGTGGGAAATGAAATTTAATGTAAAGAAATGTAAAATATTGGAAATGGGTAAAAGTACCAGGAGGCCATCACTAATTTATTTGTTGGGTAATGAATTAATCACAAAAATGAGAGAAGAGAAAGATTTGGGACTGCTGGTCCAAGATAGTTTGTCACCTGAAAAACACATTAACAAGATAGTTAGAGAGACATATAAACTCACATAAGAGTAGCATTTCATTGTATGGATGAGGAGATGATGAAAATATTGATAGTGGCCATGATCCGCCCCAGGTTAGAATATGCAGCGGTAGTATGGTCCCCACACAAAAAGAAAGATATAAACAAGATTGAGAGAATACAAAGAACAGCAACCAAGATGGTCCCCAGTCTGGCAGATCTGTCATACAGAGAGAGGCTGGAAAAGCTGAATTTGCCTTCCTTAGATGAAAGGAGAAAGAGGGGAGACATGATTGCAGTGTTCAGGACCATGATAGGAGTAGGTAAAATTGACCGAGAAGATCTGTTTGTGTGGGATAAGAGAGCAACAAGAGGACACGGAATGAAATTGAAGAAGTCAAGCTGCTTGAAGAATATCAAGAAATAAAGCTTTCCTTATAGAAGTATAGACTTATGGCATAGCCTGGACAGAGATCGTCCAGTCTAAAAACTTAATCGAGTTTAAAGCTAAATTTGACTTCTTGAGAAACAGCGACGGAAACCCACGAGCATAGCACATTCCGTGTATATCACAATTAGGTACATTAGGTAAATACATAGATATTTGGAACGACTTAGACGAAGAGGTGGTGCAGGAGAAAAACATTCATGCGTGTAAAAGCAGACTAGATAAATGTGGATATGGAGGCAGGACAACACGAGCATTGCTCAGTTCCTATATACTATGTACATATGGGTAAACACACACACACACACACACACACACACACACACACACACACACACACACACACATTACGGACGAGGGAATCACTTATACACAAGAGAAAGATATTTGTGAAGCACTAAATAAGAATTTCCAATTAGTTTTTACAGAAGAAAAAAATTTTGAGAAAGACTATGTGGAACACGCATGTCCACACATACTACCAGATATACAAATAGCAGAAAAAGTAATACAAGAGGAGTTAAGTGGATTAGACAGAGGAAAAGCAAGTGGTCCTGATGAAATTTCATGTTGGGTATTACGAGAATGTGCAAAGGAATTAAGTAAACAATTATTTTTAATTTTCAAGAAATCCTTGAGTGAAGGGAAACTACCTGATATTTGGAAAAAAGCAAATATAGTCCCCTTATTCAAGAAAGGAAATAGACAAAATCCTCTCAACTACCGACCAGTATCACTGAACAGTGTTGTAAGCAAGGTATTAGAAAAACTTATAAGAAAAGCTTGGGTAAATCATCTAGAAGAACACAGTATGATAACAGAAAGACAGTTTGGTTTCAGAAAAGGAAAATCATGTGTTACTAATCTGTTGAGCTACTATGACAGAGTAACAAAAACAATACAGGAAAGGGAAGGATGGGTGGACAGTATCTATTTAGATTTCAAGAAAGCTTTTGACACGTACCACAGCAAAGACTTTTATGGAAACTGTACCATCAAGGAGGAATTCGAGGCAAACTGTTTTCTTGGATGCAAGACTTTCTCATAAAAAGAGAAATGAGGACAGTACTAAGAGGAAACTACTCATCATGGAAAGAAGTGACTAGTGGAGTACCACAGGGTTCGGTGCTGGCACCAATCATGTTTTTAGTGTACATAAATGATATAAACAGTAACACTGGAAATGAGAGCTATCTGAATATGTTTGCAGATGATGCAAAAATACAAAGGAGAATTACTAACACAGACTCTTGTAGGGAGCTACAAGAAGAATTAAATAAACTTCATGAATGGAGTAGTACATGGCAAATGGAATTCAATGTGGACAAGTGTCATGTAATCAAGTTTGGTAAAAGTGGAAAAAGACCTGATTGGGATTATAAGTTAGGAAATAAAACCCTATACACATCAGAAAGAGAGAAAGACCTAGGTGTGATTATCAATAACAGACTATCTCCGGCTGACCACATCAGCGAGAAGGTATGGAACATGTATACACTGCTTGCAAATATGAGAATAGCATTCACATACATAAATGAAGACATGCTAAGAAGGATAATAACATCATTCATTAGACCAACCCTGGAATATGCATCAATAGTCTGGAGTCCTCATCTCAAAAAGCACATAGACAAGATTGAAAAAGTTCAAAGGGCTGCTACAAGATGGATACCAAGCTTAAGGGACCTAAGCTACGAAGAAAGACTAAATAAACTGAATCTACCAACACTACAGGAGAGAAGGAAAAGAGGTGACATGATAATGCTATATAAGTGCATATCAGGAAAGGAGAAAATAGACATAAATGATTACTTAACATATGGAGAAGCATCAGCAAGAGGACACTGCAAAAAACTGCATAAGAAGAGAGGTGATAAAGACGTAAGGAAATTCAGTTTCCCAAACAGAGCAATTGATCAATGGAATGCACTACCGAATGAAATAGTGTGTGCCAAAACAATTCACAAATTTAAGGATATGTACGATAAAATTAATATGGTTTAAGACACGGGACAGTACGAGCTTGACTCATTCCTGTAAAGATACAATTAGGTAAGAACACACACACACACACACACACACACACACACACACACACACACACACACACACACACACACACACACACACAATGACAACAAAAACAAAATTACCTCACCTTGCTAAAATTAGGCAGTAATGAAAAAAATCTTGAACACAAACATGAAAGATAATAATTAAAATGACTGGCAAACTTCCATTCAAGAAGGCAAGCCCAAGAACTTTACTGAAACCAATGTTCTAAATGCAGAATACTATGCACCGGTGTTGCATAAAGCTCAGTCCTTTTCACCTCTCACTTTTTTCAACTTTTTCCTCCATTACCTACCAACCCCTCCTCCCGAGGTAACAGTGCTCTCCTCTGCCAATGACTTGGCAATAGCTTCACAACACCAAGACTCAGCAGACAGTGACCCACTTCCAACTGTACTACATTGACAAGACCACTGTTGCAGATGAAACAGAATGACTGTCTCAGTGACCAAATCAGCCATCTGTCTCTTCACTCCAGACAAACATGACACTTGAACATACCTTCATCTCTCACTCTTTAACCCGTTCTGTGCCGTGTCCTTTGTATAGAGACAAACCAATAGTGTCAAAATTGCTGAGTCCGTATATATATACAGCCTAACTCATAGTACCCTAAATTGGTGAGTCCATATGTATACGGACACGGTTTTTCTCACATTTGCGAGAAACTGTTTTAGTCTTCCCTTAGTGTGTGACAGAAAATGATGGACACCCCTCCCCCCCTCCCATTCCTTATACCAATATAATGTAGAAAAAAAGTGAATATGAAAATATGTGAAACTAGCCATGAACCTCAACTTCCCATCATCATAGTTTTGACTGTGGCCACATTACACACACACACCAAGTTGCGTTTTCATACTACAAATACTCCATGCATCCACCTGCTCTACACAAGAATGGACTATCTATCCACATCAGCCGCTGGCGGTATCTGAAAGTAGCCATCTGACGCAAATCTGGATCATGCCGTGCTGCCAAAGACATTGTGCTTACTCCCGACTTCCAGTCTAAGTTGGAGAACTTCCAGGTGAAGAATTAACTGATAGTGATGTGTAAATAGTGTATATAATGGAAGTTATATAAGTAAATGTAGTAAATAGAATTAAGTCATAAAGTAAAGTACAGTAATGTAAGGAAAATAAGAAATATGTAATTTACCATAATTAATGTGACTGTGTGCAGCATGTGTGTTTACAGTGCCTTATACCAATATAATAATTAAAAAAAAAAGTGAATGTGAAAATACGTACTTGTAGCATGGAACCCCAACTTCCCATCATCATAGTTACGACTGTGGTCGCATTACGTAAACCAGGTTGCGTTTCCATGTTACAAATACTCCATGCATCCTCCCACTCCACACTTTAGCGGACTATCTATCCACATCAATCACTGGCAGTAGCTGAAAGTAGCCATCTGACACAAAGCTGTGCGTGCTGAACCAAAACACCTGTTTTGGGGCTGAAAATAGCTGAAGCGAATACTTTTATTTTGACCACTTTTCAGGTCTATTCATGGGAAAAAAAAAGTTGAAAATGGCTGGCATTCTAGGTAACTTTGCCTCCAGACCCTCGGCAATCTAGGCACAAAAGTTGACAACGGCCCTGGCACTGAACGGGTTAACAAATTTCATTCACTGGACTGACATTGCCAAATTCTATGACTTAGTTTGCACATACACCTGATCTTTTCTCAACATACAAGTACAATAAAACCTCGATGTAACTGACATCAGTAGACCATAATTCGCTTTTATCAGAATTGAGGAGCTATCCGAACTAAACTACAGCTACTTACACAACATAATCCCAACATCTGGAAGCATGGTACTATCATTACTATCCCCAAACCCAAAAAGATACCACATTGCCTTCCTCACACCTCCCCATCACACTCCTCTGCACCCCCTCCAAAGTCACTGTACGACTAATACAGGCATACCCCAGGGTAATGATCAAATTGGTTAGGTAAAACTCCATCGTTAGGTGACGTATCGTATATCGGGGTACTTTTAAGATGTATTTCAATGTAGACCGTTTACCAGCCTTGGGTTTCCCCCCAAACCAAGTCCAGCACCTACCCAGATGAGCCCCAAAACAGGCTTAAAGTCAATCTAAATGGCCTAACAGCTGTCAAGGAAGCTAACCCAAGCCTAACACCTGTAAATAACTCATGAAAGCAACAAATAAAGCCTGAAAATCATAAGGAATAGGTTAGAGAATATCAAACACCTCTCATCACTTACTTCTTGTAGGTCCATGTCCAGTCCTGGTAATCATCCTTGCTGTCCTCCCCGAGGCTAGGGGACATGTGGTGCTCCCCAACAATCAATCGTCCTCCTCAAAGCCCTCAAACCCTATCTCCAGGAGAGGGTCAGAGAGGGGTGGCGATGGAGTGCGATGCGATGACTCAGGTGGAGGCGATGGAGTGCAATGCGGTGACTCAGGCAGAGGCGATGGGGTGTGATGCATTGGCTCAGGCGGTGGCGATGAGCTGCGATGCGATGGCTCTGGGGGTGGCGATGGAGTGTGATGTGATGATAGAGGAGGTGTTGTGGGAGACAGCTGTGATGTCCAGTGAGGTGGCGAGGGAGACCGCTGCGATGAATGATGAGGTAGTGATGGAGTCAGTTGTGGTGGCTCTCATCATGGCGAAGGAGACAGAGACAGTGGCTGAAGTGGTGTGGGAGATGGAGGGTGGGACAAGGAAGGCAGCGATGGAGTGGCAGAGTGCCTTAGTGGAGACACAGATGACACGTGAGACGGTGATCGACTGGAGGTTAGATCCAGCACAACGGGCCGAGCATGTCCTTGGCGGGAGGTGTCCCTCGGCGTTTCTCTGCTGGTTGAAGGCTGGGGAGCTCGTCGAGGGCTGGGGAGATCCTATGCGACTTGCTGGCATGATGGAGGCCTGCTTAAAGAAGGCTGTGATCATTGTCTGTCTGGCCACCCTCTTCTTCTCCTCCAGCATCGTCCTGTAGACTTTCATACCCTCCTTGAGCCGATTAGCTGTGTCCCTGCTTTGTCCTGGGAGGGGGTTGTGTGTTGTCATGAGGTCTATAATCTCGTCTAGTTTCGTCAGCATCTCCTTTAGGATCATAATGTTGAGAGCTTGGACCTCAGGCACAACCTCCTTCTCCTCTGCCTCCTGGTGCGCCCGCTGGATCTCCATATTGAGGAGCTCCTCCCTGTGGCTCTCGAGAACTTCCTTCACATCATGCTCATCGACCTCCCCAAAGCCTGCCTCGTGTGACAACTCGACAATGTTCTGCCGCACACACTCAAGAGGCGGAGGTTGCACGCCCTCGGGGAAACTGGTTAAGAAGTGAACACACTCTGGCCACAGCTTCCGCCACACACCGTTCATTGTCACCTGGCTCACCTCATCCCATGCTGCAGTTATATTCTCCAGGGCATGGCGTATGTTGTACCCTCTTCAGAACTGCTGTACTGTTGTCCTGTCGTCACTGTCACAGGCCCTTACCAACTGCTTCATTGTGCGGCAGAGGTAGTAGGCCTTAAAGGCAGCTATCACCCCTTAGTCCATTGGCTGCAACAAAGACATGGTGTTGGGGGGTAGGAACACCACCTCGATATTGCTGACCCATGCCTTCATTGCGGACGGGTGGCTAGGCACGTTATCCACCACCAGGAGAAATCTGTTCGCCAGATTCTCACGAGATGCATACCTCTTCAGCACACGAGAGAGGTATGAGTGAAAATACGACAAACAGATATCTAAAGTCAACCAAGCCTTTTTTGTTCGACTTCCAGATAACCCCAAGGTTCTCCTTGACATACTCCACCAGAGCCCTGGCGTACTTCGAGTGGTAGACTAGGAGCGGCTTCAACTTGAGGTCGCCCTGGGCGTTGCACCCCAGCAGCAGTGTCAGCCGGTACTTCGAGGGCCTCAGTCCTGGTGTAGACCTTTCCTCCATTGCAAGATATGTCTTGGAGGACATTCTCTTCCAAAAGAGCCCAGTCTCATCAAAATTCAACACCTGCTTCGCACTATAGCCACCCTCCGCAATGATGCATTTCAGCTCATCAGAAAACGCCGCCGCCGCCACTGTATCTGCACTCACCGCCTCACCGTAAATCTTCACGTGGTGGAGATTTTGCCCACCTCTTAAGCCAGTCAAACTACCCATGGCTAGCCTTAAAGGTCTCGCTTTCATCAAGCTCATGCCTGACCTTTAGCTCGTCCCAGAGCGAGAGAGCCTTAGTGCAAATAATTGCCTGGCTCATGGGTGCCTTGCGCTGGTTCTGATCCACCACCCACGTGTGCAGCAACTACTCCAGCTCCTCCATCACAGGCTGTCGCTGGTGGGTAATACAGGAGGTGGATAAGGTTGTAGCCTCCCCAGCAGCAGCCTTAATGGCCTCCTTCATCTCCGTGATGGTGGAGACAGTCAACTGAGCCAGGTGGAGAACCGAGGCGATAGAACATGCACCTTCGCCTTTCTTGTGCCGTTTAACCCTTACACCGCGGTCATGTTTCCCAATGTTTTGCGTCTCCAGCGGGGTTATTTGGGCTCCGACAGACTCTCAAAAAATATTTACCAAAAATCAGTTATTAGTCCTAGAATATTAAAATTACATATGCATATGGCACATACCTTCAGCTTTCTCCTGGGATGTGTGTTGAGCCTTCGTCGATTACCGTAGGATTTGTGGAGACCTCTGAAGTTGGGTAACGAAATCTCCACTTTACACTTCCCGACAACCCGTAATATGATTACCACAGCCAGATATTAACACTATAAACACTACTCTATGATTATCAGGTAGTTTGGGATCCATACTCCAAGTAAAAACCACTGTGAAAGCAATGAAAATTACGAGCGCGTATGACCTTCCCACTTGCGCTAGTTCGCTGTTGGTATTCTGTCATTTATTATTCATAAAACCCCTCACACCTTATATTTCTATTACTATGTAACACTTACATATATCTACAGTCTTTATCCATAAGTTTCCTTCAGTAGTATTAGTTTATTGTCACTGTAGGGATTCAATTTCTTTCAGTAAAATACGTAGCATTCATTTTCTCGTCCTGTATACTAGCATTGAGAGTGAATGTCACTTTCACCTTCACTCTCATAAGTCATAGTATTCAGACATGCTAGAGTGAAACTTTCACTTTCATTACTCCTAGGGTATATACTTGTATTCTTATAATACTACTCATTTACATTTCTATTTACGTTCTCTATTTTATTTACGTTATTTACATTTCTATTTTATTTACACTGTGTTATGCACTGTCACTTGAAGTAACTTATAAAACTATTTTCCATTGTTCACGTATATTTACATTCATTACTTTCACTTGCTGTTTACACATTATTTACACATTATTTACAGTTCCACTTGCACTGTTTTACTCAATAGAAAGATCGTAGTCACTCTTTTATCAATTGTCAGCCCTTTACCTCTTTCCACATGAGGTTTAGTAGGGGGTAAAGGTCACAGGGCCCTTTGCATGGGGGTGAAAAGTCCCTGAAGCTAGCAAGAGCAAACAGACATACCTCCACATTGGAAGATGAGAGTGAACTGATAAGGGTGGGCCGGGGTGGTGGCCTACCTAGGGAAATGCATTACTGCCATCATTAGCCTCTTGACAGCAGCTAATATATAGCAGTGAAATGATTGGCAGGAAATCTAGACAATACATTATAAATTAGGTAGTTCCAGGTGAATGTAAATATCACTTAGGCTTCTCCCTTCCCTCCTTATATGTATACTTATTACGAAAATAGATTATACGGCATATTTCAAGGGGAAATAAACAGCGAAAATTAGCAAACGAGTGCACGTGAGGTGTTGTCAGGTGATAATTAGCCAATTCCAGGTGTATGGCACTCTCACTTACCTTATTTCTTTCTTGTATATATTATTTGGTATAAGAATAGGGCATAGGGCTTATTTCAATGGGTGAAGTCAGTGAAAAATTCCAGGGAAGATTTACTTAGCGTAGCACGGCCGGGCAGGCGAGAGGATAGGGTAATGGAGGGGGGGTAGGAAGGGGAGTCAAGAATGGGGAGAAATGGCTAAATTGTCAACAATGGATGGGAGTACAGATGAGATTAGGAGTGCTGACTAGTGTTGGACATTGGCAGTACTGATAGATGATACAAGCCACCACTTGGAAGCCCGGGTGAATTCAAAATAACACAGAATCACAAAATCGACGCCCCGCGGTATGATCCCTTGCTCCCAAGCGTCACGAAAGTGACGCCCCGCGGTTAAGGGGTTAAGGATGTCCACTTTCACCTCCAGTGACACAGTCTTACATGCACGCTTTGGGGGAACATCACCAGCACCACCACTAGCAGGCTGCTTACCACCACGACTAGGGCCTCCACTAGCACCACCACTAACCCCACCACATGCAACACCCATACCAGACATTATCTCATTTATTTGGGCCCAAAGTCACACAATATTTCACTCCACAGATGGTTAGTATCACTGCTCTACTCACGGCACTGCTTGAACTCAGTTACGAAGCACTATGATAACAACTTGTGTAATGTTGGTGGTGCAATACGATGCATGGCGGGCGAGTGTAAGGGAGATCCTCAGAGATGGCCGGTGTGAGAAGAGTGATATGGGTGAGTGCGGGGTGAGCGATGTGTATGGGGCCTGTGTGAGCATTTCTGTGCATCCTGGGAGGCGGGTGGGCTCAGCTGGCTGCGGGAACGCGCGCGATTCAAAATTTCGGCTCGACATTGAAGGGCCCATCATTAAACTGGGGCTTGCCCATCGGGTGTTGGGGCCTGGTGCAATATGTACCCCCATCGCTAAGCCGAGGTATCACATCTAGGGGTGTCGTATATCGGGGCATTACTGTATTACAATTTGTAACCTCACATCCCCCAAGCCCCATCACTTGGTTTTAGGCTGCTACACTCCACAAACACTCTTCTTACAGACCTTACACAAAGAGTTTTTGATGGCATCAATTCAGCTAGGCCACCACACAGAACACTTATAGGCAAACTAGACTAGTAAAGCTTTTGATGCCATCTCCCACCATAACCTCACAAGCAAAATATTCAGCATGAACATGCACAATAACATAAAAAGATGGCTAGCAAACTACTGTATTTAGCAGGCAGATGTGCACATGCAACAATTGCCAGTTAGTCATCGAACATCAGAAACTTCACAAACAGCATCCCCCAAGGATCTGTTTTATCTCCTACACTCTTTAACCTATACATGCATGACGTACCCACACCCCACACACCACGAATACACATAGCTTCCTATGCAGACGACATAGCACTTGCATGTACAGTACACGCCAAAACACAAACACAGCCGTGCACATCCTCCAACTTTACCTCAGCAGACTACATGAATGGTTCACCACAAACACTCACAATAGCCCCAGCCAAATTTACAGTGAACCTTCTCACAAACTGGACAGCAGAACATAGTCACACTCCACACCTCACCTTAAACAACACTCCCCTACCACACACACACACACACACACACACACACACACACACACACACACACACACACACAATCCTTGGTGTAACATACAGTACATCAGGGTCATTTAAACAACACTACACAAACACATAAAATAAATTAACACCAAGACTCAGTGCCGTACAGTCAGTTGCCCATGCAGCATTTGGACACAACAAAGAAACCACCACCACAGTACACAAACAAAGACCATACGGAACAAGGCCCTAAAAATAATTACAGGCTGCACTGCTACTACACGTACAGACCACCTACACCAAGAAACCAAAGTCCTCAAAGTCAAGGATCATCTAGACATGGGAGGCACACAAATTCTTGCCGCAGCCTCCACAAAACCACACCATCCACTACACTACGTGGCAGCACATCCACACACACTAAACAACATCAAAACAACACCCAGCACATGATATCATACACAAATACTGTCATCTCTGCCCCCTTGCCTGCCTCAAACCAGCTTCCAGAAGTATATCCATGCTCTTATCGCATGCAGCTCTATTCATTCACTCAAAGACAACACACAGCTGCATGCACAGCCTCCTGATATCCACCCTTGTGAATCCTACCTCCCTCGTGAGGATAGGGTTCACCTGGCCAGGCTGAGATATCGGCATCATCCAGCCCTCTTAAGTTATCAGAAGAGGCTGGATGGCTCTGTTGCTGATGCCTGTCCAGGATGCAACACAACACCCCATATTATTAAGCACAGTATGGATGACTGCATTACACACAATCGCCTGTGCCAACAACACAACATGCACTCCTTGAGAGCACTGTGGGAAAGCCCGGTCTATACCGTGTCCTTCCTTAGGGACTCGGGGCTGTTCGGCCAGACTGCTTGGATAGCTACTACTTCTACTGCTACTACAACAGCTTAAAACTCTGATCATTCTGTGTTGCACCACTGCCCTAAAAAAAATAAATAAATTAAAGGTGGCTCGATGACATTGTTCCTCCACTCAGTGCTTCACCAACATTTATGTTGAAACAAAGCCTCCACAGTTATCTATAACCTTCAGCCATGTATTATCCTTCATGAACCGCCACCAGATTTTCACCCCTCAGAGACTGCCCTACCCAGAAAGACACAAATGCACTTAGCTGGACTGCAATGCAGCTGTCACTTTTCCCTATTACATTACTGACAGAAAATACAGGTTACAGAGAATCCATTATACCCACACTGCAGTGCAACCCCACACACCACAACACGCTTACTGACCTCATTCGCTACACCAGCACAACACAGACAGTCTTTCAATACAACCTTGATAAAAAATCTCTGGGAGTGAGCAGTTACAGTGGCCACTCTCTGCATCCCATTGATCTTGATTTTGTAACAGTAACATCAGGAGTAACAGCAGCTAATGTTCCCTTGCTCTGTTTAACTTGCCACTGTTCATTAAAACATAGCACTTCTAATCTTTCAATCTTTACTGTAGCATCATCTTTATCATAAGGTGTGCTATCACTGTCATCAACAGTGACTACAGCCTTCCTTTCTTCCCTTAGGTTGTGGAGCCAGACAGTGGTGAAACAGTTTTTTCTACAGACTACCCTAACTTTGGGCTACCTCAGGGGGTAAAGAATCTGTACGTGAAGAGCAGCAGAACTGCCCGTATAACCAGTCCAACTGTTTCTGATCTCAGGATTCATGCTGACACTATGGTTTGTAATGAATACTCTTACTAGCTTTAACTAGCATTTTTTTGAGTACACAATAGGTACAGGCTGTTTGCTGAGGGAACTGAGCAAAAGGTGGAGGAGCCATTAATGGCCATTAATTGAGAATACCTGGACTTAGGAGGATAATGGCTAATAGGGGACGAACAGCATGATGAAATATGAAAAAATAGAGAAGTGGAGACCAAAACAAATAGTTTATTTTTTAAGGCATTGTGAGAGATGAAATAGAAATTTAGTGTTGGCCTTGGCAAACTGGACCAAAAAATTAGTCTTTTTTTTAATACGGTGGAATCTCCTAAATCGCAGCTTTATAGTACTGAACACACGCCGCTACTCGAGAATTCCGTGAATTAGAAATACAGTATAGTAATCCCAGTAACAACCGGATGCCCAATTTCGGACATTCTGGGCCTGGGCCTTCAGAACCCAAAAATGGCCAAAAGAAAACATTCAAAAACAATCTGAATTTTATCCTACCTGTAATTTGAAATTGGCACGCAGCACCGAGCAGCTGTGTTTACACATGGCCCCTTCACCCCTTCCTTCCTCCCCCTTCCCCAGTTACCGCCTAACTACCGTCGTGAGTAGATGCTCATCGCAGTGGATGCCGCACGTGCTCGTTTTTGTGAATGAACAGTGAATAAACTGCAATACCTTGCCACTAGACCACATGGGAATTTACAGTGTTGTGTAGTGTTAAGAAATTAGAATTTAGAGTGCAAAGGATTAAATGTGGAGTGCAAACTGGAGGTTGAAACTGGCAGTTGAAAATGGCATGGCGCAATTAAGAACAGAATGTGCAGTGTTAAACAATTATAATTTACAGTGCAAAGAATTAAGTGCAGCACAACACTGGATTACTGTATGTGCTTCAAGAACATTTTCACCACTGCCAGAGCCTTAAAGGAGGCGGCAACAGACGTGCTGTAAGTACCTAGTACACTGCTAAATATTTTCCATACTCACTTCTAATTCCTCATTCTTTGGTTCCTTTTCATTTATTTCATGCTTTATGTCCATTATTGGTTTGAGTCGGGTCTTAAATAGGTGCTATGCATGTCTGGTAGGGAGTTATTTAGGTGGCTTTCAAAGTTAGGCTGGGTTAGGGTCCATAAGTACCAGTTCAGGAGGCAGGGGCCCAATATCCGGATGGGCCCAATTTCCGGACATGCCTTTGGCTGTATATCATCTGATATTAGGAAGATTACTGTAATCTTATGGAGAAAATTACTTATTGGTCTGTCATCTCAGAAAAGTTGCCCTCCTTACCCCCTAACCTACATCAAATTGGTCACAAACGAACACTGACAACCTGGAAAAGAAATTAGTAAGGCATATTTAATGGGAATGAACAGTATTGTGGGAATGTAAGATGTTCTGGAAAGAGGTAAAGAGAGTTAGACAGGGAAATAAAAAAGTTAGTAGTGGAGTGAAAGATAAAAATCATAGATTGGTGATGGAGAAGGATAAAAAGTGAGCAAATGGAGAGAACACTTTAAGGAGCTGTTAAAAATAAGGAATGAAAGTAATGTGAGTTTGGGCGACGGGAATGGCTGGGAGAGGGAGGGAGGTGAGAAGGGAGGAAGAGGTCAGTAGGATGGAAGTAGTGGAAGCAATGAAGAAAGTCAAAATGGGGAAAGCCCCAGGAATTGATGGAATGTGTGGTGAAATGCTGCTGAAACATGGGGGAAAGATTGTAGTAGAATGGGTATGGAAGATGTACAGATTGGCCTGGGGGGAAGGTAGAGTCCTGGATGATTGGAAATAAGGTATAATTATTTCCATGTACAAAGGAAAAGGGGAAAAAGGAGGTTGTGGTAATCATATGGGCATTTGTCTTCTGAGTGTAATTGGAAAGGTATATGGTAGGATACTTATTGACAAAGTTAGGGGCAATAACAGAGGAATTAGTTGGAGAGGGATAGGGAGGTTATAGGAAGGGAAAAAGTTGTTTAGATCAGATATTTATTCATAGGTCTTCAGTGGAAAAATTTCTAGAGAAGGGAAAGAAGTTTTATGCGGCCTTCATGGATTTGGAGAAAGCATATAACAGAGTTGATAGACATGGAATGTGGAAAATATTAAGAATACTGTACATGGAGTAAATGTGAAGTTGTTGAATGCCTTGCAGTGTGTGTATGAGGGTGCTAAGGCTGCAGTGCATGTGGATAGTGAACTGGGTGAATTTCTCTATCTGAATGTTGGATTGAAACAAGGATGTGCCATGTCTCTATGGCTGTTCAATCTGTATATGGATGGAGTTATAAAAGAGATACAAGGTAGGGCAGTGGATGCTGGAGTGGTCCTAATGAGAAAGGGCAGCTTTTGAAAACTTCCTGAACTGCTGTCTGCAGATGGTTTGAAGATTGTAAAGTGAAGACGAAGGTGAACTGCAAGGCTTGGTGATTGAGTTTGGGAGAGTGTGTAAGAAAAGGAATCGAAAGGTGAGTGTAGGAAAGAGTAAAGTTATGGTCTTCAAGAGAAGTGAAGTCACTGAATTTACAGTGAAGTTGGATGATGAGGAAATGGAAAATGTGAGTGCGTACAAGTTCTTGGGTAGTGTGATGAATAAGGATGGAAGTTTTGATGATGAAATGCCTGATAGGGTACAACAAAGAAGAAAAGTTGCTGGTTCTTTGAAAGCAGAGATTAGAAATAGGGAAGTGAGCATAGAAATAGAAAAGTCACTGCATGATAGTATTGTGATACCAACTCTAATTGTCATGAGGTTTTTAAGAATATGCAATATTAAAGACTATTTATTCAATGATACTGAGAACAGGACAATGAATTGTCTTGTGAAAATCAAGCAATGATTACTTTATTCCGGCTTACTTCACCGATTCTCTAAGGACGAGAATTTATAAACTTTCTCAACAGTACACAGCAGAGACTAATTATTCACACATGCTGTTTATTAGTACTGTTGGCCTCTGGAGAAAGTGACTCCACCCCTGACAGTCAATAACTAATGCTATTAATGATAACAAGTTCTTGCTGATGCATTAACTCCTGGTTGCACAATGGATTTTAGCTTAATACAAAAGGACTGGCCTAAGTACCAGTTATGAATAGCAAAGCGTTAATGCAAACTAGGAGCTATAAGTGAAATAAGCTCGTGGAGAAATAAAACACGAATTTACATTACATTAAGCTCAAGAAAAGAACTGTAAATTTATTGACTACAATAAAATAAATTAACGTTACATGAGTCTTAAGATGAATTCAAATAAGGAGATCGCACTCACTCGTTCACTCAAAAGCTAACTCTTAAACCTAGGAAAAAACGAAAAGAAATACTGGTCAGAAAAGTGGACAAAGCGGATGACTGGGCGTCGTTACTGAAGAAGGACACTGCACATGCTGAGCCTCTCGCCAATCACGCTAGGTGGGAATCCAAAGGTGACAGTGGGAATTAGGCATCGTTGCTGAGGAAGGATGCTGCCACACACACTACCTGCTTCCGCGGCACTCAAACCTTGACTGAGTTCAAATCGTGAGAAAGAGGCGAGTGTCGAGCCGCACTTGCTAACGGCTAGAATGAGCGAAACATGCCCATAATAAATTGCTCAGCAGAGGTGCTAATGTCTCGCACAAAGACGATCACTTATGAAATAGTGAAAATTGTCCTGAAAACATTCCCGATTGGGTGCATACGTGGCAGTTAAACTGAGCAATAAATACTGGAATTCCACTAGAATTCGCAGTTTCCCACCAAAGTTAATGTCACGAGTTTATTCAAATATTTAATCGTGCTGACTCGTGACATTATGCCCCATCAAAAATGAAATTTTTTTCTCAGGAAAAAAATTTCAATATACATACAGTACATATAAATCCTAACTCAATCACACAAGATTCACACTGTGGTGTGTGTGTGCTATCCTGCTACAGGAGAAAGTCACAGTCGCCAGTGAGCGAAAAAAAAAAACTCGTATTTACATTAATAGAAGCAAGCTTGAGGGAAAAACTCCGTGACGACGGTGAAAAATCCCGTACTCAGGTCAAACTGAGCGAAAAATTCACTACATTTACATTAACAACTAATTGTTATGTAGCGTGATGTATGTAATAAATGGTGTAGGTGTGTCAGTTGTGGTGTAACTGTGCCTACGTGTAAAATCATGTAATACAAATTTATATTAAATAATGACGACGAAGCAGAAGAGAAGGGGCGGCAGCATGCGACAGGGACAACCAGCTGATCTGCAAGACAATGCTGCACCCGCCACCTGCACCTGCGAAAGGAATCAAGGTGGAGCATCAAAAGTGTCATTTCTCTCTCTCTGCCTACCAATCAGTACTTATGTCATTATTAACCAGGAAATGTAGTCTTAGGATTCACAAATCTCTCAGGACCATTATAGTTTACTGGTTAACGCTTATTAACTAGGAAATGTGCCAGTTCTTGAATTGCTCAAATCTCTTAGAATGGGCAGTTTACTAGTTAACCTAACATTATTAACCAGGAAATGTGTCAGTTCTTGAATTGCTCAAATCTCTTAGAACGGGCAGTTTACTGGGTATCCTAACTCTACAGGACAGGAAGCTGAGAAGCTGAGAATTGCTATGCAATCTCGGGCAGGTCACGTTTTAACACCCACCGTGGGTGTGAACACTCGTGTGGATATTGTGCATTCTCCGGGAATCCTCAGAGAGGCCCACAGCTCAAGACGTTCCACAAGGTAATTCATACACAGCCTCGGACTGTCTCTGCAGGGTTCTCAAACTTCCCCCTTAACTTATGGTACACATGTATATACAAGTCCTGGACGTAACGTGTCCTGTGGGACCAACGGGCAAGATGTCAGCAATTACTGGTACACTTTTAACTGGGAACCAGGCTGGTCCTTGGATTACTCAAATCTCTGAGAACGCCTTACGGAACCCAGCATACAACAGTTGCCCGTGTTAGTCAGCAGTTAGCAGGCAAGACATCAGGTCTGCACCTACTTCACCAGTGCCCTGTCTCTCAACTGACTCAGAGATTACGGGTGTGGTTTCCAACGGCGCAGGAAGGACATGTCTCTGATTAGTGGTACGTGGACACACATTGCAGGAACGCACAAAACTATCTATTTCTCGTCCCATCCCTGGCCAGAAAAAGTCAGCTCAGATACGGCCCTGGGTTTTCCTTTTGCCCATGTGACCTCCTGAAACTGAACAATGACCCCATTCTAACACTGCTTGGCGGTACCTGCCGGGAACGACAAACTGCAGTCGAACCTTGACCTGGGGTGTTCGTGACTCACAGTACAGCCGTCCTTGTTTGCGAAGGAACTTGGCTTGACCTCCCCGTGAATACTTTATCACTCTACCCTTTTGTTTCTTTCGCACGACAGCAAGTGTCGGGTCAGGATGTTGTTCTTGGACAACAACTTGGCTACACATCAGATCTTGCGGCGATTCAGTGGTCACCGGGGTGACACAGTCTGGAGCCTCAGCCATGGCTCGTGTTACTGCAGCCGAAGTCTGAATAGCGTCATCTTCGGTGCAACTATACTTGGCACCGGGAATATTGCCAATGATCAGGTCAAATAAAGGTTCTGGCATGACAACTGCGAGTGTCGTACCAGTGTAAAATGGAGATGCCACCTGGATACGTGCCTCAGGGAACAATCTCACTGATCCATCAATAAGGTTAGCTTGGATCTGTCGACCTGTGTACTCCTCAGGCCGAACTAGACTCTGCTTGACAGAGCAACCTGAGGAACCATTGTCTCTCAGGACCTTCACAGGAATGTCTCCCACAAACCCTGGCTGAACAAGGAAGGCACTGTCACCTGTGGGAGGGCCTGTGGAGGAAGCAGCTAGCCACTGATTAGGCTGCTGAATAAATGATGCGGCAAACATGGTGCCCTGAGAACTTGATACTTGAGGGGTTGTACTCACTGCCTGGGGAGATGGAGCATTGGCCATCTGTGGAGGGGGGTTCACTGTCGCCGTGGGACTAGTGAACTGTGGGGAAGTACCCGTACTGGTAGGGACGACACCACCGTGCTGCTGCTGAGGAATGAAGGCTGCGTTCGCCTCCTGGCTCCTATTCACTTGAGCTGGTGGTGAAAAGGACATCCCGACGATCGGTTGCGTGGCTGATACTGCTGCTGGTTAGGGTACCTGTTGTACTGCTTCCAGTCAGGTTTCTGAGTGTTTTACCCCTGGTCCTTCCTCTGCGGTTTTGGACCTTGGCCATTATTCTGAGAACGGCCTTGTTGCTGGGGTTCAGTCTGAGACGGTTTCCCAGATTTATCAGGTTTCCTGTTCCAGGTATGCTGCTTGCGAGTTTGATACCCGTATGCAGTGAAAAATGCATCAGCCTTCTTCGCCATTTGGCTGGCATCTCTTACCTGGCAGATCTTAAGCTGAGCCATAAGTTCAGTAGGCCACGACTTTTCTAGTTGCGTGTGCAGCATAAGGTCAATTATCCCCTCACGCGTGGAAGGAGTTTCATCTTTCTCCATCCACTCATCTAAGTAAGCAGTAAGCTGGTCAAGAAACTGAACGGCAGTCTCTTTTTCCTGTAAACGCGCCCTCATGAACTGACTCTTGGCGTCATCAACTGTGAGACCGTACGCTTTGACGAGTGCGGCCTTCATCATCTCATACGTGAGATTGTCTCCACGAATTCTGTGGAGAACATCGAGGGCAGGGCCCTCAAACAGGCTAAGAAACTGAAGCCGCTTAGCTGCATCATCCAGCTGGTAAAGTTGAGCCATGTCTTCAAAATGAGCCATGTATGGCTCGATTCGCTCACCTTCCTTGTATGGGGGAAGCTTGATGTGTGGGGTCGCCATAATATGTGCAGGGAGAGTGCTCATGGAGCTGGGGCCAGCTGCACCAGATGTGTCTGAAGCCAAGGAATCTTGCTTGAGCTTCAACATTTCAAATTCATGTTTTTCGCGTGCTTCTCGCTCCGCACATTCGTGTTCTCATTCTCTCTCTCGTTCCTCACGTTGTTCTTGCTCATGTTCTAAATCGAGTTTGCGCTGTTTTCGCTCGTGTTCTAACTTGAGTTCACATTGTTTTCGCTCGTGTTCTAACTCGAGTTCACATTGTTTTCGCTCGTGTTCTAACTCGAGTTCGTGTTGTTTCCGCTCGTGTTCGCGCTGTTCTCGCTCGTGTTCGCGCTGTTCTCGCTCGTGTTCGCGCTGTTCTCGCTCGTGTTCATGCTGTTCTCGCTCGTGTTCGCGCTGTTCTCGCTCGTGTTCGCGCTCCTTTTCGCGTTCCTCACGCTGAATTCGACGCTTTTCACGAGCATCATTCTCGCGTTGCTGTTTGCAATTAAACCGAGAGAGGACAAAGTCTTTTATTTTCTCCAGGTCCGTAAGCCCCATATCTTTGGCTTCCTGTACATAGACGCTGGTAGACATGATGCTAACTCAGTCTAAGTAAACTAGTGACTCAGTACTGACCGCAATTTTGCAAAGATGTCAATAATCAAGAATAAAGAATATAGGCACAGGTTAGTGGTGAGCAGTTTTTTCTAATTAAACTGGTAAAGAAAGAATATTAAACAAACAACTGACTGAAACCTATTATGTAAATTAATAGAACTAAATGAATTATCACCAGTAAGACAGTGCCTATAGACTTTAATGATAAACACCCAAGTATGAGCGAGTGAGTATTATCTCGTGAATAACTTTAGAGGTAGGAGTTAATATCCTGGCGAGGTCGTCAATTCCCGATGTCACTAACCAAGGAAAAACTGCCACTCTTCACCAGATTATTTAATTTTCGACATCAAAGTCGGTCTACTAAACTCCGTTCATTTTATGTGCCCTCTGTGTCACTAAAAGGAAGGGAGAAATTATAACAACATTATTTTAGTCACTGCTACAAGGAGGCTGTATTATAGTCAAAGAAAATAAAGAAATGGTGGGCTGAGTCTACCATCTCGGTATGGGGACAGTTATTATTCTTTCCTTCCTTAATATCGATAAGCTTTATTTTACATCCATTTCATGTATTTGTCAATTAAAACAAAATAAACAGTGTTATGAGAAACATGTAACGATTCTTCGTTAAGAAATATTAGAACGACATGGCTGAAGATCGTACGTTAGGATTATAAACAATAACAAACTCATGTGTGTCTACTGCCCTGCTGGACCTACTGTATAAAGATCATGGAAAACCGTTGCAGAGAAAAATGGACAGTGCCTAGACTGAAGTATTTCTTGAAGTCTAGAGGAATACCATGTTCAGGGTACACCACTGGCATGTTGTTTTGACTTTTTGTACGGTATTTTGGAGCCCTCGGCATCGTCGGATTTCGGCCAGCAGTCTCGTCTCTGCACGATTTCGGCTTTAAGCATTGTACAATTTTCATATGAAAAACTTTGTAGATTTTCTTCATCATTTTGGAGATGAAGCATTGTTTTTTAGAAAGCTAAATTATATGGGTTTCAAACAAAATGTGCACCTAGAGACTTGTAAATATGTGATGAATGCTGTCACACCCGGTGTGCTTTCACTGTTCTTATAGTGACGTTTTCCTGCATTAACCACATTAAAGCATAACTAGGAAATTAGTATAACTACTAAAGAATAATATCATGAAGAACTTACATACGGTATATCATTAAATATCACTGGAGAGATTTTTTTAAAGATATGCGATGTCTGTGGTCTCTGCATGAGTAGCCCGACTTCCATATTGAACTAGCTGGCGATCAATGGCAATTCTTGAGTTAGTGACGGTCGGAATTGTCACGGGGTTTTTAAGAATATGCAATATTAAAGAATATTTATTCAGTGATACTGAGAAGAGGACAGTGAATTGTCTTGTGAAAATCAAGCAATGATTACTTTATGCCGGCTTACTTCGCCGATGCTCTAAGGACGAGAATTTATAAACTTTCTCAACAGTACACAGCAGAGACTAATTATTCACACATGCTGTTTATTAGTACTGTTGGCCTCTGGAGAAAGTGACTCCACCCCTGACAATCAATAACTAATGCTATTAATGATAAGTTCTTGCTGATGCATTAACTCCTGGTTGCACAATGGATTTTAGCTTAATACAAAAGGACTGGCCTAAGTTCCAGTTATGAATAGCAAAGCGTTTATGCAAACTAGGAGTTATAAGTGAAATAAGCTCGTGGAGATATAAAACATGAATTTACATTACATTAAGCTCAAGAAAAAGAACTGTAAATTTATTGACTACAATAAAATAAATTAACGTTACATGAGTCTTAAGATGAATTCAAATAAGGAGATCGCACTCACTCGCTCACTCAAAAGCTAACTCTTAAACCTAGGAAAAAATGAAAAGAAATACTGGTCAGAAAAGTGGACAAAGCGGATGACTGGGGGTCGTTACTGAGGAAGGACACTGCACATGCTGAGCCTCTTGCCAATCACGCTAGGTGGGAATCCAACGGCGGCGGTGGGAACTAGGCATCGTTGCTGAGGAAGGATGCTGCCACACACACTACCTGCTTCCGCAGCGCTCAAACCTTGACTGAGTTCAAATCATGAGAAAGAGGCAAGTGTCGAGCCGCACTTGCTAACGGCTAGAATGAGCGAAACACGCCCATAATAAATCGCTCAGCGGAGGTGCTAATGTCTCGCACAAAGACAGTCACTTAAGAAATAGTGAAAATTGTCCTGAAAACATTCCCGATCGGGTGAATACGTGGCGGTTAAACTGAGTGATAAATACTGGGATTCCACTAGAATTCGCGGTTTCCCACCAAAGTTAATGTCACGAGTTTATTCAAATACTTAATCACGCCAACTCGTGACACTAATGTATGGAAGTGAAGCTTGGACTGTGTTGGAGGGACAAGTCAAGAATGAGAGTAGTGCAAATGAGTTATTTGAGAGGAACATTTGGAGTTGTATATATATATATATATATATATATATATATATATATATATATATATATATATATATATATATATATATATTTTATGCGAGGAAGAAGGAACCAAAGGCCATGAGCCCGCAATAACAGTTCCTGCCAAGAGGAAAACAAAATACAATAGAGAGCCAAATTCAAGATCCGATCATTTTGAGATGCCTGGACACACTGCGTTTGAAAGACTGGAGAACATAGGCAACAGGAAATACAGACAGAGGGAGACAGTTCCAGAGTTGACCTGTTGCATAAATGAAAGACTGGGAGTAACGGTTAACTCTTGCATTAGAGAGTTGGACAGAAAAGGGATGAGAGTTTGCTGCCAGACGGGTGCTACGCGCCCGTCGTAGAGGTGGAGGAATGCAAGCAGACAGTTCAGAGGAGCAGTGACCATTAAAGTAGCGATAGAAAAGAGATAAAGATGCAACAGTGCAGCGAAGAGACAGAGGTTGAAGGGAGTCAGTAAGAGGAGGAGAGTTAATGAGACGAAAAGCCTTTGACTCCACCCTATTGAGAAGAGCTGTATGTGGGGAGCCTCCCCACACATGAGAGTTGTATTCCACACAGGGGCGGATAAAACCCCTGTATAGAGTCAACAATTGTGCAGGAGAGACAGACAGACAAATGAGGAAGTGAAGGAGCATTGTGGTGTGGATGTGGATGTGATAGAAAGCATTAGGAGAAATACATTGAGGTAGTTTGGCCATTTGGAGAGGATGGAGAGCGGGAGACATGAGGAGAGTGTATGGGAGTGAGGCTGAGGGGGGGGGAGAGGGAAGGGGAGGCTGAGGATGAGATGGAGGAAAGGAGTGAAGAGGTATATGAGAGAGGGGTTTGTGAGCTGGGAAGAGGGCAGTGGAATGGCGGGGGACAGTGCAACATGGAGGCGACTTATTTGTGGCCATCGCATGTGGGATTGAAGAGTCTGGCAATAGATAGATATACAGGTATATAGATTGAACAATATCGTATGATTCTTACTGACTCCGACTGATGACATTGCTTGAATGGATGGGGGAGGGGGGAGGGATTCCAAGGCTTGAGACGGACTATGGCCTCTCAACAGGAGACAAGTGTGTGTCTGCCTTGATTCATCAATTCATTGAGTCCACAAAGGTGGACAATTTTGGCTTTCTTCTGACTGCCGTCAGTCATCCTTATTACATATAACTTTTGGGCGTAAGTTGACATTGGCTTCTTCTTCTTCACCTTCCTTGAAGAAGTTGTAGGCTTAGGAGGGTTACAGTCAGCCATGGGGGTGAAAAATGGAAAATCCTCGTAAACTGCACTGGAACCACGCGCTAACAGCAGAGAGGTGACAATGCTCTGAGCCAGGTGCTGGGGTATCATGCGCACGTGTCCTTCATGCTTAGCATGGGAGGGAAGCACTCTGATTGGCTTACAGTAAGTGCTATGCTTGAATATGGGTAAATATGAAGGACAGTGATGCAAGGGATTTGAGCTGTTTTCATATACTGTAGAAGTTTTCAAGGAAAATAATTTTAGGAATAGATACATTTCAGGTGATTAACGTTTGAATTTCAATAAAAAAATATTGGAGAACAAAGAAATATAGCTGCTTAGGCATATTCCAGAAAGCCGCCTGAATGCCCCCGAAAGCATGTTTACTGCTGATCCCGCTGACTGGATATGACGTCAGCAGATCAAAACACACTCATATGTATACAGTTTAAAACCCTAAATAGCAGTGAAAGCCTAACTCTGAAACCTAACCAAGGGGCTTCACCCTCCAGACCCCCCACTGATTGTAACATGCCTAACAGCTTGCAACTAAAATGTGCATTTCATAAAACTTGCACTAAAACGGTATTGTGCATTAAGAGCGTTTGTTAATCTTGGCACATTTGTCACATGACTTTGTGATGGCGAAGGCAGGCGCAGTCATAAAGCAAATCTTTATATAAATCACACAGGAGACATCTGTTAAAATATGATACAGGTTAGTAAAACAGTGCTTGGCAATTAAATTAAATCACTTCATATTCCATAATATATATGATACGTGCAGTATTACGTGCAATAATGGAATCTATTTATGAACATTTTTTAAAAACGTTTGAAAAAATCCCAGTATACCAAGCCCTTGTTTTCCAACCGATCGTTATTCGACAGTGCGACGTTTCGACATTTATAAATCTATACCCTTTTTCGTCATTTGACATGGTTATCCCTGCCATTTCGACAATTTAAACCATGTGCTGCCAGACAGACTGGCTGAGCTGCATCAGTGACATTCCCGCCCTCTGCCCTGCTGATCGGTTGCCTTTTCATCCGTCTGCATTTCTATTTGACCATGTGGAATACTACAGCACACCATGGCTCCACCCAAGGCCCCTACTACTACCCTTTCAATTGCAGTCATTTGCTCACCAACCTGAGTGAATGTTTACCTATGTTTATGAAGTTTACCTTCGTATAATTTGTGGTTGTGTGTGTGTGTGTGTGTGTGTGTGTGTGTGTGTGTGTGTGTGTGTGTGTGTGTATTCTGATGTAGTACACTACGTACAGTCGTGGTCATAAATAATCACCTATCCTTCGGTACCCTGTGCCTCAGGCTGGCGTCTTTATGCGTGGCAAGTCACAGGGTTGAGGAAGGAGCCAGAGAGAGAAGGGAAGGTGGGTGGGGGGAGGAGCGATGGTACGGGGGTGGAGTGAGGGAGGGTAGGTAGGGAAGTGTGAATGAAATGTGAAGTGGTGGTCACATTTTTTGTCTGTTTTCATTCAGGGCACGATATAAAGGAGTTAATATTCGGTAGACAATGCTGCATTACACCTTGTATAGTGACGTCAAATAAACTTTAAAGTGGTGATATCAAGGGCTGGCTCGTGAGAGAAATATACTGACATGTGGTGCCAAATAATCCGTTTGTGTTTAGGCCTAGCCGTGTATCTTGACTACGGATGCAGAATGGAATCTGGATGGCTTTGACTTCCGTAATGTTTGTGTAAGAAACAGGCTCTACCCTTGCATGTAACTAATTCTGGAACTAAATATATGCAACCCCTGACATGGCTGTTCTTAATACAGCCATGTCAAAGGTTGCATATGATTAAGAATATATGAGGAGTATGTGGAGTGGATGGGAATTTGTTGAGTGCTGTGAAGAGTATGTACGAGGGAGCTAGGGCTATGGTGCAAGTGGATGATGAGCTGAGTGAGTTTTTTTATCTCAATGTTGGACTGAACAGCGATGTGTGATGTCTCCATGGCAGTTTAACATATTCATGGATGGGGTTGTAAAGGAGGTGCAAGGTAGGGCAGTGGATGTGGGGGTGGCTCTAATGAATGAGGGTGAGGTGTGAAAGATTCTGGTGTTGCTGTTTGCTGATGATACAGTATTGTTGAGTGAAGATGAATGGGAGTTGCAGGGTTTGGTGATTGAATTTGGGACAGTATGTAAGAAGAGGAATCTGAAAGTTAATGTAAACAAGAGTAAAGTTATGGTGTTTGAGAGGATTGAAGTCACAGATTGCACAGTGAGGTTGGATGGTGAGGATATGGAGAATGTGAGTGCATCCAAGTACTTGGGTAGTGTAATGAGTAAGGACAGAAGTTTTGGGGATGAAGTGCTTGAAAGGGTACAGCAGGGAAGGAAAGTTGTTGGTTCACTGAAAGTGGTGATGAGAAATAGGGAGGTGAGTATGGAAGTTAAGAAGTCACCGCATGATAGTATTGTGATCCCTACCCTGACGTATGGAAGCAAAGCGTGGACCTTGCTAGAGGGGAACAAGTCAAGAGTGAGAGCAGTGGAAATGAGTTACCTGAGAGGAGCATGTGGAGTGACATGGAGGGACAGGTTGATGAATGAAGAAGTGAAAAAACGTTGTGGGGTGGATGTGGATGTGACTGAGAAAATTAGGAGAAATACACTGAGGTGGTTGTGGTGGGTAGGGGGGCACAATCTGGCCACACTATGAGGTGGTACTACTACTCTGCGGCCAGGTTGTGTTAGGAAGAATACTGCCACCGTATTCCCTGCGTGTCGTAAAAGGCGACTAAAGGGGGGGGGTGAGAGGACTAGGGACCCGGACCCCCTCCTCTGTTTTTTAGTTCCTAAAAAGTGACAGGCCAGAGAAAGGGATGGGGGATTGAGTTATCCCCGTACCCTGAAGATTGGGTCTATGAATGTGCGTGGATGTAGTACGATTGAGACTAAAAGGAAGGAGATTGGGAGAATGTTTGTGAGAAGAAAGTTGGATGTGTCAGCTTTGAGTGAAACGAAGTTGAAAGGGAAGGGGGAATCTATGTTTGGAAGTGTGAATGGAAGATCGTCAGGTGTTGATAGAGGAAAGGCAAGAGAAGGTGTGGCCTTGTTAGTGAGTCAGGAAGTACAGCAGTGTGTGATTGAATGGAAGGAGGTGTCATCGAGACTGATGTGGGTGAAAGCAAAATTTGAACGTGAGTTGTGGGTGTTTGTGAGTGCATATGGGCCTGGTAGTGAAAGGGATGAAGAAGAGAGGGAGTCTTTCTGGAATGATGTTGATGAGTGTCTGCAGAGTTTTGGAGCGAATGTGAATGTGGTAATGATGGGAGATCTGAATGCTAGAGTGGGAAATGTAGCAGTTGAAGGTGTAGTTGGTATGCATGGTGTGCCTGGAAGAAATGAAAATGGGGAACGAATGATAGGGATGTGCGTTGAGCGAGAGATGGTGATTGGAAATACGCTGTTCGAGAAGAAAGATACTTATAAGTATACATGGGTGAGACAGGAGGGTGGAAGGGTTGTTGATAGAGCATTGATGGACTATGTAGCTGTGTCTAGGAATGTGATAGGAAGATTGTTGGATGTGAGAGTTCTGAGAGGGGAGGATGGAGGTGTGTCTGACCACTACCTGGTGGAGGGAAAGTTAAGAGTAGGTAAGAGATGGGTGAGAGCTAGGAGGGTTAGGTGTGGCAGGAAGGTTTTGAAAGTGAGTGAGTTGGATAAAAGAGAGAAAATGATAGAGTATCAGGAGAAATTGAAAGATGAGTGGAACGCAGTGAAAGATGAGGAAAATGGCAGTGTGGAGGAGGAATGGCAGTTGTTTAAGAGTGATGTGGTGGGGCATGCAGAAGAGGTGTGTGGTGCGAGACGTGTGGGTGGTGGTGTAAGAAAAGGAAGTGAATGGTGGTGCGAGGAAGTAAGTATGGCTGTGGCTGAGAAGAGACGTGCATATGAAGTGTGGCTGCAGAGGAAGGATGAGGCGTCATATGCGCGTGATGCTAAAGTGGCAGCAGATGAGAGGTGGAGTAGGCAGCTGACTGAAAATTTTCAACAGAATAAGAAAATGTTCTGGAAGGAGGTTAAAAGGGTGCAAAAGGGAAAGTCTGGGAAGGAAGAGCGAGTAAAAGCAGAGGATGGAAGGATGTTGAGATGGATGCAGTAAGGAAGAGATGGGCAGAGTATTTTGAAAGATTGTTGAATGTAGAGGAGGAAAGGGTGGCTGAGATTGTGGCAGATGGAAGGGTGCAAGGAATAAATGTGTTGGAAGAGTTGAATGATTTTTTGATCACGAAGGTGGAAGTGGAGAAGGTAGTAAAGGAGATGAAAACAGGGAAAGCTGCAGGTATGGATGGGTGTGCTGTGGAATGCCTGAAGGGTGGTGGAGTGACTATTGTTGACTGGTTAGTAAGATTGTTGAATGTGTGCTTTGTGAAAGGTATGGTGCCAGTTGACTGGGCAAGTGCTTGTGTGGTCCCATTGTATAAAGGCAAGGGTGATAAGTATGAATGTACTTGCTTTAGAGGTTTATGTCTGTTGAGTGTTGTAAGTAAGGTTTATGGTAGAGTGTTAATTATGAGAGTTAAAGAGGATACAGAGGAAGTGATTGGTGATGAGCAGTGTGGCTTTGGGAGAGGGAGGGGATGCGTGGATCAGGTGTTTCCTGTGAGACAAGTGTGTGAAAAGTATTTAGCGAAAAGCAAGGATGTGTTTTGGTCATTCATGGACTTAGAGAAAGCATATGATAGAATTGATAGGGAGGCTTTGTGGACTGTTTTAAGATTGTATGGACTTGATGGTAGGTTCCTAAAAGGTGTGAAAAGTTTTTACGTAAATAGTTGAGCGTGTGTACGAGTGGGAAATGCTGTGGGTGATTGGTTTCCCGTGAGAGTGGGGCTGCGACAGGGATGTGTGATGTCGCCTTGGTTGTTTAATATTTATATGGATGGTGTTGTAAGGGATGTGAATGCAAGAGTTTTAGGTGGAGGTCTGAGTCTGGTGAATGTTGATGGTGGAGAGTGGAATCTGAAGCAGCTGCTGTTTGCAGATGATACTGCACTGGTGGCTGATTCAGAGGAGAGATTGAGACAGTTGGTAGAGGAGTTTGGAAGGGTGTCTGTAAGGAGGAAATTGAAAGTAAATGAGAATAAGAGTAAAGTGATGACGTGTACAAGGTTGGTATATGGTAGGAGGATGAATACAGTTTTGAATGATGAATTGCTTGAGGAGGTAGAGTGTTTTAAATATTTAAGGTCACATGTTGCTGTGGATGGATGAATAGATGCAGAAGTGAAGTTTAGAATAAATGAAGTAGGTAAGGTGCTGGGAGGAATGAAAAAGTGTTTAGATGTCATTCACTTAGAATGGATGTAAAGAGAAGGCTGTATGAGGGTGTAGTGGTACAGACTGCGTTATATGAGGCTGAAACATGGAATATGGGTGTAGCAGAGAGGAAAAGTTTGAATGTAATGGAGATGAGGTGTCTGAGGAGTATGTGTGGAGTGACACGAACAGATCGAGTGCAAAATGACGAAGTGCGAAGGAGAACTGGAGTTGTTTGGGAGATGGCTGGTAGAGTTGAGCAGAGGGTGTTGCGATGGTTTGGGCATATGGAGAGAATGGATATTGAGCGATTGGTGAAAAAGATTACTAGATCTGATGTGAGAGGTGTACGGCTGAGAGGCAGACCACGATTAGGATGGATGGACAGTGTGAAGAGAGCTCTGGATGCGAGAGGGATGTCTGTTGAGCAAGGAAGAGTGGCTGTGCGTGACAGAAATAAATGTAGAGAAATTGAGAATGAATAAATGATGATGCAGCCCTAAGGGGATATTCTCCTGCATTCGGTCTGATGAGCTAGTCAGGTCAGGTGTGGGTAAGGGGATGGGTCTATTATGATTGTGGCAGGGGTAAACCAGTTCTGCTGTCGGGCCCTGCTGCGGATGTCACTGATTGCACTGCGCAGTTGACCCTTTTGAGTTGTGGTGCGGTGAGGATCTGTCTCTTCTCCCCTTTGGGGCAAAGATGCGAATGAATGAGTTTGAATGAATGAGTAAACGGGGAGTGTGTCGTCCTGTCTCGGCTACCTCCCTTTCCTTGGGGGAAGCAGCCTAGTTATATAGATAGATAGATAGGTCTATTTTCTGGAGATGTTCTGTGATATCTTTCGTTGCGATGATAATACCATCAAGATAAACAAATATTCCTTGTCCTAAAATTCCGGACAATACGTAATTCATATGATGCTGAAATGTGCCCGGGGCTGTCTTCAGTCCCATTGGCATTCTCCTGTACTGATAATGTCCTGTATTAGTGGAAAAGGCAGTGTACTTACGTGACTCCTGGTGTACTGGTATCTGATAGTATCCACTCAGCAAATCGATCGTGGAAAATACCTTATTTTCTGGTCCAAATTTCTGTAGGATGTTGCTTAGCAATGGCATAGGAAATCGGTCCGGGATTCTATGATTGTTTAGTATATGGTAATCCACTACCGCACGCATTTCTCCATTTCGTTTGGGCACGAAGAATAATGGGGCATTCCACGGGGAGACTGATGGCTCAATAATTCAAAGTTTTAACATTTCATCGACATACTGGTTTGTGAGTGTACGCTGAGATTGTGGGATTCGATAGGCAGGTGCAAAAATCTGTGGTGTATCTTGGTGCACGTTAATCTTGCGATTAATCAGGTTAGTACACCCTAATTGTTCTCCAGGTAATGCAACGGTATCAATATGTTTTTCCAACAGAGTTAACAAATCATTTTCTTCATCAAATTCACCTGAGTGAATTAAATTCTCTTTTATGCTTTCTCCTATCCTAAGATTTGATTTCACTTGTCACTCCAGCTAAAACTATTTCCATCACGGGGGTGGGACATTTTTCAATATTAACTATACAAGTCCCTTTTTTCAACTGTACTTCCCCATTCTTGTGATTAATTAGAAATATCTGAGTTTGCCCATCGTTGTTCATCTGACATAATGCGTTTTCTACTGACAATCCCTTTACTTTACCTAATTCTTCTAAGACAAGAACAGTACTATTCGGTAATTTGCTCTTTATGGTAACTTTCATATAGGAGTTAGGTGGTCTAGTCCTGGAGGCTGGGGGGGGGGAGGGGAGAGTGGATCTATACACTCATCTGTTTGTGTATGTTTGGTTAAGCTTTTAATATTACCAATTGTTTTTGGTTCTGTTTTAGTAATCAGTGAGGACTTTGATGGTATTTCCTCTATGAATTCATTATCAAAGTCTATTCCATTCATTTGTGGGAGTAAAGTTATTTTCTCTGTTCTCATGCATCTTAAGTCCAGTAACATATTAGTTTTAATTGCTAAGTTTTCAACGATATCAAAATGCAGAGATTGGACTTGTCGTCTCTGTGAATGTGATGTTTAACCGTATCATACCTTTTACTGTAATTTGTTTGCCATCTACGTATATAAGTCTAAATCAGATTCTTCCAGAAAAGTTACTTTCTTCTTATTTCTAAAAATTCTATCTATTTCTTCTTGTTATTAAGTTCACTGGAGAGCCTGTGTCTAAAAGTAAGGAGATGTTTTGATCCTCACATACAGCTGGTATTAAGATACACTCGCTTCCCAACATCCCTCCTATGTGAATTTTAGACTTGCTTTTCTTTACGTTTGTTCGTTTTTTGTCGTGACTTGGCCTTCCCCCGATTTGAAAATGGAAACTACTTTCTCTACTGTCTTGCAAGTACTGGTCCAGTGACCTTGGCACCGATGATGCCTACAGTATGGATCAAATCCTTGTGTCTTTTGTTTGTCTTCTTTTGTTTTAATAAAGCATTCATTCTTTGTGTGTCCTGGTTTTGCACAATAATAACATAGAATGGACCTATCTCTTGACTGTGATCTGCTATCTTTCCATATTTAGTTGTGTCTGTGGCGCGAGATCGGCTCGGACCGCGCGGAAATTTATGAAACTGCCTGTGGCCTGGCGTTTGTGATCGTTGCCTCGACGTGTTTGGTTGATTGCTCTGTCTGCTTTCGGGTCTTGATCGATTTTGTTCTCTGTTTGGGGTAGTTGTAGCTGTTTTCACAGCTGATACTGTCTCAGGCACTGTCATTCTACTAGAATGTGATTGTGTTTCGATCACCCCTGCTTTGCTACACTGCATCTCTACCTCGTTCATTAAGTCTAGTAAGCACATACCTGAGGTGTACACGATCGTCTTGGCAATCTTGAGGGTCCTATCAGGAAATTTACACAAGGCAGCTACATAACCAATGATGTCTACGACAAGGTCTGGGGACATCCTTCCATCTCCTGTTATCCAGTTTGAGTCTTCTAAGGTAGCTAGAGTAAGAATATTCTTTAGATGGTGGAGACATCAGCAGTTATTTCGCTGAGCACATCATTTATAGTGTGCTTCCTTACAAGATCTACAATCTTATGTAATTCTGGAATTATACCTTGCAAAAAGTTCATACCTCCAGAAAATTTCTTCAAAAATTCTGGGAGGCTTATCAGACTTAAGCAAGTCTCCTGCCGGGCATCTTTCCTGATTAATCCAAGAGGAAAAAATAGCAATTTTCTCTTGTTCATCTGTTATGTGCCTTTTTATGAAGATCTGTTCGCATTGATTGACCAATGAAATAACATCAATACGATCTTTTTCTGTGCCAGAGAATTTTGGGGCAGTTTTATCCTCATGACAAACGTAAACATGAGGTGGGGATGTTTGACCTGTGGTATTGGTTGCGTTATTCATTTTCACTGGTTGCTTTGTTAATTTAACTTGGACTTGTTTATCGTTGTGTGAGGGAATAGTGGAATAGGTTTTCCCTAAACGATGAACTCTGTTAAGTATATTTTCATAGGTATGCAAGGCAGAGACAAGGTCCTCACTCGCCACATCAGAGGGGGTTTGCCAATCATCATCATTATCATCTAGCATTGAGGTATTAGTTTCTTTATCTTTAGTTTGCGGTGAATTTTATAGGGTGGGTGTGTTGCCCTGGTGCTCTCCTAATTGTGTATCCGCAGTGGGCGCTAACTGTGTATCATTTGGTACTAACACGGATGGAGGTGAAAATATTCCTGTCATATCACTCAGTTAAAAAGAATTCATGTTGCTAAGGTATGGTGTTATGAAATACGTCTTTTGTTTATGTCCTAACTAAATAGATGAGTAAATGAGTTGTAATAAATGATAGATAGTGAGTGTATAAGTGTATATATATAAAATTTAAAGCACTGAGAAGAAATTTGTAAGCATAATTACACCCACTTGATACAGATGCCACACGGAGAGGCGCGTCGAAGGAGCTGTCGATCTCGGAAGATATATGCAGAGTTTAATAAAGATCTCCTCTCGATAATTCTAGGGCTGTGTTGATGGACGATATTACTCAGGAAATTCCATGGCCTGATGAATGTAGTGTTAAACAGCTGTACTCACAGGCGAACCTCATCATAGAACGTCGAATTCCCACTCAATACTGTGGAAATAAATGAGTATGAGTAGGAGCTATGTGAATAATGAGTAATGAGTAGTGGGTGAGAAGTGCCTGGTGTCAGTCACACGTTGACTGGCGTGGCGTTGTCTCAGCAAACACGCATGGTGATGTCGTCTCAGCAGATACACATGGTGACGTCGGCTTCCCACACTTGTAGCTGTGGTGAGTAACTGAGTAGTGATGAGTAACCTGAGTGAGGAAAGGTAAGATGCGTTATAAATGTGGCCCTGGTGTTTGCCGCGTCGTCTTGACCTGCGTCAGCAGTGGAGGTAGGGGGGCGGTAGGACAGAGCGGAGGGGTTCTAGTGCTTGTTGCTTTGTTCTTGTTTTTCATTTACTTGTTTTGTTTTTTATTCTTCTTGCTGCTGCTTGAAGTTGCATGAAGAAATTATAGAGTTGTCTTGTAGACTTGTTATTTGTAGTTAATGGCAGAGGTTGTTGATCCTCACTCGTAACTCGTCGTTGCTACTGTATGCTCGTAGACTCGTACACTCGTTCTTCGCTTGTGGTTACTTGATCGTAGAATTGTAGTAATGTAGAATCAGCTGCAGAACTGGAGCTGATCTTGGTTACAGTTTCGCCTGCTTTTGTAGAAATGATGGTTCGTAGGCATAGAGTCGATCGTTACTGCCACCAGTTTATTGTTGGAACTTGGCAGCCACCATTTATATATATATATATATATATATATATATATATATATATATATATATATATATATATATATATATATATATATATATATAACTCATTAGTCTTGTAATATTTAAGTCTTGAGTTTTGGTTAAAGTTATTTTGGTAACTGAAGAGCATGAGGAGTTAAAGATGAATACAGGGAGTTGATCTTGATTTATTATCTTCAGAGAAAGTCTAAGTTGAGCAGCGTATGTATTACAAGGGACTTAATATACTAAGTCTAGTCGGACCCCTCTTCTTATTTGATCTCTCCACTACCTGCCGGTTCTATGGCCAGCCTCTTTCTCAGCTCCGATTGCTACATTCTCGTTTAGCAGGGGTCGTGTCACGTGTGCTATACTGTCGTGGAAACATCTTGAACACTGTATGTCTGTGTGTACTGTATGTACAGCTTCCGGTGCAGGACCAGCATTCCTTCACTTTAAGAGTTGCAAGCTAATTTCCTTTTGCTTGATTCTTGCTGATACACTACCTATCTTACACCCTGGCTTGGTGCTTCTATCTATCTGTCTATCTACCTAACTGTCTAGCTGTCTATGAGTTGTATTATTATATTATGGAGTCCTGACATGTGTGTGTGTGTGTGTGTGTGTGTGTGTGTGTGTGTGTGAGAGAGAGAGAGAGAGAGAGAGAGAGAGAGAGAGAGAGAGGAGGTGGTGGTGGTGATGGTGGTGTGGGGTAGGGTGGGTGGATGGATGGATGGACGTGTGTGTCTGTGTATGAGGGAGAGAGAGAGAGAGAGAGAGAGAGAGAGAGAGAGAGAGAGACAGACAGACAGACAGACAGACAGAAAGAGAGAGAGAGAGAGAGAGAGAGAGAGAGAATCAAATTATGGCCAAGGTCAGACTAAAATTGGAAAAAAAAGAATAATAAACACACACACACACACACACACACACACACACACACACACACACACACACACACACACACACACACACAGCTTAATAGCCAGGTAGATAAAGACAAGGGTAAACAGAGACAGATATGTGAGGAAAATTTTATAAGGGTCAGAAATTAATCATACGAAGACAAGAAAGAAACAGATAAACAAAGAAAAACAAATATAAACAGAGAGAGAGAGAGAGAGAGAGAGAGAGAGATCCACCTGCAGCCTCACTGATAAATATACTTCAGGGAAATTTTACAAAAAATGCGGAAATTAGTAAAAAAAAAAAAAAAGAAAAAAAAAGAAAAGAAACTAGAGACAAAAAAAGATACTGCCTAGCATGGGTTCCACAGTCGATGCACATAGCCTGCTTCTCTCCGCCCCCCATTGACAGCTGCAGCACCCACAGTGTACACCCACGCACCAAAGTTTCTGTACCCCCTTCGGTGGCAGGAAGTGGAAGTCAGGGCTGGGATGTTCAAAAGATCGTTGCCAGACGCCGCTATGATCATCGTAACGCGCTCGTAGCGGCCATCTTTGATCGTGAGCTACGACAACCGCTAAGGTGTATCTTCTAACGCTCGCGGCAACGCTCGTAGCTCACGATGATGCGATCGTAAAACCCGTTCCGTTCCGTTCCTATCGTTCATAATGCAACCCAGCTAATAGTCGCTGAGCCAATCAGAAGAGAGATTTCATAAACCTTGAAAGATTGTGGGTCAATCAAAATGGAGTTCCAAAATGTTAAATACACTTATCCAGGCGCGCCATTACATCACTCAAACAACCACGATATTCATCCCAAGACATACAAGACATGACAAGTGACGAGTCCCCTACCAAACGAATTCGTCGAGCAAATTGTACACATGAGATGATGGCGTTAATACAGGGTTGGCTCGACAGACAGACAGTGCTGAAGAACAATCACATCACCTTGGCTATAACTATAGTGTGGGTGAAAGATCCACATCATATTAACAAAACGTAGTGATGATTTTGAAAATATGGAGATCCAAACTGAGACCCTTTTACCTGAATAAACTATACAGTATATCATTGGCTTCAGACTGTATCATTACAACTCCCACAGACTTAAACCATGTTTTAATGAACAGTGCATCGGTCTGCATTTTTACAGATGTAAGGGGGCACGATAGCTCAGTGGTAAAGCATCGAGCTCGTAATCGGGGGATTGCGAGTTCGAGCCCTGCCCGGGACTGCCGTGCCGGGAGTGGTAGGGCGCTCCTGTAACCTAGCGGGGCTATATGATCCAAAATAGGGTCTAGCTCGGGGGAACGCCATTTCTCCATTTACAGATGTAAGCAGTAGAAACGAAAAATTCCCCCTCTTTGCTTACCTCTTGGCATCTTAACTTCCTTAATTAAGAGATTTTCTGTACAACACATGTGCCACTCTTAATTATTCTGCTCACACGTCCATGTGTTAAGCCTAATGTGTCTGCCAACACACTCTGAAATGAGCCACTTGCATATAATCTGAATGTCATTAACACCTGCAAATGACATGGCACAGCACGGGATCTTCTTGTCGCTGGTCCAACTAGTGGTTCAACTCTTGCACACCAGTGAAGGAGTTCTTGTCTGGGAAACCTATAATATCTCAACAAATGTTCGCCACTGTAAGCAAATGGATCCATTATGTCTCTGTAGTTCCTCTCAAATCTCATCGCTCTTCGTAATGCCAGTTCTACCTGTAAAACCACTTGTAACTCCATCTTCGTTCACAGAAAAGGGTAAATAAACAAACTTAGCATCACATGATTCGGTTTGTTTATTAGAGAAACATCCACTATGCGACACTACGATCAGCTTAAGGGTGCTTGTCAGAAATCGTAACGCTACGAGCAAATATGGCGGATGGAGGATCGTAAAATTTGTTTGAACATACACCTTAGCGGTTTACGAGCGCGCTATGATTATCGTACCCGCTACGATGATCTTAGCGGCCGTAACAAGCTTTCGAACATCCCACCCCAGGGTTGGAGTGAGGGCAGGCGAACGAATAACTGAGAGTGGTAGTTTGGTCTGAGCTATGAGGCGAATGGTGAGAAACTTAATGCAACTGGATTCGAAACATTTACATGCTGTTCACCCGCAAAACATTTTGCGTTCGTGACATACATAGCATGTATTATAACATAGGCTACTATGTTATCATGGAGCCTGTGAAACTGGTCTAGACACGACTCATCTGTTTCGGATCCTCATCATACATATAAAGCACCGAACCAGTTACATATAAGCTGCGACTGGTCAGCGATAATTTTTGTGAATATGTTATTCCTGGATTGTCTAAAGCTATAATATAGAATGATTGTGATTTTAATGCTGATTCCCACAGTAGCTGTGGGGAAGGTTACAAATGTTAAAATTATTTTATGTGGACGAATAAACCACACTGTGATGGGCAGCGGAGAGCATTCACCAAATTAGAAGAAAACAACAGAAAATATTATGAGACAACGAAGATACAGTTGTGGTATCCTCATCCGCCTTGTTATCCAGGCCTTTACTGTTGCTTCACCTCATACGTGCATTATTTTCCTTCAGTCTCTGTCTCTTCTATTGCTGTTACTTTCCGGTATCCTCTTACTGCGTGCCGTCATATTCCTTAGGGGTTTCTAGTCATCCGGTCCTATAACGCCTACTGTATTACAGTATTCGTCACATCATCACTTCCACACAAATAATGTTAGCACAAGACTGCTGAATCTGTTACTACCATTATTGACACTGCCACTACTAACCCCCCTTTTCCCACTGACTGTCTAATTTCTCTCACAATACCACAACTGCTACTCCTGCTGATAATCCACTATAAATCTGTATAATAATAAATTTGATTGTCCTTACGTCTGTGTATCTGATAACCACATATTCCCTGTCCCACCGCCGACAACTCATCACTTACCTCCCCCCTCCTACTGCCGCCCCAGTTACACCCCCTCTTTCCCAGTTACCATCGACCCCACTCCTCCCCCACTCCGACACCACACAACCCCTCCCCTCATCCCGGGGCCACCAGGCCTGTTGTCCACCCTTTACCGGTGAATATACGTGGTATGCATTAATAATGAAAGAAAGACATTCGGGAGCCGAATGCTAATCGCTTGCCAGAACATGCTGTTGGCCAAGTCTAACATTTAGGCTTTATCTTGATATCCTGAAGGTTTCATGTTGATAGCTCAAGCCGTTCATTAGATAGAATGGTGCTAAAGGAGGGCGATAAGAACTGTTTCACCTTGGCAGCCATTTTGGTGACCTGACGTTGACCCTGAGTGCCCATTTTCGAACTCGTCCAAGATTTTGGCCATATCTTGATACCCTGAAAGTTTCATGTTGATAACTCAAGTCGTTCATGAGATATAATGGAAACACACACACACACACACACACACACACACACACACACACACACACACACACACACACACACACACACACACACACACACACACACACACACACACACACACACACACACACACACACACATACACACAGATGCAGGCAATTACATTATCGCCCCACATTCTAAAGGCGGGCGATAATAATAATTATAAATATAACAGCAACAACACAGGTGTGTAGAGTTTCTAACATTACGTATAAAAACTGCAGACCTAATCATGCTTATGTGAAACGTCACATGTATATTTTAGTATGTTGTAGCATGCCGTGCACTGTTATTTTTCCCAAACAGCTGTAGTGATCCCACAAATGACTACAATGGGTTGTATTATCATGGTGATGTGATGTAGGGAAGTTCAGTGGTGATGATAAGGACGGTCTGTGGTCGGTCCTGTGGTTAATATAACAGTGCTCCTTAACATAAGCATGATTAGGTCTGCAGTTTTTATACGTAATGTGCGTGTGTGCAAATAACCTATGTATGTATTTATGTATGAAGGTATGTATGTTTTATGTATGTATTAATGTATGTATGTATGTATGTATTAATGGATGGATGGATGGATGAATGGATGCATACATGATCTCTCTCTCTCTCTCTCTCTCTCTCTCTCTCTCTCTCTCTCTCTCTAATAAAAAAAAAAAAAAAAAAAAAAAAGCAAATTCAGTCTATGCAGGAGACAATGAAAAACACAACTGGGCCATTTAGGAGTTCATTGACTTTTTCTGAGAGAGAGAGAGAGAGAGAGAGAGAGAGAGAGAGAGAGAGAGAGAGAGAGAGAGAGAGAGAGAGGGAGAGAGAGAGAACGCACCTAACCAAGCAAGAAATGACTGGACAAGCTTCTCTCAGTATATCTATCTGTGTATCTATCTGCCTATCTATCCGTCTGTCTATCTATCTATTTAACAACCTGTCTAGCTATCTACCTGTTTACGTATCTATGTATCTATTAATCTATCTAGCCTCCATCTATCAATATCTGTCTATCTACCCATCTATCTATATCTATCTATGCACTCATCTATCTGTCCTTCTATACACCTATATCTATCTATCTGTCTATCCATATTGTTTAACACCTGGCCTCACACACACACACACACACACACACACACACACACACACACACACACACACACACATTTTTGAGTGTGCTTGTTGCTGCCATCCACTTTTCTCTCCGCCTTTTTATCTGCATATTTTAGAGGGTGACTATGGTGCATCCTGACTACAATGAATTTCCTATTACCACTACCAGGAGAGAAGTAGTAGTAGTAGTAGTAGTAGTAGTAGTAGTGGTGGTGGTGGTGGTAGTGATAGCTGTGATTGTCGTTGTAGTGGTGGTATTATTATTATTATTATTATTATCATTAAGCGAATTCGAAGGAGGGAGGAGGCGAGGTAGGCCAAGGAGAAGGTGGAGAGATATGGTGGATGAATGTGTGAGGAAGAGAGGTTTGGAAGTCGGTGAGGCTAGGGAACTGACGGGAGATCGAGCTGGCTGGAAGAATTTTGTGAGGAGATATGCATGATCAGGGATTTTTGGCACCCCTTTTTAACGTGGCAGCGTCTAGATTGACTCTGTCGGATACGATATGTGAAGCTACAGAACGTGGTGAATGTTTTTGGCGTATCCGATAGAGCCAGGATTCCGGGGGCTTGAATGATGAGTGAATGGAAGCGTGGCCCATTGGATTGGGCAATTTTGGGCTGTCTGGACATTGCTACTCCTCACCCTGCCCTTGGGTGGGAAAGGAGGTCCGGATGATGATGATGATGATGATTATTGTTCCGTCACTTTTCGTCTCCTATTTTCACCATACTTAATGTGGATGTACAGCACCTGACCCCATTACACTGACCCTGTTTCAGTGACCTTGACCTACTATTCAAGGTCACAGGTCTAAAAATGTCTGGACAGATCATGAATTTCCCACCTCAATTTACCCCAAAACAATACATATAAATACACGAATATGGACGAATATGAAGGCGATTTGATGCGTCACCTTAGGATGTTTGGGACCCGCCACATTGCCACACTTTTCAATTGGTCTTACATACAATTGGTCTTACATACAATTGGTCTTACATACAACTGGTCTTACATACAATTGGTCTTACATACAATTGGTCTTACATACAATTGATCTTGCATACAATTGGTCTTACATACAATTGGTCTTACATACAACTGGTCTTACATACAATTGGTCTTACATACAATTGGTCTTACATACAATTGGTCTTACATACAATTGGTCTTACATACAAATGGTCTTACATACAATTGATCTTGCATACAATTGGTCTTACATACAATTGGTCTTACATACAATTGGTCTTACATACAATTGGTCTTACATACAATTGGTCTTGCATACAATTGGTCTTACATACAATTGGTCTTACATACAATTGGTCTTACATACAACTGGTCTTACATACAATTGGTCTTGCATACAATTGGTCTTGCATACAATTGGTCTTACATACAATTGGTCTTACATACAACTGGTCTTACATACAATTGGTCTTACATACAATTGGTCTTACATACAATTGGTTTTACATACAATTGGTTTTACATACAATTGGTCTTACATACAATTGGTCTTGCATACAATTGGTCTTACATACAATTGGTCTTACATACAATTGGTCTTACATACAATTGGTCTTACATACAATTGGTCTTACATACAATTGGTCTTACATACAATTGGTCTTACATACAATTGGTCTTACATACAATTGGTCTTACATACAATTGGTCTTACATACAATTGGTCTTACATACAACTGGTCTTACATACAATTGGTCTTACATACAACTGGTCTTACATACAATTGGTCTTACATACAACTGGTCTTACATACAATTGGTCTTACATACAACTGGTCTTACATACAATTGGTCTTACATACAATTGGTCTTACATACAATTGGTCTTACATACAACTGGTCTTACATACAACTGGTCTTACATACAATTGGTCTTGCATACAATTGGTCTTACATACAACTGGTCTTACATACAATTGGTCCTACATACAATTGGTCTTACATACAGGACAGACCTGTTGTCTAGTCCTGCAGCAGGTGTGTATAGTTTGTGTGGTCGTGCAGCAGGTGTGTATAGTTTGTGTGGTCGTGCAGCAGGTGTGTATAGTTTGTGTGGTCGTGCAGCAGGTGTGTATAGTTTGTGTGGTCGTGCAGCAGGTGTGTATAGTTTGTGTGGTCGTGCAGCAGGTGTGTATGGTTTGTGTGGTCGTGCAGCAGGTGTGTATAGTTTGTGTGGTCGTGCAGCAGGTGTGTATAGTTTGTGTGGTCGTGCAGCAGGTGTGTATAGTTTGTGTGGTCGTGCAGCAGGTGTGTATAGTTTGTGTGGTCATGCAGCAGGTGTGTATAGTTTGTGTGGTCGTGCAGCAGGTGTGTATAGTTTGTGTGGTCGTGCAGCAGGTGTGTATAGTTTGTGTGGTCGTGCAGCAGGTGTGTATAGTTTGTGTGGTCGTGCAGCAGGTGTGTATAGTTTGTGTGGTCGTGCAGCAGGTGTGTATAGTTTGTGGTCGTGCAGCAGGTGTGTATAGTTTGTGTGGTCGTGCAGCAGGTGTGTATAGTTTGTGTGGTCGTGCAGCAGGTGTGTATAGTTTGTGTGGTCGTGCAGCAGGTGTGTATAGTTTGTGGTCGTGCAGCAGGTGTGTATAGTTTGTGGTGCAGGTGGACCAACATGTTTGGAGTTTGTACAAAAAAGCTAACTTGTGTCAGACAACAGTGTTAGCAGAGGTGCACAGCAGGGACTGGCTATGGCAGCTACAGTCTTATTATTATTATTATTATTATTATTATTATTATTATTATTATTACCATCAAATTTTGAAGCAATGAGTCGAAGTTTTAATGCACTTGGATTTCTGTTCTATATTTTCTGTTTCTTGTATTTCTCTTTCCCTCTCTTTATTTCTTCTTTATCTTGCCTTCTCTCTTTCTCACTCTTTCCATCTCCTTCCCTAGCTCTTTTGTTTTCATCCATCTTCTCTCATTTCTATTCTCTCTTCCTCTGCCTCTTCGCCTATTTTTCCTTCCATCTCTCTCTCTCTCTCTCAAAGCTAAACGGGTCATAGGAGCCCGGGGGATGCGACGAGGATCCCATACAGGTGAGACCTCTTAATTAGGAAAAGAAGGGAGAAAAAGTGAGCAGATGGAGAGAACACTTTAAGGAATTGTTGAACATAGAGGATGGAAGTAATGCGAGTATGAGTGGCTGGGGAATGGCTGGGAGAAGGAGAGAGGTGAGAAGACAGGAAGAAATCAGTAGGATAGAAGTTGTGGAAGCAATGGAGAAAGTTAAATCGGGGAAACCCCCAGGAATTGATGGAGTGTGTGGTGAAATGCTGAAGCATGGGGGAGAGATAGTAGTAGAATGGATGTGGAAGATGTGCAGATTGGCCTGGGAGGAAGGTAGAGTCCCAGAGGATTGGAAGTCAGGTATAATTATTCCCTTGTACAAAGGAAAAGGGGAAAAAGAAGTGTGTGGCAATCATAGGGGCATTTGTCTTCTTAGTATAATAGGAAAAGTGTATGGTAGGATACTTATTGACAGAGTTAGAGAGAGAACAGAGAAATTAGTTGGAGAAGAACAGGGAGGCTTTAGGAAGGGAAGAGGTTGTGTAGATCAGATATTCATTCTTATCTTTAGTGGAAAAGTTTCTAGAGAAGGGAAAGAAGTTGTATGCAGCTTTCATGGATTTGGAGAAAGCATATGACAGGGTGGATAGACAAGGATTGTGGAAAGTGTTAAGAATATATGGAGTAGATGGGAAGTTGTTGAATGCTGTGAAGAGTATGTACGATGGTGCAAAGGCTGCAGTGCGTGTGGATGGTGAACTAAGTGAATTTTTCTCTTTGAAGGTTGGGTTGAAACAGGGATGTGTCATGTCTCCATAGTTGTTCAATCTGTACATGGACGGGGTAATAAAAGAGGTACAAGGTAGGGTAGTGGATGTTGGAGTGGCCCTGGTGAGAGAGGGTAGTGTTTGGAAACTCCCTGTACTGTTGTTTGCAGATGATACTGTGTTGTTGAGTGAAGACGAAGGGGAGCTGCAAGGCTTGGTGGATGAGTTTGGGAGAGTGTGTAAGAAACGGAATCTAAAGGTGAATGTAGCGAAGAGTAAAGTGATGGTCTTTGAGAGAGGTGAAGTCAGTGAATGGACAGCGAGGTTGGATGGTGAGGAATTGGAAAATGTGAGTACGTTTAAGTACTTGGGTAGTGTGATGAGTAAGCATGGAGGTTTGGAGGGTGAAGTGCTTGAAAGGGTACAGCAGGGAAGAAAGGTTGCTGGTTCTTTGAAAGCAGTGATAAGAAACAGGGAAGTGAGCATGGAAGTGAAAAAGTTACTACATGAAAGTATTGTGATACCAACTCTAACGTATGGAAGTGAAGCTTGGACGTTGTTGGAAGGACACAAGTCAAGAGTGAGAGCAGTGGAAATGAGTTATTTAAGAGGAGCCTGTGGAGTCACATGGAGAGACAGGCTGACGAGTGAGGATATAAAGGAGCGTTGTGGTGTGGATGGATGTGATAGGAAGCGTTATGAGGAACACACTGAGGTGGTTTGGCCATGTGGAGAGGATGGAGGGTGAAAGACTGACGAAGAGAGTGGATGTGAGTGAGGTGGAGGGGGGAAGAGGGAGGGGGAGGCCGAGGATGAGATGGAGGGATGGGGTGGAGAGGTATATGAGAGAGGGGGGTGTGAGTTGGGAGCAGGGCAGTGAAAAGGCGGGGGACAGGGCAACTTGGAGGCGATTTGTTTGTGGCCACCCCAAACGGGATTGAGGCGTCTGGCAATGATAGATAGATAGAGGTAATCAGCACACCTGTATAGAGATTTGATTCCCACACATAATCTATTTTGAGGTTAATTATAAGTGTGACGATGTTAGATGATGTTAGATGATAGTGATGGGTTAGTAAGTGTTATATGTTAGATTCCTGATGATGTTAGAGGAGCAGATTATAGTAATAGCTTAGTTAGATGTTACTGATGGATAAGTTTGATGATGTTAGGTGACAGTGATGGGATAATAAGTGTTAGATGTTAGATTCCTGATGATGTTAGAGGAGCAGATTATAGTAATAGCTTAGTTAGATGTTACTGATGGATAAGTTTGATGATGTTAGGTGACAGTGATGGGATAATAAGTGTTAGATGTTAGATTCCTGATGATGTTAGAGGAGCAGATTATAGTAATAGCTTAGTTAGATGTTACTGATGGATAAGTTTGATGATGTTAGGTGACAGTGATGGGTTAGTATTAGACGTTAGATTACTGATGATGTTAGATGATAGCGACAGTGTTAGTTCGATGTTTGTTAGATTAAATGCTTAGACTTTGATGTTTGATGGTTTAGATGATGTTAGGTGATGCTATACTGTTAGATATTAGATGTTATTTCTTAGATGATGTTAGGGGATAGTGACAGGTTAGTGTTACATGTTAGATTTATTGAGATTAACAAGACTTGGAATGTTAGTAGCGAGACTTGACAATATATATATATATATATATATATATATATATATATATATATATATATATATAGATATATATATATATATATATATATATATATATATATATATATAGTGTTTCTCTCTCTCTCTCTCTCTCTGTCTGTCTGTCTGTCTGTCTGTCTGTCTGTCTGTCTCTCTCTCTCTCTCTCTCAGCATTATCTCATGTCTATCTCTCTCTGTTTCTCCTTTTCTAATTTATATTTCCGTCAGAAAGGATTCTCTCTAAATTCTATCTACTCTCTCTCTCATTTCTCCTATGCAGTATTCTTATCTTACCAGTGTCCCCCCCCCTCTCTCTCTAAATGGCCATAACAGCGGCGATCAGGCCCGCCCATGTTTCTTCCCCAGTAGGGACGATTTGGGTGTAGGGCGAGAGGAAACCATATTCGCCCTTATCGCGTAACACCAGAACGTAGGAATAGATTACGCCTCTGCTGTAACTCCAATCTATCGACAGGCCGAACCCTGGGCCTGATAGATAGATAGATACATACATATTAATAAACAGAAAGACACGTGAAGAAGTGGCCTGACAGATAGATTGACGGATAGATATATTTACTGGCAGATAGACAGATAGATAGATAGATACATAAAGATAGATAAAGACACGTGAAGAAGTGGGCTGATAGATAGATTGACGGATTGATATATTTACTGGTAGATAGATGGATAGATAGATAAACAGATAGATGGATGGGTAGATAGACGGATTGATGGACTGATGAATAGACAGAGATGTGTAGAAATCTGGGTATAGGTGATTGATGGATAGATTAACTGATAAACAGATAGACAGATGGTTTGATAGATAGATAGACAGACAGACACATACAGAAATGGGTATAGATAGAATGATAGATGGATGGATAGATCTACTGGTACCTACGGATTGATAGATAGACTGATGGATAGATAAACAGACAGATGGATAGATAGATAGATTGATAGATATATACATAGATAGATAGATGGATTGATGGATAGATAGATAGATAGATTGATAGATATATAGATAGATAGATGGATGGATGGATGGATAGATAGATAGATAGATTGATATATAGATAGATAGATAGATGGATTGATGGATGGATAGATAGATAGATAGATTGATAGATATATAGATAGATAGACAGACAGATAGATAGATGGATTGATGGATAGATAGACAAAAGTAGAAAACTGGGCATAGATTGATTGATGGATAGATTTACTGATATAGATAGATAGACAGATAATAATAATAATAATAATATTATTATTATTATTATTATTATTATTACCGTATTATTATTATTATTATTATTATTATCATTATCATTTCTATTATTGTTATCATTATGTTAATACTAAGATCTACAACGATGCTCCTACTTTTAGTATTATTACTATTATTATTATTATTATTATTATTATTATTATTATCCATATTATTTTTTTACTACTACTACCACCACCACCACCACTACTACTACTACTACTACCACTACTTACGTACAAGGTTGTAGAAGGAACCAACCCTATACTGTGTGTTGTGTACTGACTCAGTCGCGTTAACTCCAATCTGAGCAACACGACTCTGAAAAAAAGAAGGAAAATCAAATATACACACAGGAGCCTTCATTCATCGCCTATCGACAGCACGAGAGCCAATAACACACATCATTTTCCATCCATCTATTGCCAGACGCCTAGATCCAGTAAGGGGTGGCCACAAACAAATCGCCTCCATGTCGCCCTGTCCAACGCCATTTCACTGCCGTGCTCCCAGCTCACACCACACCGCCCCCCCCCCTCTCTCATATACCTCTCCGCTCCATCGCTCCATCTCATCCTCGGCCTCCCTCTCCCTCTCACATAATTTTAATATATACAAATCTTTTCCCTACACGTGCAAGCTCAGAATGTTAAGTAATGGACCATTGTTGCTCTATCTATCTATCTGTCTATCTATTTATCTATCAACAAAGCACCAACATGAGTCCAAATCTCAACCGTTTGGGAGCTGATATCTTCCTGGCCGAATTATGAGGTAAATAAAGTGACCAGTAATAATGTAGCGTGTCTGTGTGTGTGTGTGTGTGTGTGTGTGTGTGTGTGTGTGTGTGTCCACTGAGGTACTGTTTGTGAGGTACTGTTTGTGAGGGAGTGTGTGTGTGTGTGTGTGTGTGTGTGTGTGTGTGTGTGTGTGTGTGTGTGTGTGTGTGTGTGTGTGTGTCTCCACTGAGGTACTGTTTGAGGTAGTGTGTGTGTGTGTGTGTGTGTGTGTGTGTGTGTGTGTGTGTGTGTGTGTGTGTGTGTGTGCACTGAGATACTGTTTGTGAGGTGTTGGTGATGTCGTCTCAGCAGATACACATGGTGACGTCGGCTTCCCACACTTGTAGCTGTGGTGAGTAACTGAGTAGCGATGAGTAACCTGAGTGAGGAAAGGTAAGATGCGTTATAAATGTGGCCCTGGTGTTTGCCGTGTCGTCTTGACCTGCGTCAGCAGTGGAGGTAGGGGGGCGGTAGGACAGAGCGGAGGGGTTCTAGTGCTTGTTGCTTTGTTCTTGTTTTTCATTTACTTGTTTTGTTTTTTATTCTTCTTGCTGCTGCTTGAAGTTGCATGAAATTATAGAGTTGTCTTGTAGACTTGTTATTTGTAGTTAATGGCAGAGGTTGTTGATCCTCACTCGTAACTCGTCGTTGCTACTGTATGCTCGTAGACTCGTAGACTCGTTCTTCGCTTGTGGTTACTTGATCGTAGAATTGTAGTAATGTAGAATCAGCTGTAGAACTGGAGCTGATCTTGGTTACAGTTTCGCCTGCTTTTGTAGAAATGATGGTTCGTAGGCATAGAGTCGATCGTTACTGCCACCAGTTTATTGTTGAAACTTTGCAGCCACCATTTATATATATATATATATATATATATATATATATATATATATATATATATATATATATATATATATATATATATATATATAAATATATATATATATATATATATATATATATATATATATATATATATATATATATATATATATATATATATATATAACTCATTAGTCTTGTAATATTTAAGTCTTGAGTTTTGGTTAAAGTTATTTTGGTAACTGAAGAGCATGAGGAGTTAAAGATGAATACAGGGAGTTGATCTTGATTTATTATCTTCAGAGAAAGTCTAAGTTGAGCAGCGTATGTACTACAAGGGACTTAATATACTAAGTCTAGTTGGACCCCTCTTCTTATTTGATCTCTCCACTACCTGCCGGTTCTATGGCCAGCCTCTTTCTCAGCTCCGATTGCTACATTCTCGTTTAGCAGGGGTCGTGTCACGTGTGCTATACTGTCGTGGAAACATCTTGAACACTGTATGTCTGTGTGTACTGTATGTACAGCTTCCGGTGCAGGACCAGCATTCCTTCACTTTAAGAGTTGCAAGCTAATTTCCTTTTGCTTGATTCTTGCTGATACACTACCTATCTTACACCCTGGCTTGGTGCTTCTATCTATCTGTCTATCTGCCTAACTGTCTAGCTGTCTATGAGTTGTATTATTATATTATGGAGTCCTGACATGTGTGTGTGTGTGTGTGTGTGTGTGTGTGTGTGTGAGAGAGAGAGAGAGAGAGAGAGAGAGAGAGAGAGAGAGAGAGAGAGGTGGTGGTGGTGGTGGTGGTGGTGTGGGGTAGGTTGGGTGGATGGATGGATGGATGGACGTGTGTGTCTGTGTATGAGAGAGAGTGAAAGAGAGAGAGAGAGAGAGAGAGAGAGAGAGAGAGAGAGAGAGAGAGAGAGAGAGAGAGAGAGAGAGAGAGAGAGAATCAAATTATGGCCAAGGTCAGACTAAAATTGGAAAAAAAAGAATAATAAACCAACACACACACACACACACACACACACACACACACACACACACACACACACACACACACACACACACAGCTTAATAGCCAGGTAGACAAGGGTAAACAGAGACAGATATGTGAGGAAAATTTTATAAGGGTCAGAAATTAATCATACGAAGACAAGAAAGAAACAGATAAACAAAGAAAAACAAATATAAACAGAGAGAGAGAGAGAGAGAGAGATCCACCTGCAGCCTCACTGATAAATATACTTCAGGGAAATTTTACAAAAAATGCGGAAATTAGTTAAAAAAAACGAAAAAGAAAAGAAAAGAAAAGAAACTAGAGACAAAAAAAGATACTGCCTAGCATGGGTTCCACAGTCGATGCACATAGCCTGCTTCTCTCCGCCCCCCATTGACAGCTGCAGCACCCAAAGTGTACACCCACGCACCAAAGTTTCTGTACCCCCTTCGGTGGCAGGAAGTGGAAGTCAGGGCTGGGATGTTCAAAAGATCGTTGCCAGACGCCGCTATGATCATCGTAACGCGCTCGTAGCGGCCATCTTTGATCGTGAGCTACGACAACCGCTAAGGTGTATCTTCTTCCGCTCGCGGCAACGCTCGTAGCTCACGATGATGCGATCGTAAAACCCGTTCCGTTCCGTTCCTATCGTTCATAATGCAACCCAGCTAATAGTCGCTGAGCCAATCAGAAGAGAGATTTCATAAACCTTGAAAGATTGTGGGTCAATCAAAATGGAGTTCCAAAATGTTAAATACACTTATCCAGGCGCGCCATTACATCACTCAAACAACCACGATATTCATCCCAAGACATACAAGACATGACAAGTGACGAGTCCCCTACCAAACGAATTCGTCGAGCAAATTTTACACATGAGATGATGGCGTTAATACAGGGTTGGCTCGACAGACAGACAGTGCTGAAGAACAATCACATCACCTTGGGTATAACTATAGTGTGGGTGAAAGATCCACATCATATTAACAAAACGTAGTGATGATTTTGAAAATATGGAGATCCAAACTGAGACCCTTTTACCTGAATAAACTATACAGTATATCATTGGCTTCAGACTGTATCATTACAACTCCCACAGACTTAAACCATGTTTTAATGAACAGTGCATCGGTCTGCATTTTTACAGATGTAAGGGGGCACGATAGCTCAGTGGTAAAGCATCGAGCTCGTAATCGGGGGATTGCGAGTTCGAGCCCTGCCCGGGACTGCCGTGCCGGGAGTGGTAGGGCGCTCCTGTAACCTAGCGGGGCTATATGATCCAAAATAGGGTCTAGCTCGGGGGAACGCCATTTCTCCATTTACAGATGTAAGCAGTAGAAACGAAAAATTCCCCCTCTTTGCTTACCTCTTGGCATCTTAACTTCCTTAATTAAGAGATTTTCTGTACAACACGTGTGCCACCCTTAATCATTCTGCTCACACGTCCATGTGTTAAGCCTAATGTCTGCCAACACACTCTGAAATGAGCCACTTGCATATAATCTGAATGTCATTAACACCTGCAAATGACATGGCACAGCACGGGATCTTCTTGTCGCTGGTCCAACTAGTGGTTCAACTCTTGCACACCAGTGAAGGAATTCTTGTCTGGGAAACCTATATCTCAACAAATGTTCGCCACTGTAAGCAAATGGATCCATTATGTCTCTGTAGTTCCTCTCAAATCTCATCGCTCTTCGTAATGCCAGTTCTACCTGTAAAACCACTTGTAACTCCATCTTCGTTCACAGAAAAGGGTAAATAAACAAACTTAGCATCACATGATTCGGTTTGTTTATTAGAGAAACATCCACTATGCGACACTACGATCAGCTTAAGGGTGCTTGTCAGAAATCGTAACGCTACGAGCAAATATGGCGGATGGAGGATCGTAAAATTTGTTTGAACATACACCTTAGCGGTTTACGAGCGCGCTATGATTATCGTACCCACTACGATGATCTTAGCGGCCGTAACGAGCTTTCTAACATCCCACCCCAGGGTTGGAGTGAGGGCAGGCGAACAAATAACTGAGAGTGGTAGTTTGGTCTGAGCTATGAGGCGAATGGTGAGAAACTTAAAGAAACTGGATTCGAAACATTTACATGCTCTTCACCCGCAAAACATTTTGCGTTCGTGACACACATAGCATGTACAGTATTATAACATAGGCTACTATGTTATCATGGAGTCCTGTGAAACTGGTCTAGACACGACTCATCTGTTTCGGATCCTCATCATACATATAAAGCACCGAACCAGTTATATATAAGCTGCGACTGGTCAGCGATAATTTTTGTGAATATGTTATTCCTGGATTGTCTAAAGCTATAATATAGAATGATTGTGATTTTAATGCTGATTCCCACAGTAGCTGTGGGGAAGGTTACAAATGTTAAAATTATTTTATGTGGACGAATAAACCACACTGTGATGGGCAGCGGAGAGCATTCACCAAATTAGAAGAAAACAACAGAAAATATTATGAGACAACGAAGATACAGTTGTGGTATCCTCATCCGCCTTGTTATCCAGGCCTTTACTGTTGCTTCACCTCATACGTGCATTATTTTCCTTCAGTCTCTGTCTCTTCTATTGCTGTTACTTTCCGGTATCCTCTTACTGCGTGCCGTCATATTCCTTAGGGGGTTTCTAGTCATCCGGTCCTATAACGCCTACTGTATTACAGTATTCGTCACATCATCACTTCCACACAAATAATGTTAGCACAAGACTGCTGAATCTGTTACTACCATTATTGACACTGCCACTACTAACCCCCCCTTTTCCCACTGACTGTCTAATTTCTCTCACAATACCACAACTGCTACTCCTGCTGATAATCCACTATAAATCTGTATAATAATAAATTTGATTGTCCTTACGTCTGTGTATCTGATAACCACATATTCCCTGTCCCACCGCCGACAACTCATCACTTACCTCCCCCCTCCTACTGCCGCCCCAGTTACACCCTCTCTTTCCCAGTTACCATCGACCCCACTCCTCCCCCACTCCGACACCACACAACCCCTCCCCTCATCCCGGGGCCACCAGGCCTGTTGTCCACCCTTTACCGGTGAATATACGTGGTATGCATTAATAATGAAAGAAAGACATTCGGGAGCCGAATGCTAATCGCTTGCCAGAACATGCTGTTGGCCAAGTCTAACATTTAGGCTTTATCTTGATATCCTGAAGGTTTCATGTTGATAGCTCAAGCCGTTCATTAGATAGAATGGTGCTAAAGGAGGGCGATAAGAACTGTTTCACCTTGGCAGCCATTTTGGTGACCTGACGTTGACCCTGAGTGCCCATTTTCGAACTCGTCCAAGATTTTGGCCATATCTTGATACCCTGAAAGTTTCATGTTGATAACTCAAGTCGTTCATGAGATATAATGGGGACACACACACACACACACACACACACACACACACACACACACACACACACACACACACACACACACACACACACACACACACACACACACACACACACACAGATGCAGGCAATTACATTATCGCCCCACATTCTAAAGGCGGGCGATAATAATAATTATAAATATAACAGCAACAACACAGGTGTGTAGAGTTTCTAACATTACGTATAAAAACTGCAGACCTAATCATGCTTATGTGAAACGTCACATGTATATTTTAGTATGTTGTAGCATGCCGTGCACTGTTATTTTTCCCAAACAGCTGTAGTGATCCCACAAATGACTACAATGGGTTGTATTATCATGGTGATGTGATGTAGGGAAGTTCAGTGGTGATGATAAGGACGGTCTGTGGTCGGTCCTGTGGTTAATATAACAGTGTTCCTTAACATAAGCATGATTAGGTCTGCAGTTTTTATACGTAATGTGCGTGTGTGCAAATAACCTATGTATGTATTTATGTATGAAGGTATGTATGTTTTATGTATGTATTAATGTATGTATGTATGTATGTATTAATGGATGGATGAATGGATGCATACATGATCTCTCTCTCTCTCTCTCTCTCTAAAAAAAAAAAAAAAGCAAATTCAGTCTATGCAGGAGACAATGAAAAACACAACTGGGCCATTTAGGAGTTCATTGACTTTTTCTGAGAGAGAGAGAGAGAGAGAGAGAGAGAACGCACCTAACCAAGCAAGAAATGACTGGACAAGCTTCTCTCAGTATATCTATCTGTGTATCTATCTGCCTATCTATCCGTCTGTCTATCTATCTATTTAACAACCTGTCTAGCTATCTACCTGTTTACGTATCTATGTATCTATTAATCTATCTAGCCTCCATCTATCAATATCTGTCTATCTACCCATCTATCTATATCTATCTATGCACTCATCTATCTGTCCTTCTATACACCTATATCTATCTATCTGTCTATCCATATTGTTTAACACCTGGCCTCACACACACACACACACACACACACACACACACATTTTTGAGTGTGCTTGTTGCTGTCATCCACTTTTCTCTCCGCCTTTTTATCTGCATATTTTAGAGGGTGACTATGGTGCATCCTGACTACAATGAATTTCCTATTACCACTACCAGGAGAGAAGTAGTAGTAGTAGTAGTAGTAGTAGTAGTAGTAGTGGTGGTGGTGGTGGTAGTGGTAGCTGTGATTGTCGTTGTAGTGGTGGTATTATTATTATTATTATTATTATTATCATTAAGCGAATTCGAAGGAGGGAGGAGGCGAGGTAGGCCAAGGAGAAGGTGGAGAGATATGGTGGATGAATGTGTGAGGAAGAGAGGTTTGGAAGTCGGTTAGGCTAGGGAACTGACGGGAGATCGAGCTGGCTGGAAGAATTTTGTGAGGAGATATGCATGATCAGGGATTTTTGGCACCCCTTTTTAACGTGGCAGCGTCTAGATTGACTCTGTCGGATACGATATGTGAAGCTACAGAACGTGGTGAATGTTTTTGGCGTATCCGATAGAGCCAGGATTCCGGGGGCTTGAATGATGAGTGAATGGAAGCGTGGCCCATTGGATTGGGCAATTTTGGGCTGTCTGGACATTGCTACTCCTCACCCTGCCCTTGGGTGGGAAAGGAGGTCCGGATGATGATGATGATGATGATGATTATTGTTCCGTCACTTTTCGTCTCCTATTTTCACCATACTTAATGTGGATGTACAGCACCTGACCCCATTACACTGACCCTGTTTCAGTGACCTTGACCTACTATTCAAGGTCACAGGTCTAAAAATGTCTGGACAGATCATGAATTTCCCACCTCAATTTACCCCAAAACAATACATATAAATACACGAATATGGACGAATGTGAAGGCGATTGATGCGTCACCTTAGGATGTTTGGGACCCGCCACATTGCCACACTTTTCAATTGGTCTTACATACAATTGGTCTTACATACAACTGGTCTTACATACAACTGGTCTTACATACAATTGGTCTTACATACAATTGGTCTTACATACAATTGGTCTTGCATACAATTGGTCTTACATACAACTGGTCTTACATACAATTGGTCTTGCATACAATTGGTCTTACATACAATTGGTCTTACATACAATTGGTCTTACATACAGGACAGACCAACACCTAAATCAGGCACTTGTTGGTCCTACAGGTGTTGTCTAGTCCTGCAGCAGGTGTGTATAGTTTGTGTGGTCGTGCAGCAGGTGTGTATAGTTTGTGTGGTCGTGCAGCAGGTGTGTATAGTTTGTGTGGTCGTGCAGCAGGTGTGCATAGTTTGTGTGGTCGTGCAGCAGGTGTGCATAGTTTGTGTGGTCGTGCAGCAGGTGTGTATAGTTTGTGTGGTCGTGCAGCAGGTGTGTATAGTTTGTGTGGTCGTGCAGCAGGTGTGTATAGTTTGTGTGGTCGTGCAGCAGGTGTGTATAGTTTGTGTGGTCGTGCAGCAGGTGTGTATAGTTTGTGTGGTCGTGCAGCAGGTGTGTATAGTTTGTGTGGTCGTGCAGCAGGTGTGTATAGTTTGTGTGGTCGTGCAGCAGGTGTGCATAGTTTGTGTGGTCGTGCAGCAGGTGTGTATAGTTTGTGTGGTCGTGCAGCAGGTGTGTATAGTTTGTGTGGTCGTGCAGCAGGTGTGTATAGTTTGTGTGGTCGTGCAGCAGGTGTGTATAGTTTGTGTGGTCGTGCAGCAGGTGTGTATAGTTTGTGTGGTCGTGCAGCAGGTGTGTATAGTTTGTGTGGTCGTGCACCAGGTGTGTATAGTTTGTGGTGCAGGTGGACCAACATGTTTGGAGTTTGTACAAAAAAGCTAACTTGTGTCAGACAACAGTGTTAGCAGAGGTGCACAGCAGGGACTGGCTATGGCAGCTACAGTCTTATTATTATTATTATTATTATTATTATTATTATTACCATCAAATTTTGAAGCACTGAGTCGAAGTTTTAATGCACTTGGATTTCTGTTCTATATTTTCTATTTCTTGTATTTCTCTTTCCATCTCTTTATTTCTTCTTTATCTTGCCTTCTCTGTTTCTCACTCTTTCCATCTCCTTCCCTAGCTCTTTTGTTTTCCTCCATCTTCCTCTCATTTCTATTCTCTCTTCCTCTGCCTCTTCGCCTATTTTTCCTTCCATCTCTCTCTCTCTCTCTCTCTCTCTCTCTCTCTCTCTCTCTCTCTCTCTCTCTCTCTCAAAGCTAAACGGGTCATAGGAGCCCGGGGGATGCGACGAGGATCCCATACAGGTGAGACCTCTTAATTAGGAAAAGAAGGGAGAAAAAGTGAGCAGATGGAGAGAACACTTTAAGGAATTGTTGAACATAGAGGATGGAAGTAATGCGAGTATGAGTGGCTGGGGAATGGCTGGGAGAAGGAGAGAGGTGAGAAGACAGGAAGAAATCAGTAGGATAGAAGTTGTGGAAGCAATGGAGAAAGTTAAATCGGGGAAACCCCCAGGAATTCATGGAGTGTGTGTGGTGAAATGCTGAAGCATGGTGGAGAGATAGTAGTAGAATGGATGTGGAAGATGTGCAGATTGGCCTGGGAGGAAGGTAGAGTCCCAGAGGATTGGAAGTCAGGTATAATTATTCCCTTGTACAAAGGAAAAGGGGAAAAAGAAGTGTGTGGCAATCATAGGGGCATTTGTCTTCTTAGTATAATAGGAAAAGTGTATGGTAGGATACTTATTGACAGAGTTAGAGAAAGAACAGAGAAATTAGTTGGAGAAGAACAGGGAGGCTTTAGGAAGGGAAGAGGTTGTGTAGATCAGATATTCATTCTTAGATCTTTAGTGGAAAAGTTTCTAGAGAAGGGAAAGAAGTTGTATGCAGCTTTCATGGATTTGGAGAAAGCATATGACAGGGTGGATAGACAAGGATTGTGGAAAGTGTTAAGAATATATGGAGTAGATGGGAAGTTGTTGAATGCTGTGAAGAGTATGTACGATGGTGCAAAGGCTGCAGTGCGTGTGGATGGTGAACTAAGTGAATTTTTCTCTTTGAAGGTTGGGTTGAAACAGGGATGTGTCATGTCTCCATGGTTGTTCAATCTGTACATGGACGGGGTAATAAAAGAGGTACAAGGTAGGGTAGTGGATGTTGGAGTGGCCCTGGTGAGAGAGGATAGTGTTTGGAAACTCCCTGTACTGTTGTTTGCAGATGATACTGTGTTGTTGAGTGAAGACGAAGGGGAGCTGCAAGGCTTGGTGGATGAGTTTGGGAGAGTGTGTAAGAAACGGAATCTAAAGGTGAATGTAGCGAAGAGTAAAGCGATGGTCTTTGAGAGAGGTGAAGTCAGTGAATGGACAGCGAGGTTGGATGGTGAGGAATTGGAAAATGTGAGTACGTTTAAGTACTTGGGTAGTGTGATGAGTAAGCATGGAGGTTTGGAGGGTGAAGTGCTTGAAAGGGTACAGCAGGGAAGAAAGGTTGCTGGTTCTTTGAAAGCAGTGATAAGAAACAGGGAAGTGAGCATGGAAGTGAAAAAGTTACTACATGACAGTATTGTGATACCAACTCTAACGTATGGAAGTGAAGCTTGGACGTTGTTGGAAGGACACAAGTCAAGAGTGAGAGCAGTGGAAATGAGTTATTTAAGAGGAGCCTGTGGAGTCACATGGAGAGACAGGCTGACGAATGAGGATATAAAGGAGCGTTGTGGTGTGGATGGATGTGATAGGAAGCGTTATGAGGAACACACTGAGGTGGTTTGGCCATGTGGAGAGGATGGAGGGTGAAAGACTGACGAAGAGAGTGTTTGTGAGTGAGGTGGAGGGGGGAAGAGGGAGGGGGAGGCCGAGGATGAGATGGAGGGATGGGGTGGAGAGGTATATGAGAGAGGGGGGTGTGAGTTGGGAGCAGGGCAGTGAAATGGCGGGGGACAGGGCAACTTGGAGGCGATTTGTTTGTGGCCACCCCAAACGGGATTGAGGCGTCTGGTAATAGATAGATAGATAGATAGAGGTAATCAGCATACCTGTATAGAGATTTGATTCCCACACATAATCTATTTTGAGGTTAATTATAGGTGTGACGATGTTAGATGATGTTAGATGACAGTGATGGGATAATAAGTGTTAGATGTTAGATTCCTGATGATGTTAGAGGAGCAGATTATAGTAATAGCTTAGTTAGATGTTACTGATGGATAAGTTTGATGATGTTAGGTGACAGTGATGGGATAATAAGTGTTAGATGTTAGATTCCTGATGATGTTAGAGGAGCAGATTATAGTAATAGCTTAGTTAGATGTTACTGATGGATAAGTTTGATGATGTTAGGTGACAGTGATGGGATAATAAGTGTTAGATGTTAGATTCCTGATGATGTTAGAGGAGCAGATTATAGTAATAGCTTAGTTAGATGTTACTGATGGATAAGTTTGATGATGTTAGGTGACAGTGATGGGTTAGTATTAGACGTTAGATTACTGATGATGTTAGATGATAGCGACAGTGTTAGTTCGATGTTTGTTAGATTAAATGCTTAGACTTTGATGTTTGATGGTTTAGATGATGTTAGGTGATGCTATACTGTTAGATATTAGATGTTATTTCTTAGATGATGTTAGGGGATAGTGACAGGTTAGTGTTACATGTTAGATTTATTGAGATTAACAAGACTTGGAATGTTAGTAGCGAGACTTGACAATATATATATATATATATATATATATATATATATAGTTTTTATTGTTTAGTGTTCTCCCTGTCTCTCTCTCTCTCTCTCTCTCTCTCTCTCTCTCTCTCTCTCTCTCAGCATTATCTCATGTCTATCTCTCTCTGTTTCTCCTTTTCTAATTTATATTTCCGTCAGAAAGGATTCTCTCTAAATTCTATCTACTCTCTCTCTCATTTCTCCTATGCAGTATTCTTATCTTACCAGTGTCCCCACCCCCTCTCTCTCTCTCTCTCTCTCTCTAAATGGCCATAACAGCGGCGATCAGGCCCGCCCATGTTTCTTCCCCAGTAGGGACGATTTGGGTGTAGGGCGAGAGGAAACCATATTCGCCCTTATCGCGTAACACCAGAACGTAGGAATAGATTACGCCTCTGCTGTAACTCCAATCTATCGACAGGCCGAACCCTGGGCCTGATAGATAGATAGATACATACATATTAATAAACAGAAAGACACGTGAAGAAGTGGCCTGACAGATAGATTGACGGATAGATATATTTACTGGCAGATAGACAGATAGATAGATAGATACATAAAGATAGATAAAGACACGTGAAGAAGTGGGCTGATAGATAGATTGACGGATTGATATATTTACTGGTAGATAGATGGATAGATAGATAAACAGATAGATGGATGGGTAGATAGACGGATTGATGGACTGATGAATAGACAGAGATGTGTAGAAATCTGGGTATAGGTGATTGATGGATAGATTAACTGATAAACAGATAGACAGATGGTTTGATAGATAGATATACAGACAGACAGACACATACAGAAATGGGTATAGATAGAATGATAGATGGATGGATAGATTTACTGGTAGATACGGATTGATAGATAGACTGATGGATAGATAAACAGACAGATGGATAGATAGATAGATTGATAGATATATAGATAGATAGATAGATGGATTGATGGATGGATAGATAGATAGACTCATAGATATACGAGTATAGATAGATAGATGGATGGATGGATGGATAGATAGATAGATAGATTGATAGATATATAGATAGATAGATAGATGGATTGATGGATGGATAGATAGATAGATAGATTGATAGATATATAGATAGATAGACAGACAGATAGATAGATGGATTGATGGATAGATAGACAAAAGTAGAAAACTGGGCATAGATTGATTGATGGATAGATTTACTGATATAGATAGAGATACAGATAATAATAATAATAATATTATTATTATTATTATTATTATTACCGTATTATTATTATTATTATTATTATTATTATTATTATTATTATTATTATTATTATTATTATTATTATTATTACCGTATTATTATTATTATTATTATTATCATTATCATTTCTATTATTGTTATCATTATGTTAGTACTAAGATCTACAACGATGCTCCTACTTTTATTATTATTATTATTATTATTATTATTATTATTATTATTATTATTATTATCCATATTATTTTTTTACTACTACTACCACCACCACCACTACTACTACTACTACTACCACTACTTACGTACAAGGTTGTAGAAGGAACCAACCCTATACTGTGTGTTGTGTACTGACTCAGTCGCGTTAACTCCAATCTGAGCAACACGACTCTGAAAAAAAGAAGGAAAATCAAATATACACACAGGAGCCTTCATTCATCGCCTATCGACAGCACGAGAGCCAATAACACACATCATTTTCCATCCATCTATTGCCAGACGCCTAGATCCAGTAAGGGGTGGCCACAAACAAATCGCCTCCATGTCGCCCTGTCCAACGCCATTTCACTGCCGTGCTCCCAGCTCACACCACACCGCCCCCCCCCTCTCTCATATACCTCTCCGCTCCATCGCTCCATCTCATCCTCGGCCTCCCTCTCCCTCTCACATAATTTTAATATATACAAATCTTTTCCCTACACGTGCAAGCTCAGAATGTTAAGTAATGGACCATTGTTGCTCTATCTATCTATCTGTCTATCTATTTATCTATCAACAAAGCACCAACATGAGTCCAAATCTCAACCGTTTGGGAGCTGATATCTTCCTGGCCGAATTATGAGGTAAATAAAGTGACCAGTAATAATGTAGTGTGTATGTGTGTGTGTGTGTGTGTGTGTGTGTGTGTGTGTGTGTGTGTGTGTGTGTCCACTGAGGTACTGTTTGTGAGGTAGTGTGTGTGTGTGTGTGTGTGTGTGTGTGTGTGTGTGTGTGTGTGTGTGTGTGTGTGTGTGTGTGTGTGTGTGTCCACTGAGGTACTGTTTGTGAGGTTGTGTGTGTGTGTGTGTGTGTGTGTGTGTGTGTGTGTGTGTGTGTGTGTGTGTGTGTGTGTCCACTGAGGTACTGTTTGTGAGGTTGTGTGTGTGTGTGTGTGTGTGTGTGTGTGTGTGTGTGTGTGTGTGTGTGTGTGTGTGTGTGTGTGTGTCCACTAAGGTATTGTTGGAGGCAGTGTGTATGTGTATATATTATGCATGTATGTACGTGTATATCCATGTACGTAATTCTGTGTACGTACCACTTCAGGCTCCTCCGGCACCGACTCTCCACTCCAGCCATACGCATACAGCCACAGCTGAAGGTATGAGTGGATGGTGAAGAAAGCTGTCAAATTCCTTGTACTTTGTAATTCATTGATATAATCCCTCACTGCTTGCGTCTCCAGCTCTGAGAACCCCGTGGGGCCTGGGGGGGCGAGAGAGGGGGTTATTTGAGGGGTTAGTGAAGATGGAAGATGGGAAATAAATCGCTGAGGATGAGGTGTTTGGGACACTTGTGTGGTGTTGAGTACTGAGATGAAAATTAAAAGAATATATATGTTGAGAGAGAGAGAGAGAGAGAGAGAGAGAGAGAGAGAGAGAGTAGCTGTCTCCTGTCAATCATTGTCTTACCTCGAGCAGTAGTGAGAATGTAATCATAATTCAATACTGTTAACGCAATTTGTAAGAGAGAGAGAGAGAGAGAGAGAGAGAGAGAGAGAGACAGCTACAACATATAACAATAATAAAGTATTGTGCTCTGCCTGCGTGTGTGTGTGTGTGTGTGTGTGTGTGTGTGTGTGTGTGTTAACAGATATAAAAGCCTTGCAGCGGACAGGGATTCAGTTAAAGCCAGTGACAAATGCCGGGAGTGACGACATTTAAATTCGAAATATCTCACCAAATACTCACCCTAGCGGCCCCAGTCTGTAACATCTATTGCACAGGTTCATGCTAGTCACGAAGAATCACTGTCAGCCTCCATACCTACCGAATAATTAACGAAAAACGCGATAATTCTGGACCACCCCACCACACACACCGAGACGGGAATGTAAATAAACCTGCGGGACGTTCGAAAGCGTTAGGAAGTTAATTATTTTTCTTTTTCGCTAACAAAATTATTCACAGAGGTAATTTTTAAACACATTGGTCACTAAATAAACTAAATTACAATTAATTTTTTGATGCATATGCCAAATGATGCTAAAATGAGTAATTATATTGATGAATTTTATAAAGCACAAGGCTGAAACGAACGCGTGATTTTGAAACTTTTACCACAAAATCACTCGTTCGTTTTGTTTGTTACGAAATTCGTTTACTTGGCGAATGGATCCATAAATTAATTTCAGTTTATTATGTTCAGTGAAAAATATGTTTAAAAATTACCTCTGCAGATTAATTTTGATGGTGAAATACATTACATTGTTAACGCTTTCGAACATAAGAAGAGAGGATAAATACAGTAGGCCGGTTGGCCCATGCTAGGCAGCTCCTAGAAGAGTAACTGAACTACTAGAATGAGATAAGGATAGCAAAGAAGAAGGCTCTTCCCCGCCCTCCAAACCCTCCAGCTGAAGCCGGCAGGAAAAAGTCAGAAAGAGCACCACACTGACGTGAACGTTTTACAGGAAAGTGTGAAAGGAGAATAGAGACTATCATAGTGTAACCTGAAAAGGAAAAATTATGAATTAGTATTGGTTATAAGATTTTCTTTTTTCTATACCCACCCCTTATTTGTCATATGCTTATCTAGCCTATGCTTGAAACTCTCAATGGAAGAGGCAGCAACTACTTTACTAGGTAGCTTATTCCATTCGTCTACTACTCTATTACCAAACCAATTTCTACCTATTTCCTTATTGAAACGGAATTTTTCTAGTTTCAAACCATTATTTCTAGTTCTATCCTGTATGCTCACTTTAAGTACCTTGCTAATATCTCCCTTATTTATACCCTTCATCCACTTAAACACCTCAATTAAGTCTCCCCTTACTCTACGCCTCTCTAGCGAATGCAGACTTAGTCTTTTCAGTCTGTCTTCATATGACAGGTTCCGGACGTCATGTATCATTTTTGTCATTCTTCTCTGTACATTTTCTAACGAATTAATATCCATTCTATAGTAAGGACACCAAAATTGTACTGCGTAGTCTAAATGTGGCCTTACTAATGCTAGATAAAGTTTCAGTATTACTTTTGATGATCTATTGCTCATGTTTTGTTTACACTCATACCGATGTGTGTGCAGTGAGACGGTCCAGAATAATCGCGTTTTTCGTTAATTTTCCGTTGGATATGGAGGCTGACCGTGATTCTTCGTGACTAGGGTGAACTTGTGCAGTAGATGTTACAGACTGCAAGCGCTAGGGTGAGTATTTGGTGAGATATTTGTGTTTTTTAATGACGTTACCCTCCGCTATTTGTCAC